>NC_091687.1:45862651-46165681 GCF_041296265.1 Equus caballus
ATTCCCCTAACTCTTATCACCTAAACTCACATAGACTATTCTCAAAGTCTGCTAAATCATCTTCCAGTTTGCTGTCTCCAATCCAGGTTGTAAACTGTTCTTGCATTAACCTTCATAAAGCACAGCTCCACTCATGTTCTTCCCACCCACTCAAGAATCTTCAACAGCTCCTCACTGCATACTCAGTAAAGTGTGAGCTTGCCTGGCAACCTCCATGACCTGTCATCAACAGACCAAGACATCTTCCATTAGCAATCAGTCAAGGCAGACTGTTCAATCATTGCCTAACATATTCTGTGTATTCCTAATGACAAGACTTCTTCATGCTCTTCTTCTTGAAGCCTTTCCTCAGAAGTGATCTTTCCCTCCTATCACTTTCATGTTACTTTATTTGCATCTCTCCAATGGAAGACATATGTTTAGTTGTGATTTTTACCCTTATTTGTAGGCACATCTTTTTGCCTCTGACAGACTACAATTTACCAAAGTGTGAGAACAGGTATGCCCTACAGAATAGACAACAGTGTCTGACACTTGGAAGAGATTTAATAAGTAACCTGATGAGGAGTTACTAAGGCCTGATGCTAGTATTGTTGCTATTAAAACTTCATATAGGCCTATTAAATGTATTAATAGTGATCTTTTACAATAAGATATTAAGTAGGACACTGAAAATTGTGTGCTGCAAAAAGTTTAAAATAAGAAAATTCTCTAGTTAAGCACTGCCGATGAATGCATTGCTCCTTAACAACAGTCCCTCAACACACTCACATGGTAAAAAGTAAAATTCAGCCACATAGGAGGAAATTAATCCATGTCAAAAAAATGGATAAATTTATTCCTCTCCATGTACATTATAAATAGACTCTGAGGATAGTACATGTGAGTTTAGGTAATGAGAGTTAGGGGAATGGCAGAGGACATGGAAAGGATAAATGGATAATAAATCTGAAATTAATCTATGACACATTTTATTTACTCTAAACTCTCATTTGAAGAAAATAACACTATAATAATCAAGCATATTCTCTTCACAGGACTGTTATTGCTCTCGTGTATTGTTGACACCATGTTTGGAACTAAAAAAAATGGAATGTCACAGCATGGAAAGAGTTAGAATATTTGCAGTTTTATGGTCCCAAAGTCTTTCGCCTCTGAATGTGCTGGCTTTGTACAATATAGTCTTAGTTAAATGATAGAAGTCTATTTATGTATCCGCTTAGGGGATGTGCCTCTGGCATCATAGTTGGCAACAGGAATTGCTGTGGAGATGAAAACTGAAAAACTGGTGGTCCTCATCACTGGTTTTATCCTTGTAAGAATAATTGCATACTTACTCTTTTCATATTCACCAGTTAAAAATAAAACATCCCCTATTTCTATTGCTTCTTCTTTACCTCTTTTAGAAACAAAGCATAAGGGAAAAGCTTCTTGATATTGGTCCTAGCAAGGATTTTATTGATGTGATACCCAAAGCACAAGAAACAAAGCAAAAGTAAACAGGTGGAACTACATCAAACTAAAAAGCCTTCTTTCCACACAGCAAAAGAAACAACCAACGAAATGAAAAGGCAACCTATGGAATGGAAGAAATATTTTCAAACCACATTTCAGATAAAATACATAAGGAATGCACACAACTCAATAGCAAAAAACCCAAAAAATCCAATTAAAAAATGGGCAAAGGATCTGCACAGACATTTTTTCCAAAGAAGATATTCAAATAGTCAACAGGTGCATGAAAAGGTGCTCAATATCACAATAATCAGGGAAATGCAAATCAAAACCATGAGGAGATATCACCTCAGGCTTAGAATCGCTCTTATCAAAAAGACAAGAGATAACAAGTGCTGGCAAGGATGTAGAGAAAAGGTAACCCTTGTACACTGTTGGTGGGAATGTAAATTGTTATAGCCACTATGGAAAAAAGTATGGAGGTTCCTCAAAAAATTAAAAGTAGAACTACCACATGATCCAGCAATCCCACTTCTGGCTATATATGCAAAGGAAATGAAAACAGGATCTCAAAGAGAGATCTGCACTCATGTTCGTTGTATCATTATTTATAATAGCCAAGACATGGAAACAACCTAAGTGTCCATCAATGAATTAGTGGATAAAGAAGATGTGATACACACACACTGAGGAATATTATTCAGCCATAAAAAACAAAGCAATCCTGCCATTTGTGACAACACAGATGAAACTTGAGGGCATTATGTTAAGTGAAATAAACCAGATGGAGAAAGACAAATACTTTATGATCTCACTTACATGTGGAATCTAAAAAAACCCAAACCCATAGAAACAAAAAACAGACTGGTGGTTGCCAGGGGCAAGGGAGTGAAGAGTAGGGGAAATGGATGAAGTGGTCAAAAGGTACAAACTTCCAGTTATAAGATGAATAAGTTCTGGGGCTAATGTACAACATGGTGACTATAGTTAACAATACTATATTGTATATTTGAAGTTGCTATATGAGAACAAATTTTAAAAGTTCTTACCACACACACACAAAATTGTAACTATGTGAGGTGATGGATGTCTTAACTAACCTTTTTGTGTTAATCATTTTGTACTATATACGTATATCAAATCATTAAATTGTACACCTTAAACTTACACAATCTTATATGTCAATTATATGTCAATAAAGCTGGGGAAAAAAGAAACAAAGCAAAATTTTTATTATTTACATGAAATGTTCCTTTCTACTTAATTAAATTTAATTTTTTCAGTTCCTTTACACAGGCCTCTTGAGAATAGCTGTTCCTAACAGTGAGCTAGAACTAACTACACATCAGCAGATGTCACTCCTAACTGATCCTCCTCAACTGTCCTCTGTCAATTTCAGTTGGTAATTTTTTTCTGCAAATTTCAACTGCCTTTTCTCATTACCAATTTCATTTTCTATTTTCAATCTCTGATGAGCCTCTAAGAGCCACTAAGAGTAATATTTTTCATTTTGCCTGTATAAATACAAGATATGCTTTCTTTTTGAATACCAGGCCTAATGCAAATATCTATATGGTTTACAGTAGCCATGTGGAACATTTTTCTACTCTGTGGCTATGCCTTTGCAGCAGAGGTATATCTGTTATTATCATATTATTTTTTTCTGATGAAAGATACAATTTTAGTTCATGGAACAAGCACTGGTTAAAATTTGCTACTCTTTGAATAACACTAAGCAAATATTAATTGTCTACCATGTACCAGTCACTGTTGTGGAAATTCAGCAGTTATGAAGCCGATAAAAAGTCTTGCCTTCATGGCTCTTAAATTCTTATATAATTATATAATATTCTTATATTTCTTATATTCTAGACAGAACAAAAAATTATTATATACAATAGGTTTGATGGTGTGATAGGTGCTCTGGAAAAAAAAAAAAAGTAGGGCAGAGAGTAGGGAAGACCTAGGGGGTGCTTGCAATTTTAAAAAGTGTTTTCAGAAAAGCTCTCATTGTGAAGTTGATGACATCTGAGTAAAGACCTGTGGAAATGAGGTAGCAAGCCATGTGGATATCTGAGGCAAGAACTTCTCAGGCAGAGGGTACACCTAGTGCAAAGGCGCACGTAGGCTGTCACAAGCAGTAAGGAGTTTTACTGTAAGCATCTGCCAGGGACAAAAACTCAAGCAAGGCTTTTTTTGTTGTTGCTATTAAGAATCCACCTATAAGAGAGTTTAATCAGCTTAAGATGAACATCAGTGTAGATCTGTTTAGTGTTCTCTCTCAGCCATGACCTCATTGCTAATACTGACAGCCTGGACTGCCTCTTTGGTCTGCATGGGCCTTGGGTGCATGGCCTGGCAAACCTGGATTAAATGAGAAGAGGGAGGTTTTGGTAGCTCTGTAGGCCCAATCGTTCTTTATCTCATTCTCTCTCCACGTCGGGCTGCATGTAAATCATATGTAGCCAATGATTCCAAGTTTCAGTTTAACCTAAAATATACTCCATTACCATATATGAACCGAGAAGTAAGTACAATAGAATTCTACCTCGGATTAGCTAATGGTGGATTCTTGTCCCACAGACAGTCAAGACATAGGGCTACTGAGAACAAAGGTATTTCCCATGCCACCAAATTGTGCTTTCAATTTTTTCTTCTAGTCAGGACAACATAGTAAAGCATCATTGCTAAATTGTCTTATATGGAATTTCCAGAGATTGTTACAGTTATATTCAACAAAGAGAATCTGCACTGGGCCTATCAATCCTGTAGCTAGCACAGTATTGCAACAATGCTCTTCTAGCCCACTGAGCCACATCTCCTTCTAAGGGGTTTCCCGTTCACTAAGGAGAGCATTTTCCTAAGTCTTCTATTACACCCTTGAAGCCCACTCCCATCCTCAATAAGAATAAAATATTATTAAGAACTCAACAAATGGACATTTGAAATCAGACACTGCGTTTAGTTTATTTTAGTCCAGCTTTGATTTGTTTGGAGACTGAATTCCTTATACACAAAATCACTTCATGAGAATAAAGGTTTAAGACATGACCAAGATTTCTCTAGCAAAGAGAAGGTCATTGAAAGCCCAAATAGATCATGACGACTTATCAGTAACTGAAAATAGTATTTTAAGATCATACTAGTTCTCTGTGTGGGTCATTTAGATTTGCTTTAGATGTCTGATTTAAGTTGGTGATGGTAGATTTGAACAAACTCATAAAGCCTTTAAGATATGGCTAGGTGTGTTGTTTTAGAGCCAAATCAAGTATTGATCATTATGACTGTGGCTTGGTATAAATTTAGAATTATTGTAACCTAACGTGTTGAGGTTGTTCCATACTTGTGGCCAGAGATAACATTTGTATAATGAAACCATGCTGTAATTAAATCAACAAGATTAGAAATTTACCATAATTTTTTTAAATGTACATATTTTAATCTGTCAAATTTTTGGTTCTTGAAATTCTGAAAGTCATTGAAAAGAAGCCATTTATCATTCTTTTTCCTCATGAAAGAATGCAATTTCCTAATTAATGACGAATCTTTTAGATGGGAAAAGTAACACAATAGGCCAATTATATCAAATTTCAAAGAGTAAAGTTTTTACTCCATTTATAATTAAAATCTATGTTATTCTGGAAAGCAGAAACAGTATCCATATATATAGTGGGCTGTCTTCATTGTAAAATTTCTTTTGAACTAATGGGAACCTATCTCACAGATGAGATTTGTGGACTGTTGTAAATACTCTACCAGTCATGTAGTCCACAGCTTTAAGCTGTTATGTGCTAGAGCAGAGGGCTTATTCACAGGCTCAAATAGTCTGGCTGGGTTAGATTCTTAGCTCCCCATTTGTTAGCTGAGTAATCTCAGGCAAGACATTAGGTGTTTTGTGCCTCAGCTGAGAACACAGAAGGGCTAATAACAGTATCTACCTTGTGGATAATAGGAGGACTGAATGAGTTAACACATGAAACGTTCTTAGAAGAGTGGCTGGCACATGGCAAATGTTCAATAAATGTTAGCTATTATTCTACTGTGTGATAAAGTGAGAAACTATCACTAGTCTTAATGGGATAAGTACTGGATGCAGTTCTTCTATTTTTATTGGGTTTCATCCACTTTTTACAGAACCTAGTATACTTTCTGGTCTGAGGGCACAAGGAAGCAGAGAGATGGCTTCTCTAAGTGAAACTGACCCCTGCATATAATGCCTGAAATCAGAGGAAGCTTGTCAGTGTGGGCAGACACCAAGAGTAAACCAATCTGATATCCCACTTCTCTTTTTTTATCTCATGGAAATTAATGAAGGGTATCTGATGTAGACCCTTAAATTAATTGTTCCTGTGTAAGATTTAAAACCTTGGTTTACTGTGGGGTAAACGTAGGTTTTGGATAGTCATATGAAATTTTTGTGTCTCTTCAGTTTCATTGCAGAATAAAAACTAAATTTACCACAGTGGACTGTTACAGTAAGTCTGATATTTATTTCTCCCAAGAGGCCATCAGCTTCTGGGGAAAGGCAATAGGATGCCCTCCATTAATATATTTAACTGATGGTGTAACGATGTACCAATTCTCCGTTGACCCCTGCAATCAGAGTTATTGTCTTGGAACAGAAGATTTGAATATCTCTTCTCACCACATAACTACAAATGTCAGGATAGGCTGTAACGGTATCTGCCCATTGTTCAATCCAGCTTCCAGATATTGTTTCTGATGACCTGAAGTTCTTTTGATCGATCTACTAGCCATGAAAACTTACTAAAATTAGAGTGGAAGGGATGGATTCCTCTGCTTCAATTCCAAAACATCCCACCAGAACAGGTGTACTTGCAAAGTAAAGTTTGCATTAAGTGTCCTCTGTCTCAACTTGTACAATCCGCTCAGGAGGGTGGAGACCTCGCCACCTGCTTACCGGGGCATGCATGTGTCTGTGGATATCAGGGCACGCGCAGGACGCACATGGACCCACTTCCTTAGGGCAGCCCAATCAAAGTCTCGCTCTCACCTCAAAGGCTGTCAACTCTCACGCCCCTCCGTGAGCGCACAGCCCCCTCCTCACTCTTCGACGCCCCGCCCCCAAAGTAGGACGCGCCACTTTCATTGGCAGATGCTCCTCTCACTCCTATTCCGAAACCAATCATTAGAGTTCTGCTGGAGAGCCGCGGAGCCAATGGGCGGCAGCTGCCGGGTCCCAGGGGCGGGGTGCGGATGGGGGGATTAGTTGCCATTTGGAGTGACGAGTGGACAGAGGCGGCGGCAGCGGCGGCGTTTGCGGTGGTGGGGGCTCCGCGGAGACCTAGACCCCTCGAGGCCCTCTCCCTCTACCCTGGTCCACAGAAGCAGGGGTCCCGGCCCTCCCTGCAGCTGCCCGGCTCTCCCGCGCGTGCAGCCCCGCTAGGCTGCAAGCGGCCTCCAGGGCTGCTTGATTCGGCCGGTTGCCCCGCTCCCCTGTCAGCGCGATGCCCGGGGCGGCGGCGGCTGCTCCGGGCTCCTCGCGGCCCGGGCCGTGACCGCCACCCCGAGCCCGGCCGGGCGGTTGGGGCCGTTGGACGTTTGTTTTCGCAGCCTTCCCCTCCCCCCTCGCCGAGGCGGCGGGGGTGCGCGTTGGGAAGGGGGAGCCGAGAGACTCCTCCCCCTCCCCGATACCCCCGCCCCTCCCCCTTACACACTCGCACGCACTATCGCGCCGGCTCCCACACGCTCGCGCGCCTCCCGCTCCGCGCCTCCGTGTCGGCCGGCGGCGTCCAGGGCCCGCGGAGCCACCATGTCCACTGCCTCCTCCTCCTCCAGTTCCTCTCAGACCCCTCATCCCCCGCCGCAGAGGATGCGGCGCAGCGCCGCGGGCTCCCCGCCCGCCGCCCCCGCCGCCGGGAGCGGGAACGGTGCGGGCGGCGGCGGCGTGGGCTGCGCCCCGGCTGCGGGAGCCGGCCGGCTGCTGCAGCCCATCCGCGCCACGGTGCCCTACCAGCTCCTGCGGGGCAGCCAGCACAGTCCCACGCGCCCGCCGGCCGCCGCCGCCGCCGCCGCCGCCTCGCTGGGCAGCCTCCCGGGGCCCGGCGCGGCCCGCGGCCCCAGCCCGCCCAGCCCGACGCCGCCGCCGGCCGCGGCCCCGACCGAGCAGGCGCCGCGGACCAAGGGCCGCCCGAGACGGTCCCCGGAGAGCCACCGGAGGAGCAACTCACCTGAGAGACGGAGCCCCGGCTCGCCCGTGTGCAGAGGTAGCGAGCCCAACCCTTCCGTCCGTCCTCACGGGCTGCGTCTCCCCGACGGTGCCCTCCGTGGAAACGGCAGCCTCTCCGGCTTCTCTTTGCTAGTGCATTCTCGAAGGTGTGAAAGTGGCTTTGGGAATCTCACCCCCTGCGCTCGCTGCGGGGCTTGGAGGAGCGGACTGGAAAGCAACTTTTATTTGACCCTCATGCCGCCCCGCAGATTTTCTCTTCCATCACTCGCCTGCATCGAAGGGTTTTTCGGTTTGAGAGCTGATTAGCTCACTCCTGTGTTTGCAGTTTGTAGCGGGGGAAGGAGGAGCTGGGTGAAACACTTAAAAAAACACTCACACAAACTCTCTGGCAGCTGATAAGGTGGAGGTTGTAGTCTCTACAGCCCCTTTGTGCTTTCCTACAAAGTTCCTAACTTGTCTGTGACCGCCGGGAGAATTTCTATTTCTTTTTTGGAGGGATAGTGGCATTAGTTATGATGTAAGGATGTCTGTTGGATGTGTAGCGGGACAGTTTTGGATGTGCAATTGAAGTGTATGGTGTTTTTTTTGTTTCTGTTTTTTCGGTCTCTCTCTTCTCTCTACTTTATATAGTCATATGCATCGGAGCAGTACTGCGCTGGAAACGGTTTATGCCCAACTCAAGATTTTCATGGTGAATTTCGGAAGCCCTGTTTGTGGAATGTGCTCACTTTTTCCTTCCATTTTTAAGTACACTTAACAGTTCAGTTGAGCTGTTAAAGGATCTCAAGTTTCTTTTTTGTTAGGTGTCAAAGGTAACGGTGAGCTGGTGGATGCTGTCGGCTTCCCTTAATGTTTTCTGTTTTAGTTTGGTTTTGTTTATGTCTAGGGACACAGTGCATGATCTAGTTGAGTCCTGGGAGAGAAGAGGAAGATGAGCCAAAACAGGGACTTAAAGCTCATAAGGGAGAGTGGAGTAGCTAATATTACTAGATACCAGGCTAGAGCTACAGATGCTGCTGCTGCTGCTGCATTGTGGATAGAACCGATCGTACTGAGTGGAAAAAATCTCTGCTTGGAAGGGAAACACTGTGAGCTCTGTACAGTGTTTATGTGGTATGGGAAATTTTTTTAATGGAGTTTTCTTGATGAAGGTCTTAGACCTGGAGAGAGTGATTGTGTTATGATAGATCGCAGTTTTAGTGTTTTTGTTTTACTATTTCTGACCTGTAATTAGCGTGTTGCTGAGGCACTTGTTTTCATACCACTTGATGGTGAGGCAGGGTAGGATATAGTGCATTGGGATGTGTACTTGAGCACCAAGAAATACATCCTGTAATCTGTATGCATCAGGAGGAATTTGCTCCCCCACTCCTCCCCCAGGTCAAGCCAGCTGCTGCAGAAACTGACATCCTCCAGCAAATCCTGAATGAATGAATGAAAACAACGTGATCGCCCTAATAATGACCACGACTGAACACACATCTTTGGCTGTATTTTATAGAAAAGGCCACCATTTTCTAACAGATTAATGCCATATGCAACTCCCTTGCACAGTTTCTAGAGCTATATGAAATGAGAGGCAACAGAAGGAAAAGAAGGCAGCAGTTACATATATTTTGACTGATTTAGCTTCAACAGTGCATAGATTTGGGTTTTGGGATTTTCTTTTAGGGACTAATGTAAGAGCCATAAAATAAGCATTGCACACAGATTGTATACAGAGGATTTTTTGGGCAGAGTAAGAGTAGTTTCAGCAATTGCTGCAACAATATAATGGCTATCTAGCACCTCCTCCCCTTTTGTTGATAAACACTAACATCTTACAACAGATCATAGTACAACTTGTTTTTCGGCGTCCTACAAAAGCCTTTCATTGCTTAGGAATTACATGGTCCATCATTAAGTAGTTTTAATGAAATTTGTGATCAGGCTTAAACTATCCTCTTTGTTGTAGTATGGCACATCCGAGTTTAATGCAATTTTAATGCAATCATGATGAAAACGCTTTTCTGAGTCTGGTTGTGCAGCAGACAGATTTGCATCATCAGCTTCTGTTGGGAATGGAAGAGGCTTTTCTGCTGTTTCTAACACCAGGTGATTTTGTCAGTTTCTTACATTGAAGTGATTTTGAATGCAGGCTCTTCTGACCCCAGTTCTCTGATTATATTACCTTTTTGTTACTTCTCCACATCCCGCCTTGCTCCTCTCTACCCAAATTAAAACTGTACAACTAATCTATTTTGTCTTACTTAGCCATTTAAAATTCATACTATGAACAGCTGAACAATTTTTCCAATGATTATCTACTCAGTTTCTTTTGAATTCTGTAAGGTTCTGACTTCAGTGGATTTTAGCCTCCACAGGTCAAGGTTCCTGCTGCTGCTGCTGCAGACACTGACATCACTATACTGCATGAATGAAAAACAACAACGTGCTCCATTTCTTGCTCTCCATCTCCTTCCCTTTCTGCACACTTCTGTGTGTGTGTGTGTGTGTGTAAGATGGTGTTAGTCTGCGTTTGAAACTACATTAGAAAATGTTAAATTAATTGGCTCAAGGGATATGTATTTAGTATAGAGGCATATTGTTTACAAAAAGCTTTAACTGCTATGAGCATTTGGACTAGAGGTGACATAACTGAGCATTCAGTATTTTTTATCTGGTCTGGTGGTTATGGAAGAAAATATAAAAGCTTTAAACAATTTTCTTTGTAATTGTCTTACCAGGAAATTATGAAACAACGTAATTTCTAAACATGTTAGATCTTTATTATGTCCCTCTTAAACATTCTTAATATGCATACTTATAGGGTTAAGGCTAGAGTAATAAGGAAATACTCAAATTACTTTGCAAGGCTGAGGAAAAGCTGAATTCTGTAAATAAGTGCAATCAATTTTAATAGGATATTAATTTATAAAATCCAGCAAGAAGATAATCATTTCCTGTTTTTTTGTAGCAGTTTTAGATAATTTAAATAGGTATCGTAATAGGAGATACATAAATCTCCAAACACCTTACTCTATATGGAGGACATGGAGTTTTACAAATTGAAACCATCTTGTTTGTGCATTTGGATCATATTTTTGTTTATATTTTTAAAATTTTTTATAGTTTTAAAACTTCAAGGTTTCTTATTTATATTCATTCTTTACTTCTTCCATTAGCAAAATGTCACCCTCCCCCTTGTTTGGTTCTGAAGGATCTTGAAGTGGTGAATGACAAGCTGCTGAATGTGTCCTCAGGCTCCCTGTGATGTGTTTGTAATAGATGTAAAATCATAAAGTATTATGCAAATAGATATTTTTTTGTGATGGTAATACATAAAGTCTACCTTTGAGATAAATAGAACAACTCAAATGAGAATATAGCAGGATGTTAATGTTAAAATTAATGATCTTTAAGCTAAAGTCATTAGTAACAACCAAAAGAAGATATAATAAAGTTCTTAAACCTCGTAGAGCAAAACCTATGGATTTAAAAACAGAACAAATACTCACAGTTTTACTGTGCAAGATAGTAACAATTGCAAATCCTCTTGTGGGTTTTTTTGTAAAGACTGAATATTAGGATGAATGACAAATTCTATAAAAACAGTTGCATCAGAGTACTCTGGATGCGGAATACTGCTTATTTTTAAGTGTACCAAATCTAGTAACAAAAACATGGAAGGGCTTGTCATTTATATAGCTCCTGCTATGGAAAATAGCAAGCGTTGAGTCCTGATTTAATAACAGATTTATTTAGGCCTAATACTCTAACAGATTATTACTCTAGAGCGAAATTTAATTAGAATTTTTTGTGAGTATCTTGAGAGCCTTATTGGTTTATACATTAAGAAGTTATGATTATGTTTTAAAAGAAAATACAAGGCTAGCTAGCGTATAATGTTGAATGACTGCATGCAATGTGTATGTGCGTCTGTTTTAATCAATTAATTTGCTTTCAGTTTTTTATCTTTTCATTACGTTTCCCTTTTAGAATCATTTTTATGCTCTACTAGGTTTGTGGAATGCCAGCATTTTAAATTACTATTTTTCTCTTGCTTTTAAAGTTACTCAGACATTGTCATCCTATAAAGTTACTTTTTAGGCTGATATTCTTGGAAATTAAGGTCCTCCTCCTGTCCCCCTTTTTTAAAATTAACTTTTTTAGAGCGCATAGAGGAACTTGTTTCAAAGCTTTCCTGTACTAGAGCGAAAATAGTTAAAGTTTTGGCTTCTTTATCTAAAGCAACAGGTTTCAAATATTGATTTTTGGAAAAGGTTTTTAGCCTTTGAGAACTACACTAAGTATCAGCAACATTCATTATTTATGTATCTAACTTTTCCCATCATTTATGGTGTGTAAAATTTCTGGATCAGTGGGTGAATAGCAAAATAGATAAGTGAGTTTATAGAAGTTGTTTTTAAATTAGTGTCATATATTCAGAGATTATATTCTTCTCAAGTAACTATTATTCTATACGTACTGAATATTGTATATCTAAGATATATAAAAGCACCTAGGTCAGTTTAACTGTATGTAAAGTTTTGTGTGTATTGAACTAACAATTATTTCATTATTTACAGTACTTTTTATGGAAAGATATTTCATTCACTGCACTGTACATTTCTTGAAGGATTTAATGCAAATTTGCATTTATATGTCAGGGAAATGTTGAAGGGTAATGGCATCCTTGTGATTTGTATTTTATTTGTGATAATGTGGACTAAATGTGAGTAAGAAAACAAAGGAATACTTGGGCTCCATGGCAATGAATAACAGTGAAAATAAATGGCAGTGTTCAACAAATGGCTAATAGGTTTTTCTTCAGTCTGAAATTTAAAAATTTTCTAAAAGCCTGTTTTATCAAAACTTTCACATATAGCTAATAATCTGCCAAGGAGTATATACTAATGACTTTGTTATTCTTAATTTTAGTTCTGCCTTTTCTCCGGAACTTGAAATTCCTAGGCATCACTGAGCTAGGCTTTTCCACAACACCTGTCCTGGGTCTGTGCCTAGCACTGTTGTCTTTTGTCTTGAGTATATAATTTTGTTCTCTTATTAAATGTCAAAAAACCCAAATCACTGATGTTGTTTCTGTCCTGTATACTGTTTATTTTAAAAAGAGCTTGAACTTAGCTAACTGATGATGGTCTCTGAGTTTACCAAAAGTAGGTGGAGGAAAGAGAGAACACTACTCATTCTTGACACAGAAAGCCTAAGGAACTCATGGAAAAGCCAGAAGCCACCTCTCTTTCCCTCTACCCTTCTTCTGGACCCCTGGAACTGGCCATGACTGTATCCATCATCTAGCTGATTCTAGAAGAATAAGATTCGTGCTTATTCTGTAAAACAAATTATAATGAACTAGTAGTAATTGTGAAGAAAATAAGGATTTTACTTATATTATGAACAAATTATGGAAAAATACTTTTCTAGTATTTCATTTTATCAGGAACAAACA
This sequence comes from Equus caballus, assembly GCF_041296265.1. Lineage (NCBI taxonomy): Eukaryota > Metazoa > Chordata > Mammalia > Perissodactyla > Equidae > Equus > Equus caballus. Next base: position 45,875,746 of record NC_091687.1, read on the forward strand.
TGGCAGATACCTTTAAGCAGTATTGTTTATTTCAAGTGAGTGTTATTGAGGCAAATAGCAGGAGGGAAGTTCATGAATACCTCAGTAACTTCCCCTATATTATTTTGTCTATCTGTAGGTAGAAAGGAAAAAAAATTTGAGTGCTTACTATATATAAGGCAGTGTATACTTTCATTCATTGAGAGTGGATTTGAAATGCAAATCTGATTCAAGATCCAGTGTTCATTCCACAAGACAATCCTGTAGCTCCTAATTCAAAAAGACTCTGATGTTGATGATCAGCTGTGATTTTTGAGCTAAAAGAATTCTAAAGAATAGGTTTTCTATTGTTGCCACAGAACTATTATGCGGTGCCGGGAAAGGCTTTGACATTTTCAGAATGTCTAGAAATGTAAGACCTAGGATGGTGAATGTAACTGAAATAGAATATGGATGGATTGGTCATATTTCCCCATTTGTTTCTTACATAAAAGTGTGTGTGTGTGTGTGTGTGAGAGAGAGAGAGAGAGAGAGAGAGAGAGAGAGAGAGAGAGACCAAGTCAGAGAGTGAGAAGTCCTTGTTCCTAAGGGCTCAAGGATATGAACTTGATTGTCTGGCCCTCCTTATGTCTAGAGTCTGTGTTCTTGAATCATATTGAGCAGAAATACTTTTCTTCATGAACATTAAAAGTTAGTTGTAGAGCCAGCCCTGATGGCCAGTGGTTCAAGTGCAGCACTTGCTGCTTGGGCGGCCCAGATTTGTTTCCCGATCGTGGAACCACACCACCCATTTGTCAGTTGCCATGCTGTGGTGGCAGCTCACATGGAGCTAGAATGACTTACAACCAGGGTATACAACTGTGCACTGGGGCTTTGGGGAGGAGAAAAAAAAGGAAAGAGAAAAACTTGGCTGTTGATTACAAAATGAAAAAAGTCAGTTATACATGGTGGTGGTAAACTGATGAATAGTTCAGGAATAACTAAGCAGAAAGCTTGGTCTCAAAGTGATTGTCCCAGCAAGTGGTGCCAGGTTAATCAGGCCCTCCCAAGAGCTAACAGTCATCACTGCAATTTGTGTGTTTGAACTCTGTATGTTTGTAACTTAATGAAGTGCTACCATGGTGCACACCTTAGTGGTGGCTCAGCAAAAATGAGAATGAGTTAAAGAAACTAGTGACACTTGTTATTGTGTAGTAAGGTCAGTGTCCAAAATTGTCTTCCAAGTTATTAGAATTAAGAAATCCACTAAAGATCTGAATGTGTTTCATAACAAGAAGGCAAAAACTGCGACACCTTGCTGCCTGGTGTTACTAAAGATCAAATACCTACCAACTACTGACAGTAATAGCTCCTTATTTAGCCAGTATGGCCACAGGTAGAACTTTCGTGAATAGTCCATTTAGCTAATTTTAACTTTTACATTACTAAAAAGTTAACTATTTTGTGAAACATTTTATAAAATTATTATACAATTGTTTTCTTAAGCAGAACAAACAAGACATAAATGAACTCTTTGTGGCTTAATTAGTTTTATTAAGGCCTATTATATACCTAATAAAATGATTACTATAGATAGTATTGAATGTAAGATTGAGTGAGCACTGACTGACAACTAGAGTTGCCTTATAACTGATGCTATACATTTGCTTTTGGGATTGTCTTTTTTCTGATGAAGGTGAAATGAAGCAATGTGTGGCTACATTATTCCTTGGTAGGGTAACATGGCTCTTTTCTCTAGAATTGCAAGTTAAAGATCAAAGAGAGTATTTTCGAAATGGTTCCATAAAAGAGTCTTAGAAACAAAATGGTATACTGGAAAATATTAGATTTGGAGTCGAGAGACTTAGGTTCTGTTTCCAGTTTTAACATTTGACTTATAGCAAATCACTAACTTCTCGTATCTTATTTTTCTCTCTTGAAAATGAGAGTAGTAGGATTTTTGAGTTTGATTGGGTAGGGAAAAGATTCTGCTATTGAAAGAAAGTAAATTTATTAAACTAGATAGATAATAATCATTCTTTTTTGACATTTTCTCCGCAGCTTTACTGATGTATAATTGATGAATAAAAATTGTGTATGTTTAAGGTGTACAAGGTGATAATTTGGTGTATATATATATATATATATATATACACATAGTGAGATGATTACTACAGTCAGGCTATTTAACACATCTGTCACCTCACATAATTACCTTTTTTTTTTGGTGTATGATGAGACCACTTAAGATCTACTCTTGGCAAATTTCAAGTATGCAATACAGTAATATTAACTATAGTCAGTGTGCTATACATTAGATCTCCAGAACTTATTCATCTTATAACTGCAAGTTTGTACCCTTTTACTAGCATCTCCCCATTTACCTCTACCCTGCCAGCCCCTGGCAACCACCATTCTACTCTCTCCTTCTATGAATTCAATTTTTTTAGATTCCACATGTAAGTGAGATCTTACAGTACTTGTTTTTCTGTGTCTGGCTTATGTCGCTTAACACAGTGTCCTCCAAATTCTTCTATGTTGTTGCCAATGGCAGGATCTCCTTTTTTAAGGCTATGTGATATTCCTGTGTGTGTGTGTGTGTGTGTGTATGTGTATGTGTATGTATACGAATATGTATATATATCACATTTATCCATTCCTCCATCAGCGGGCACTTCTGTTGTTTCCATATCATAGCTCTTGTGACTGCTGCTGCATTGAAAACAGGAGAGCAGATACCTCTTCAGGATACTGATTTCATTTCCTTTGGATATATACCTAGAAGTGGGATTGCTGGATCATGTGATAGTTGTATTTTTAATTTTTTGGGGAATCTCCATACTGTTTTCCATAGTGGCTGCACCAGTTTACATTCCCACCAACGGTGTGCAAGGGTTACCGTTTCTCTACATCCTCAGTGAGGTGATGCTTATCTCTTGTCTTGTTGATAATAGCCATTCTAACAGATGTGAGGTGATATCTCATTGTGGTTTTAATTTGCATTTCCCTGATAATTAGTGATGTTGAGCACCTTTTTGTGTACCTATTGGCCATTTATATCTCTTCTTTGGAAAAAACGTCTATTCAGATCCTTTGCCCATTTTTTAACTGGGTTATTTCTTTTTCTGCTATTGAGTTTTATGGGTGCTTTCAAATTTTGGATATTAACTCCCTATCAGATGTATGGATTGCAGATATTTTCTTCCATTTCATAGCTTGCCTTTTCTTTTTGTTATGGTTTCCTTTGCTGTGCGAAAGCTGTTTAGTTTGATGTAATCCCACTTGTTTATTTTTGCTTTTGGTGTCACATCCAAAACATCATTGTCAAGACTTATGTCAGGGAGCCTTTTTCCTGTATTTTCTTCTAGGAATTTTCTGGTTTCATGTCTTATATTTAAGTCTCTAATCCATTTCGAGTTAATTTTGTGTATGGTGTAAGTTTCATTTTTTTCACATGGATATCCAGTTTTCCCAACACCATTTATTGAAGAGACTATCCTTTTCCCATTGTGTATTCTTGGCACCCTTGTCAAAGGTTAGTTGAGTGTATGTGCGTGGGTCTATTTCTGGGCTCTCTGCTTTGGTCCTTTGATCTCTGTGTCTGTTTTTGTGCCAGTACCATATTGTTTTGATTATTATAGCACTGTATAGACTAGATGATTTTTAATAAAATTAGTTATAATTTGTTGAGCTTTTATGTCAGCCACTAGTCTTCACTGGAGCCCAATGTAGAGAACTCTTATAACCTTTCTTCACAGATAAGGAAGTGACATCTTGAGAAGTTAAATAATTTGCCCAAAGTCAGGCCGCACGCACAGAGGGTCTAGAAGGCCCATGCAACTCTCTGAATTCCGCCTTCAAGTTAGCTGAAAGTTAGTTTGGGAACCCAATTAATTGGGGCCAGAAAGGCATACACAATGGATTGTCCCATTGCTTATACAATTAAGTCATGAAAGGCCAAAAATAGCATTAGGGGGTTGTGTGAAGAGAAAGCTAAATGGGACTAGCCTCTAGGGTCCACAGAACTTAAAACAGCGGCAGTATTCGCAGTGATTCAAGCCTCAGGTATGCGTATAAGAATGTCATAGCGCTTCCGAACCTTATTATCCCATCAGTAAGCCTTCCTCCTGGTCCTTAAAGGACTTACCACTTTGTTAAGACAGAATTTAGATTTAACTTTTTAAAACTACCTTTCACCTGAAATCTCAAAATCTGCGTAGAATAAGGTCTTTTGTATTTTCATATTTGACAGTGTAAGCTTTACATTATAATAAAGCATCATAAGGCTCCATTCAACCCTACCATTATGATTCTTTACTTTTACTATCCTTTGATATTTTAGCAGCATTCAAAATAGTATCTTTTTATATATCACTCTGATGGCAAAACAAGGTGAACTATCTTCTCAATTTACACCTGCTTGTGCTGTCAGTTTTTTATGTTTGCTGATGTGATGTAGAAAAGAGATTTCAGTCTCCATTTTAATAATTTCTTTCAGGCGTTTTGGCATTTTTTGAGTGTCACTTGTGCTTACTCTAAGCTCTCTTAATAGTCAATGTGGAACATGAGTCCTTTCATAAGTAGCATTAGAAATACCTTGATTATTATGATACTAAAAATGTTATATACAGTCTAAGTGATGGATAAAGTTTCTCATGAGATTTCTTCTGTAATTATATTTACTCTTCTAGTTAAATACATCAGTTATAAATTGAATTAGTGAAGTAATGTGTGTATCTTAGAAAATAATTAAAACTAGTAAAGGTCAATTGCTCAGGGTTACATCAGGTCTAGCCATAAAAGACTTTGCTATTCTCATGTAAACTTGTGAAGTGATCTTTCCATGAAGGTTCAAAAAGATCATAGTAAAATATAGATTTGTTTATATATTAACTGATAGTTTGTAAACAAAGTATATTTATGATACCTTTGAGAGTTCTGTGACAATGTCATTTTCTTTCTTTTGAAGTATTTTTGAAGGTAATCTGAGGCATTACCCTGAAAAGAATCAGCTGTCCTTTGCCTGCTTAAAGTCAGGTGATTTAAATGTCTACTACTTACTAAACAGGAGTTAGCAAACATTGCTAAATGCAGTTTCATTAGTATTATAAAATTGGGGAGTTAGACTGTGCTCAGAAGTAGGTTTTTGAAAAACCTACAGTATTCTGCAATATTTTGATCAGATAGCTTAAAAACACTTATTTTAAAATCCCATTCATTCTTTCCATGCCAAAGTGGCCCATTTGAAAACACCTGGTTCAGTCAGTTGCATTTGCTGACCCCTTCTCTTTTTGGTTAACATGGCCAAAGATTAGTGTAGCTTTAATGTAGTTTCAGTGGTAACTATTCGTTCATTCAAGACACGTTTCTTTCAGGTATTGTACAATTGTGGGTAGTATGTTGCTGAGTAAAACTAATGGATTTTCTCCCTCCTCCGCACAAGAAATATTTATTGAATCCCTACTGTGAGGGATTCTATTTGACCCTTACAGAATGCATATTCTAGGTGCAGTTGGTGTGCTCAAATTCGTATTTCTCAACAAGGTCAGTTTATTTAAAATCTGCAAAAAATTTGGGGCTGGCCCCGTGGCCGAGTGGTTAAGTTCGCGTGCTCCGCTTCAGGCGGCCCAGTGTTTCGTTGGTTCGAATCCTGGGCGCGGACATGGCACTGCTCATCAAACCACGCTGAGGCAGCGTCCCACATGCCACAACTAGAAGGACTCACAACGAAGAATATACAACTATGTACCAGGGGGCTTTGGGGAGAAAAAGGAAAAAATAAAATCTTTAAAAAAAAATCTGCAAAAAATTTGAACCACTATTTTCTCAGAGCTTTGGACTTCATATATGAATTATTATGTTTCTGTGTTTACCTGTGTTACTTAGGTTGAGGTTTTTAGTGTTCTTTTTTGCATACCAAATACTCTGTTTATATGTGTTTTTCTTTCATTAAATGAAGCTTAGGGAGCTTCATCCTGTAGCTTCTGTAATATATCTCGGTCTAAGTTATATTGCTGCCTAGACATATTATAATATTCTGCTATAGTTTGGCCTAGCATAATGATGTTATTGACACTTTGCTTTCTCTGCACACTCATACACGTACATCCTCTCAGATTTCTGAACTTTATTGTTGGATGTGCCTTCTTGTATAGAAATGTAGTAATAATAATAAAGTAATAATGTTGTGTAGTAATACCTGGATAGTGGTGCCCTCTGAGGCTATTGAGATGAGTGGGATTTGCTTTGACTAAATATCTGCTATTACTGAGCTAGAATAGAAAATAAGCTTTTCATATGTTGTATTAACATTTACTTGCTATCTTGGTTGAATGTACAGTGACTTATCTTTATTAGATAATAAATTTACTCAGAATGTACTTGTTTTCAATTTTTATCTATTTGTGGTTTTTACCTTAAAGAATTATTAGCATTATAGCCTTTAGTATTCCTATTGAGTTATGTTAGTTAGTCTTTAGGACAGTTGCCCTATTCTACTTTGTATTAAGCCATGTAGTCAGAAAATAACATCTTTATAGAGATATTCCTATTTGGTGAAATAAATACTACACTTAATCTCATGGTAGAACAGATGCTAGGTGAATCATTTTCTGAATTTTTTTTTTTAATATATTACGTATGGAACATTGAAGAAAAGCTTATAGCCCATGAATATAAACATATAATAAACCATTTAAAATTGCATGTAAGAATTTTAGGAAATAGAAAGGCATAGGAAAAGTAATGAAATAAATTATTGTTAATATTTATTTTGCTCATTTTTAAATATTACTCCGTTTTTGAATTAAGTGCCTCAAAACGTAAAAGGAAGTAAATATATAGTAGCTGAATCTTTGATTAGACTCATTGTATTATTCCCATAGTTAATACAGCAATTCTAGAGGTTTTGAGTTTAGTTATGATTTTTCATCTGTCTTAACCCATCTTAATGTTTCTGTAACCCTTTTCAGGGTAATTTTGGTGGATGTGCATGCTTCACCAAAAAGCACCTTGTTGTTGTTAGCATTCCAGCATCCAGCATGATGTCTGATGCTTTGAAGGCTCTGCAGTAAATGTTTGTTAAATCCTTATGTGGAATTTACATAGAGATTTCTGTTTTAGCTATATATGTAGCTGGGTTCAAATCACTAAACAGTGATTATTATGGCATGTAGTCCTATAAATATCTGACAAAGATGAAAATTAATAGATATACTTATGTTGGCCGTTTTCTAAAATGCCTAATGGTTTAGGTAACTGATGGCCTTTATTTTCATTTAGGGCCTATCGTTCACTAGTGTGTAAGCTTGGAAAAGTTCTGATTGAGACTTTGACATAAAATAGGAGCTGGGTGCTTGTGCTGGTAGAAATAGGTGGGACAAAGATGAATGATGTAAGGACAGTCTACATTTTGAAAGATGGAAGATACATTTCTAAAGAGTGAGTTTCTGAGTTACGTTTAGAGTTCTGTTATGTAAATTTTGGTCTAGTGAGGCTTCATGGAATCAGCTTCTGAAGCTGTTATATTTAGAGAAACGTAAACCAGCATGCTCACAATTTGGTGGGCTTTTTCAATTAAAAATCTAAATGTTTTTATAGTCTTTTTCCCCTAAAGATTGGCACCTGAGCTAACATCTGTTGCCAATCTTCTCTTTTTTGTCCCCTTCTCCTTCCCAAAGCCCCCCGGTACATAGTTGTAGATCCTTCTAGTTGTGGCATATGGGACTTCCCCTCAGCATGGCTTGACAAGCGGTGTCATGTCCGCTCTCAGGATCTGAACCAGCGAAACCCTGGGCCACTGAGGCGGAGCATGTTAACTTCACCACTAGGCCACGGGACTGGCCCCTATAGTCTCTTACAGACCATGATTATACTAAGCTCCAAGTAAGGAGAATGTAAATTGCATATTAATTTATACTTCATTATAATGTAAAAATTTTAAACTGTAGAGCAGATTTTGGGGTGGTTATTTACTTTAGAGAATTTCTAACTTACGTGCAAGTAAAAATATTCAATTTACCAACGTGTTATTTACACAAACTTTTTAGGAAGTCAGTTACACAAGGTTCGGGTTCGTCTGAGGTTGTAATAACATATTACTGAATAGTGTGATTTCTCATTGCTGCATAAAATGTTCTACTGACATTTAGCAGAATTAACTAATATCCTAAGAAGTTGTTGTAAATGAACATGAATAGATCTTTTCCATTCCCTTTCTAGTCTGAGTTTAGAGAGTCTAAGAAATTTGGTATTTAAATAACCCCTTAAAGGGAAAGAACTGCTGTGCTAATGATTTTTTTTCTCATATTTCTCTGTGGAAAGGTATGCTTTTAAAATATGTAAATATTCCAAGGCTTTTTCTGGAATATTTTGTCCTTATAAAAAGAAGTTATTATTTCAGTTATAATTTTCTGGTAAGCTGTTCCTAACCAGCTCCATGGAGGAAGTATTTCTTCCTGCGTGAAAAACTTTCACACAACTTTCTACTGTTATTAATGTCAGGAGGACAAAGCAGTAAGTAAGCTTAATTAGACTAGACATATGATTAATGCTGTGGATTATGATTCTGTTTATAATTAAATATTCCTTCAGGCTGATTTTAACTTAAAGTTTCTGTATGTATTTAAGGACCAAGAAATTAATTGGCCAACTAATCGTTTACTCCTAAAGTCTACACAATATAGGTGTGTGTGTGTTTGTATGGGGGGTGTGTGTAAGAGAGACAAGGCCCTTAAGTTCACCTTTGTTTCTCAGCAATCATTAGATAATCACTGGCTCCTGATTCTTTGTCCATGTAGAGTAGAGATTCATGGTCATCTTTTCATAATCTTCTAAGTAATTTTAATATACTGAGTGGTAGTGACTTAGGGATTTTGCTTATATCATATGAAAGAAAACCAAAGGATATCTAACATAATTCTGAACCTCTTCTTTGTGATTATGGGGAAATCTATTTATGATATTACCATTATATTTCCTTCCTGGAGGCATATCTTAAATGCTGAATTCTTTAACTAAACTGTTTCCTTCAGGGTTACTTGGTAAAAATAAGTTTGTTGGAGGGTTTAGAGAAACTTAATTAATCAGTTTGAGTATAAATTCCCTTCTCTGACTCATCTAACATAGTTTTGAATGACAGTCTAGTTAACTGCAGTTTAATTTTCTTAACTAACGTGTGATCATTTTCTCTGCTGGAATTGGCTTTGTGATTTTTGAGCAGAAGATTATGTTGGTATTTAAATTCAAAGTTGAAACAAGCATTGAAAGGTATAGTTACTGCATTTCTGCTGACTGGACTGGGTGTTCTTACAGGTGGTGCTTGTGTACAGCAAGGTAAACCAGACGTGAGCCTTACATTCTGCAACTTCACATATACAGATATTTTAAAATATCATTATAACTGTATTTGAATGTTTTGCTCATGCTCTCTACCTTCTTGCTGGTTTTGTTACCATCTATATGAAAAGTTTTCATTTAACGTGTATTTGACCTGTATTTCACAGAGTACACTATATCATGCTCCCTTAGGTAACATGCTTTGAAAAGTGACCTAGTGTATTTTTCTATGCTACTGAGAGAAAACAACTTTAATAAGTTTTACTCTATAAAATTTCCTATTTGGGTCATGTGCTTTAATTTTTCCCATGTAATAAAATTATAAGTACAATTGTCAAGAGTAGTGAATTATTTAAGTTTGAACTTGGTACAGAAATGGAGTTGAATGGTTTCTTTTGTTTGTTTATTGGCACTTTGGAACACAGCCTTGGTTGAAACTTTCAGACCCAGAGCATCAAGTTGGGTTCTTACTTCCTGCCAGCATAATCGTTGACTTTTCCTCTGCTCTCATTTCTCCCATCCTGCTCATCGCCGTTTCTTGTCCCATCTCCTCAGAATTATCTTCTGAATCTGGTGGCTTCTTTCCATCCCCTCCATGTCTTAATTATTACTTCTTGCTCGGCCTGTTGGAACTACCACCTCTTCCGTGGTTTCCCCTGCTATCAGTCTTCATCTTTACTTTAGCCATTGCACTGCTATCAGCATAGCCTTTCTTTAAAAGAAATTTTAAAAGATTTCTGAAGTTCAGAATCCTTAGCTTGACATGAAAGACTCATCTCAACATCTTCAATTGTGTACCTTGTGTTCTTTGCAAACTGAACTCACTTTTTATTGAAAATGCTGTTATCCTTTTATGGCTCCATACTTTTAATACGTGTTCCTTGTTAGGGAAAGATAAAATGGATTACTTTGAATTAGATTGTTAGCTTATCCTCTTTGTGGTTACAATTTATGATGATAATTCAGTGAGGGTCACTCTAAAATTTGGCTCACACTGTCTTCAAGGGTAATTCAGACAAATCCAGACCTGGTGGTGTTGTGGTTAAGATTCAGCGCTCTCCCTGTCATGGCCAGGTTCGTTTCCTGGTCAGGGAACCACACCACTCATCTGTTGGTTGTCATCCTCTGGCTTCCAGACTAGGACAGACTAGGAAGAAGGACCTGGCTGTCCACTTCCAAAAACATTGGCCGTGAAAACCCTTCAGCAGAGCATTGTCTGATATTGTGTGGAAAGATGAGAGGATGACGCAAAAAGACGGAGCTGGGTTCTACTCTGCTGTACACAGGGTCACTAGGAATTGGAATCCACTTAATGGCGCTAACAACAACAATTCAGACAAATGGAGTTAAGCCCTTCTATAGTAGAGACTTCTGTGTATTGACCAATTCCTGTTTTCTCTCCCTCTTGAGCCCACATCTATCCTGTGTTTCTTACTGCTTCTAGGGAAGTTAGGTAAGGCTAAATGACATACAACACTTTCATCCTTGTTCAGTAAAAAAGCACTAGTTTAGTCCTCCTCCTCCTTCCTTTTCCCTCATCTGCCAGTGGGATGCAGAGAGTCTAGCAGAGAATTCCAACCAAGGCCTTGGGAGAATGGTGGAGCCGTAAGATGAAAAAGTCTGAATCTCTGAGTGATCATGTGGAAGGCCATCTGTCAGCAAGGAAGATAAACATTGGGCTTTTATTGTGATAAGTCACAAATTTAAAAAAATTGTAGCTATCAGCATTACAAACTTTCCTGCATCTTGGAGTTTAAAAGGTCGGTCGGTCTACCAGCTGCTGCTGTTGGAGCTTCTTTGGAAATTCACTATGGGAGTCCCACTCTTACCTCATTTGATCCATCACATTGGCAAGTTGGATTCATTGTTTTCAGTGCTTCTGTCAATATACAAGAGACACTTCATAAGTTCAATTTGTGATGTTGGTGGAATGTATTTATTTTTATACAATTTGGTATTTATTTGCTCTAAAATCCTGTAACTATTCTATGATTAAAATTTTAAAAGACCATCTTCAAAAAAATAAGTTCAGAGTCTCCCAGAGTTCCTGGCAGGGCAAGAAGTTTAGTGTATTTGTTAAATGATCCTGTTATTTTATGTAAATATGTTTCTTGGGTATGCACTATATGAAGAGTTCCATATTATATGAACCTATCTGAAATACCTGTTTGTGTAATATCCGAGCATAGAAATCATAACCTTTTATATAAATGTGGAAAATAGGATGACATTAAGACCTGAATTCGTTATTTTTGTCACTGTCTTGCACTTTATTCACAATGATTTTACATGAGCTTCACATACAAAATATTTTTTAAAATGTGGAGCTGTTCTATTTGAGGCTCTTCCAAAATGTCTCCTTTGGTAAAGAGGTCCAGAATACATGGCAGGTGATTTCTAATTTTTGAATATTTATTTCATAAAGACTAAGGAGAGCATGGATAAATGATATCTACAAGTTCAACAGATGTTTCTTGAGTAGTTGTGCTAGGTGTTAGAGAAACAAACAAAAAAAACTCAACAAAATCCTTACTTTTAGGAAGGAGCCCACTCTCTGGTAGATGTCTTACGTTAATCATTTAAGTACAAACTAAACAGATCGGTGAATGGTATTAGGTTTTCCTTTCCTATTTCATTCTTAAGTGAAAGTAAAATAGCTAAAATATAGATGGAAGGAGCAATAGATAAGTGAGTGATTTGACATCTCCATGAAAAATAAGTTAACTGCATTATTCATAATGTTTGAACATGTATTGTTCAGTACTTGTCCTATCTCAACACTACATAGAAAAGATTTTAAAAATTCCAATCAGTGTTGAAAAGGGAGAGAATGGAGAGAAAGGGGAGACAAAAATCCAATTGACCCATCTTTTTTGTGTAATTGGTTCTATGTGGTTTTGTTTTTCTCTCACCTTGAGATGAGTATTTCCAGTACACTGGAGGTGGTGTTCAGGTTTTTATTCCAAATGCTCCAGCTGTTCTGGGTATTGTTAATGATTCAAACTGTATACAAAACTATACTCTGATATTTGTTCACTCATTTCTTGGGCACTTGGGTTGAATAATGTTCTTTCATCATTTAAAGAAAAAAAATTTACTTAGATGCTAATAACAACAAGGTCTGGAACTTTGTGACTTTAGTCCGTTTGTAGCTCCTGGGCAGTGACTTTCTGACTGGAGTGTAGTTCAATCAGTAATATCAGTAGACTATTTTTGAGTATGATTATAATAGCCAGCTCTATGGCTGTTCTAGAGGAATAAAGTATGGTGCTATCCTAAAATATTTTATGACACTTTTCCCCTACACTTAGTCATGCCACTAGTAGTTTTATTTTTCCTTAAGTTGCTCTCAGCCCTTGGCAACATTTCCTGGCAACCTTTTATGCACAATATTTGTAGAATTGTTGAGGTGGAAGGTGTTCTGTCTATGCAAACACAGAACTGGTTTTCACCATGTTCTGTTTTACTTCATGGCCTCTACAAAGGTGTCATTTGTATAAGATATTTTCCTTCAGGATGTTTCCTGCAGCTTTTGGCTGTTTTCAGCTTTAACGAAGCATCCAATTTTGGATAAACTACTGCTTCACAGCTACATATTTGATTCTTTGGTGTCAATATTTATGAAAGTAAATGCTAGAATAAACATCTGTGTTTCCTTATTTCTGAAGCCTTCATTCTGTTGAGCCTATTGATTCTGGGTTTATTCTAGAAAAGTGTAGTTAGTTGTATATTTCCCAGTCAACAACCTGTTAACCATTGCTGAATTTGGGGACATAGTGTGGGGAAAATACAGCTTGTAGGCTAGGTTTAATTTACCAGATTCTTTTGCATTAAGTAATCAGTGGTATTTAGACATATTTCAGTACAGATTTCTGTTTATCATTTGCCTACCATCAATAAATTGGCTTGACTGGCAGTCATATCTTATTGAGGTTAGGCAGTTATTCTTTTCCTAGCCCTTTCCCCTTAATCTCTTCTACATTTAATCATTGAGTTAACGACTTACCTAATATTATGCTATTATTAATCTATAGTTATTACCTAAGCAAAGTGTTTATAGCTTTGACTTAAGTGCTTGAATCTTTCTTTTGTTTATAACTTCTATATTATTAAAATTTATTTGGATTCAGAATTCTACAAATTTTCAGTATAGATATCATGAGGAGATATTTACTTGTCTAGGAGACTCTTGTACTCTCTGTGTCATATTAAGTCATTATTCTTTATTCACATAAGAGATAAGAAAGCTGATAACTTTTTTTCAGATTCAGAGGAACTGTTGTCATCATGCAGATTTCTAAAGATCTCATTTTACATGGTATACTTTGATTGTCCATTTGTAGTAGTGGTAAGACCCTGATTCCATAATATTAATAGTCATAATTCTTTCTTGGCCTTGAAAATTATTTTAGGAATCTTTTTTTATTATTGATATGTCCAGTAGATGGTGGGATGGTCTGGAAAGAACCTGGATTTTTTTTGTCTCTTCAAAGGGAGGCCCTTCTAGATTTAGCCCCTTGGAAGATGAAGGGTCCTTTTTAAGCTTCTTTCCATCTTGTCCACATGACTCTCTTTTCAAGCCCCTCAGTCCGTTTCTCATGCTAAACTCCATCTTTCCACGTAATAGGAATTCCAGTTCCTTGATCCCTTCCTGGTTCTTGCTGCAAGCTTCCATAGGATGCACTTTGAAATTTTACTCTGTGATTGCCAGCTCTAGAGGGAGGGGATGGGCAAAAATCCTATTAATGGAGTCACTGTGGATGCTCCGTTTCAGTTAGTTTCCCCTCTAGATTGGGCAGGAGCTGATTTCTTTGCTAGGTTACCTAGAAAGAAAGTATTCCTCTGTAAGGCTAGCATTAATTTTTTCAGAGTCAGCATAATCAAAATATTGGAACAATATTAAAATTGGTAAAATAAATACATGTGTCTGGTTCTAGAAGGGATTTAATAACTCACATTTACTTATCAGATATTCTGGAAATTCATACTCTTAAATTCAAATGTGCTGAGAGGATAAGTATAAGAATTTCTGATCCTTCTCTGATCATTTCTTTCATGTAGAAACGGAAGACTTGTGTTAGAGATATTGAGCATCCTGCTGCTCTCTTCTTTCAGAGTTACTACCTGAAAGGCTCACACCTCCTAGCTGTCCTTATGTTAACTCCTTTTCAAGCTGTTGGTTGTATGAAGCTTATTCTCTGTTAGGTTCTTTAGGAAAGACTCACAGGAACACCATTCCTTGAGTTTTGCATACTTTATGTGCAAGCACTCAGATAGTTTTTATCTGTGACTTTTACACTTGAGGGTCACTTTCACTGTATTAAAATGTGTTTGATGTAGGCTGTTTGAGATCATTTTCCCCAGATGTATTTTGTTCTTTCAATATATATTTTCAAGTTATTTTTATTTTAGGAGAATTTTATAAAATTATGGTTTTGAGTATTTTTAGTTTTGTTGCTTTATCTTCTTCAGGGACTCCTATTAAACATATGTTGGACCATCTTGCTTATTTTGTAAGTTAATCATTTTCTCTTGAAGTCTTTTAATCTCATTTTTTAAAAAATTCTAAAATTTGTCTTATTTTCCGTTTCCATTAAGGCATCCATTGTGTTTCTTGTAATTTAGTCTTCATTCCTGAAATAAATTTTTCTTTTATTTCTAAATCTTTCCTGAATTTGATCTCTTCCCTTCTCATGTCTTCCTTGCCATCAAATGCTTAGTTTATGAATTTTTTAAATTCTGAGGTTTTTCATTGCTTCTATCATGTAAAAAAGATTTTTAGCTTGTTTTGAACTATTAGGTGACAGTTTTCATCTTATATGGGCATGTTTTTCTGGCATGCTTTCATTATCCACAGAGAGACATCTTTTATTCCTATGCCCTTTTCCCTCTTATGATATAATTATGTGGGATTAATTTGCTCTTGTTTTCTGTTGCTCTATTTTTGCTGAGGAAGATTTGCCCTGAGCTAAGATGTATGCCAATCCTCCTCTATTTTGTATGTGGGTTGCTGCCTCAGCATGGCTGCCAACAAGTGTAGGTCCACACCTAGAAACCAAATGCCGGGCCACTGAAATGGAGCAAGCCGAATTTAACTATTGAGCCATGGGGCTAGCCCCTCATTTTTTAAGTGAAATGAATTTACTTTTGCAGGGAGGGATCTTTCAGCATAGCTTTTCTAGCTTCAGAGCTTTAGTTCTCTTGCTTCTGTTGTTTTTGTAAAGCGACTTTTAAAAAAAAAAATGTGATCAGCCTCCCTGATTCCCTGGCCCAACTTTACCTCAACTTTCTCGTTTGCTTTTACCATCCTTGTTCTGTTCAGTTTGGATTCGACTTCCAGTAATTTCTCCGCAGTGTTGGACTCTATCAGAAACAGCGTTTGTTTGCTAGGTGAGACTAGGCATATTGTTCCAGTACTTTATTCACTTGGTGTCCTCTTGCACTCACTTGCAGGTTGGAACCCTCCCAATTTTGGCTACTGTTCTCAGATTGGTCCTTTACATATACTCGTTAATGATTGATGGTCTCTTGTTCTCAGGACCATTAGAAGCCCAGGTGCTTTCCTTCTGCCTCTCCTACCAATGCCAAAAACTTATTGGTCTTTTAATTTTTGTTGATTTGTCCCTACTCACTTGTATTTGAAGTTTTCCTGGGACTACTTTGTGGCATTATTATGTTGTGGATATTGTCCTTGAGTCTTTGGTTTGGCTATTCTCATTGCTCTGTTGTCAGGAGAAGTTTAAAATCTTTTCTGCTACCATCTTTTCTACTTTCGGAATATTTTGACAAAAGTTTTATTTAAGGAACTATCTTAAATGTTGACTTATTGCTCTACTTAGTGGACAGAAAATGCTACATATATTAGACACCTGCCATAATGCTATAATAAAAAATAAGAGGTTAGTATTTTGAAGGAAGCTGTTACCTGGACAAATATGGGGGGGGGGTGGTGTATGTGTGTGTGTGTTTGTGTATTTCTGTATGTATGGATATATATTTTAAATAAAAGCAGCTGAAAAATTTTAGGAGTATCCTTTACTAGATGGATGAATTTTTTTCTATTTGTAACTTTCTTCCTTTTTCCACATTAAAAAGTAAACTTTGAGGAAAAATGCCTTTGTTATACATTACAAGTTTGGGGAAATTATTCCCTACTTTAAAAATAAAGGAGTTTCATCAATAATGTTGATTGTCATACTGTGGTCAAGATAGAGCCCATTCTATAGCCTTTATTGTAGGCTTTTTTGTTTGTTTTTCTTTGTAAATTGGGATATAATAGTAAATCTGCCTCATTTGGTTAAAAGTTTTCCAAGCTCTACCAATGTTTTAACTGGATGTTGAGTGCTTTGAAACAAAATTTTATGAAATACTCAGTCTTCTACTTAAGAAATATTTGTTTTCCTTTCACTTACAATATTACTTTCCATCTTTGGTCATCTTATTTTGGTTGTTTTATAGTTGCTGATAGTTTGTGATTATTTCTTTAATGTTTGAGCCTGTTAGTCATAATGAATTTTAAATGTTTGGAATCTGTATTAATTAAATTCATTGGAAGGTTCATAAAGCTTACGAGCCTCCTTTTAACTATGACTTAAAAGTTCCTGAAAGGACTGTCATTTTTCCACAAGAAAAAAATGAACTTAAAAATCTTGAGTATCTCTGCCATATATGTAATTTCTTTGTAGATGTATTCCAAATGGCAGAGGTCCCTCTTAATGTATTGCGTACTCTTCCAGTGCTTGTCACCAGGCTTCATGGCCATCTCAGTGAAGTTTCTTTTACAACGTTGATAAAAAAAAAGATACTCTCTTCTTTTTTCTTTGAAAATAGGCTGAAGACCTTCCTCCAAATGTCTTATCTCAATTTGTTTGTCATTTGACACAAATTTAATTGAGTGAACTATATCCTAGAGAATCATTTCCAAATGGCTCCTTGACTACATTTTTTTCATTGTTTTTCTTGACAGAGCTCAGGTTACAGGCTGTGTCAGGCTTCATTTGGTCAGAAGCATGTTTGTTTCTCTTGTCAGCTTCTTGATTGGTTCCTTTCCAGATTTCTGCAGGGCAGCCATATGGTCATTTCTGCATGTTTTCTAGATTGCTTCTGCGGCAGGATTCCAGGTCTGGTTGATTAGTGTTTCAGAATCTACTCACACTGAGAGGGCTTCAGTGTTTGCCCTTTAGTTTTATTTCAGATAACGTATTCAGATCTAGTGTCTTTCCTGTTTCTTATCTGAAGTTCATTTAATTTTGATGATTTTATTTTATGAGGCCCATGTAGTTAACTGACTTTAGTCATCTTATATGTCAAGAAAGACCAAGCCATAAAGGCTATTGGTGAAGTGCCTAGACTATGCTGACTTTGGAAAACTGAATCTAGTAATAATTCTACTAGATGATCAATATTAAAGTACATTAGATTGGCTAGAGAAGTATACCAGTCTCCTTTCTACATTTTCTTTTTTATTCTTTAACAGTTCTTTCAGTTTTTTTCTTGGCAGGGGGAATTTATTTTGAAAATTGTTCTCTGTAATTGTGAGGCAAGGAGAAAATTACTCATAATGCTGGTAGTGAAGTTAAAGAAAAAATTATTCATGAGACTTGTTAAAGAACAGTAAGGCAGACTTTATTCAAGGGGACTATCAGGATAGGTGTAGGGATCACTGCAATGAGATTTTGCACTGGGGAGAGAGATTAGGCTCAAACTCTGAATACAACAAGGAAAAGTGGGAATTGATAGACAAGGAGCAGGGTGGTGGTCGGTGGATGGAAAATTACTAAGAGGAAAGAAACATTGAGGTAAGTAGGGGATCCTGGCTGACCAGACCTAACAAGATTGTTGCTGAAGGCAGGCCAAGGTGATCAGATATCACATGGGGGATGGTGGAGGATGAGGAACCTTGGTCAGATACTAAGGATGACCAGAAATTGAGGGTGGGGGATTCTGGATCAGCTGACTTAGTAGGATTTTTGCTAAAATTGGACAATGCAGAGATGAACACAGAAGCCCAAAAGTTAGGACTCAGTTGAGAAGGGTTCAGAGGGGCCTGACTAAAATTTGGTCAAGGAGAGACTGTTTGTCAGCAGTAATAAATTTAAGATTATAGCTTTCAAGGAAGTAGTTCTCATTACAGAAATACTGAAGCAAATCTCTATTAACAAAATAGAGCTTTAGCAAATTTATGCTTAACGTCAGTGAACCAATAGCAGGAAAATTCCCTACCTGTATCTATTTATGGCTATTCTTGATTGCCGCTGGATTTGAACGGTATGAATTCAGGATATTTTGAAGTTGAAGAAAAGCGACTTAATGTCCTGTATTCAGTCTCTGCTCAATTTGTTGTTTTGATTTCCGTGATGAAGATTTAAATTATAATATGAATGAGTTAAGTTAGCTGTCATGAAAAACTTACTGATTTTCTGTTAAAGATAAGATTGTTTGATAAATTAGCTATAAAATATTGTCATATTTTCAGACTCAGGCTTAAATTCCTTAATCAAATTATTAAAATCTAAATTTTACTTTGCTTATATATTTGAATTAATTTTGCTCTGGCACTTTCATTTTATAAGGGAAACTACTTAATATGTTTCTTCAGACTTCCTTATGTTTTTTAGGAAGTAAATTTTATTGTAGTTAACTTTTGTTTGCATACAAAATGCCCTGTTTGGGTGGGAAGGTCTCTTTCCAAAAGAAGCTGTACTGAACTTTGTCTTTGTTATCTCATCTTTCTACTGTTCTTAAGAATTCTGCCTAGAGTGTTCTGCCTGGAGTATGTAGATTTGAAGGTTCTTAGTCATGGCTGGCACTCAGTTTACAAAGTGACCTTTTGAAGGAGATGACTAGATGTTTGAATTTATTCGGTTCTAGAAGTTTATCTGCCAGTTGCAGATTTCAAAGAATTGGTTGACTGTTTTGCAGCAGGGTATTTTCTTGGGTTTGTAGTCAAACTTTCAGTGCCTCTAAATGAAGTAGGTTATTGTCAAGAAAGGATTTTATTTTTGGGCACCTACAATTCTAAAGGATCTAGTCCCAGTCCTTCAGAAATAGGTTCTTAAGCTTTTAGTCACGTATAGATCACCTGAGATGCTTATAAAAAATTCAAATTTCTTGGTCCCACTACCAGAGTGTCTTACATTCTTGATGAGAAATTGGGCCCAGAAATCAGCATATTTAACAAATGTCTCACACTTTGAGAAACATTTCTTCAGGACCTCATTGGTTCCCAAACCTCTTGATGCATCTGAATCAGTCTGGTTCGGTTTAAAAAATATGCTAATACCTGGTTTCACCCTAGAACTACTTGGAATCTCGGGGAGTGTGACCCAGTAACTTGGATTTATAACAAACTGGTGATCCTTATACAGAAAACCACATTTCAAGATCCACTGTTTAGTCCACCTGCAAGTTGCCTAAGGAAACTTTGCACCTTTATGTTCTAGGATCTCTCAAGATCTAATTTCTGAGTGAAATATTAGAAAGCTGTTTCTGTTATTTCTCAGACATGCTCAGAGGTTGACATTGTAGTGGCTAAAAAGCATTGCCAATTTTTTTTTAACGTCCTTTAACATCTTCTAACCAGTACTGGGTAATTTAAGGCATACACACACGCAGGTACACGCATACGCATATGTATGCATTATGGGACTTAATGGCTGTTTTCATTTCTAATGTTAGCGAAGTTAGGTGATAAACATGATTGTTTTTGCTTTATTAACTGTTAAAGGATAAAAAGGTTTTACACACTTTAGTAGCTTAAATTCAAGACAAAGTATCATTATATGTGTGTGTTTTGGTATTATTGGCTAGCATTATTAATGTGATACCTTTATATAAAAGCTAGTTATTTAATATGAGTTCTCTGTAGTAAAGAACTGGAAAAATTCGTATTAGTACTTAGTTATCTAAAGCATTTTGCTAAATTGTTCGGCTTGAAGATTCTGTATAATTGTAATCGATGGATTTTGAAGATTTTATTTTTCCATCTTCTCCCCAGAGCTCCCCCAGTACGTAGCTGTATATATTTTCAGTTGTGGGTCCTTCTAGTTGTGGCATATGGGACGCCACCTCAGCATGGCTTGATGAGCGGTGCTAGGTCTGCGCCCAGCATCCGAACCTGCGAAACCCTGGGCTGCCGAAGCAGAGCGTGTGAACTTAACTACTCGGCCACGGGGCTGGTCCCCAGTGATGGGTTTTGAATAAAGTAAGAAGCAGTTCATTCTTGTTGGTAATGTTATAATGGCTAAGTTTCATGGAGTTATAGTCCTTACCCGGTAGTTGAAGGAATAATAGTTCTTTCTCAGAAGGTTTAAATAAATTTTTATTTAATTGCTCTCTAAGTTTAGATGTGCTCTGCTTATGTAATCAATGTTAAGGGAAAGCTTTGGCTGATAATCATTAATTGAGAGCTAAACACAGAGAACTGACAATTTTTATTCACTTGTGCAGACTGAATATAGGGCGAAAAAGGTTGGAGTGTGCTAAAGTCTAAGAAAAGAATGTGAACAGTTTTTTTTAATTTACGTGTGTTGGTTTACATTCTGTATAGGTATCTTATGCACTTAAAAATACTGCATTCTCCTTACCACTTGGTAAGGTTAGTTTGGAAGGTGTGGTGGCTTGTTTCATATTACTGTGGCTGAAGTTCTTAAAGTTTCCAACATTCACTGTTTTTTTTTTTGACTTGGAGAAATTCCACTTAGCTTTCTTAATTTTCCACTGCAGATTAGCTTCTTAAAACATCAGATTTTCAAACTCACTAACCAGTCAGTCTTCAGTCATTGCCACTAAAGTAAAAATTATTGTTGGGAATGAATGAATTTAACATCATATTATATTGCTCTGGGAATTAGATATTAAGCTTTTTTCTGCCTGTTTAGAACAATGCCTGGTTTGCTATTCAGGTTCACAGTTATGTGATATAGCTTCTTGTTTTTAAACCTATTTTACTATTATTACTGTAAAATTGAATTTCCAATTGGCTGTTAGAGAGTAAGAATTATTTTGTATGGTCCTCGGTAGGTACCCGAGACGGGCCACAGGCCTACCAGCTGCTGCTGCTGTGTGGCTCTTGATTCAGGGGGAAGGGAGGAGGGAAAGCACAATCTATAGATGAATGTAATGAGGAAGCCCTTTTACAGACAACTGCTATGAGCAGTCATCTTCTGGTCCTAACAATGTGATAGTACTGGAAGTAGATGTGAGTTTTTTTTGTATTTTCTTCCTGCGTTTAGTTATTCTGTGTTTTACCCTCAAATATTTAAGTAAGACTGCTAAGTGGCATGGCAAGACTCTTTCTAGTCCTTCAAAGTTCCCGTTGGTGTAGTTAGAGAGCATCAGTCTTGCTGTCTGCTGCCTCATCTATTTTTTGGCTCGTTTGCCTTCCTATCCTTTACTGATGTGCATGTGCCATACATGTACTGCTTCGTATTATAGTCTAATTATACATATCATATCTCCCCCAACCAGAATGTAAACACCTTGAGGAGAGTCCGAAACTTCTTTTGTAATTCCCCTTGGTACATGAAACAGTGCTTTCCATATAGAAGACATTCAGCAAGTTTTAGTTAGTAATAATTATTACTTGGTTTTACCACTTATGAAGGTACTATTTTCCTGATCCCTGTTTAGCTTAATGATAGTATTTATTTAATTGACTTTCTTTCATATTTTACATATATATAATTGAATATTTTAGCAATTTTGTTGTTATTCAAGCTCTTGTAAATTAATTCAAAGATTGACTATATTAATGTAAGTTTCTAGTTGATAAGGTGTCCTCTTGTTTGACCTACTTGAATTGAGGTAATTTTGTAACAATTAGCAGAAAAATACTGTGATCATTCAATTCAAAACTAAATACATGTTCTAGTCACAACTGTAATCAAGAAATAAGGAACAATTTATTGTGTTGAATAATGCAAAACCAGTGTTGATTTTCCTTATTGCACTAAATTGTGAAACCCGAATTGGTAGGATATAATACCAAAAATTAAATAAATAAAAATTTGAATCAAAACAGATGTTGAGGCAGTTAAAAACCCATTGCCATGATAGTTTAGATAATAAGAACAAGTCATCTTGTTGAAATAGAATTGCACTGTTTATGATAAATCTAAGGCCCTAGTGATATTTGATAAGTAGGGTTATTATGGCTAGTTGTATCTTCGAAGAGTACTATCCTTGCCAATTTTTCAACCCATTCTCAATTTTTACCCTTCAAATAATTTAGTTGGAAATTACCAACTACTCCACATCTTTGAAATTTTCCTGATGTGAGCAATGGTGAGAATCTTTCTTTTAAAGTATATGTTTGAAATATAACCTTTCAGGTTCAAGTATATTTGCCTCATATACTTTAATTTTTTTAAGCATGAGAGTAGAGTGAATTTTATAATAAGATATGGGATTGTGTTATCCTAACTTATTCTCTTATTCTTTCTTTCTTTTAGTTTTGTGTGTGTGTGTGTGTGTTGGTAATGTGTGGTGCTTGTCTGTACGGTCTTAGCACAGTTAAGCAATAGAGTTATAGAATTAGACAAACTAACTGGCCAATCTATAGATTGCATTTAGCACCCAATTTCAGGTCCGTTATCCCAGTGGTCTTCACAGTGAGTAAGGCCACCCATTGAGATACAGGAAGAAAACATCATAACTTCTCAGGTTTTTTTCCATATATATTTTACTTTTTATTTCATGCATATCAATTTATTTTGTATGTTTTATAATAATATAACATTTATCATATAGTACATATCTCATGTATAAATAACTAACTACACATATTGCTACATGCTTACATATTTACCAATAGGAGTACTTAGTCAAAATAACTTGAAGACCACAGTTCTAACAAAGTAATCACAGAGAGTGGACACTAAGGGGAGAACTTGTGATCTTTTGAAATTGATAGGCAAAGATCCAGTACCTAAAAATATAAAAGTTAGTAAATATAGATTAGAATATTGTACTATACAAATCAAGGGACTCATTTTAAAACATAAAAATGGTCCCTGTTTTTTATTTAACCATAACAGTTTTTATAATTACCAGTTTTAGTAGCTATAGGTAGATGCATACAACTTTTTAAATAGTTTGGAGCAATTTAAGTTTAGGCACTGGTTTTCACATTATGATGACTTTTCATTTTCTGGTTATAGCTGACCTTTATGTAGGCCTTCTTTAATTTAGTGGTGGATTGCTATAAATGTTGGCTCTGTTTTTCAAGGAATAATCTGTTTCTTTTGTTTCTTCCTGGTGGAAGGAATGTAAAGTAACTTTTAAAAATTTTAAACAAGTTGTTATAAGTCAGATTATGAGAGACATGTTAATTTTCTGTGTTTCCCAAAGTTACTAAAATTTGTGGCTATTGCTTTTATAGTCAGAAAAAAATATTTAAAATAATCAATAAAAATAACTTCTAGTGGTCAAACTAAAAACAGTCTACATAGCTTCAGTAAAACATAGAAAACAAGTAGCAAGGAAGCATTGCAAAATAGGAGGAAAAAAGTTACAAGTTAAATCAAATTTGTTACAACAGGAAACATAAGTAGGATAAATTTACCTCTTACAAGAAGGCTCACTACAAAGTTTTTTCCAAAAAGCCTAATTATCTACTGTATACAAGAGGCACACATAAGCAGAATGATTCAGAGAAATTGAAATGAAAGAATAAGCATACCAGGCAAATTATAAAAGAAGGAAAGCAAAAGGGGATCATAATGTTCAATTTGACAAGAGTTTAAAGCTAAAGAGTAGTAAATGGAACAGATTATAATAGTGAAGCATGTAAGGTGTGATGATGATGTCATGGATCAGTATGTACCAAATCATACAGAACTAAAATATAAATGATAAAAAATTGCAAGAAATAAAGAGAATTGTTAGATCTCAATAGTGGTTTAGAAATTTTAGAGTACTTCTCTAAATCTCTGACAGATGAAGCTGATAATTATATTATTCCTATATTCTGTATCTTTATTTCAGTCAATGTACAAGACAAATAAAGAACTATGTATTCTGAAAACAGAAAATATATCGCCTCCAAGACTCATGAAATGTTTATAAAAATTGACCATGTTTTTGGTCACAAAGAAAATTTCAGGTAATTCCAAAGGGTAGAAATAGGTCATCCTTGATTCTCTGCCTACAGTGAAGTAAAATTAGAGCTAACTAATGAAGATAGGGAGGAAATTTGGTAATTTTTAGATCTTCTCTAACACTCTAGGGTCAAAGAAGAAATCAAAACTGCAGTTGTTAAGATACATAAATAATGCAAAAACATCAGAGTATACTGCGTTTTCTGATAAAACTATCTATTCTGGTTTCAGGAAGATAGCTAAAAGACAGCATTCAATAACAAATGTTGCTTGTTCTGTAATACGCAAGGCGTTTTGTTTGATGTGAGATATACCTCTGAATAAGACTCTGAACCTTGGAGTTTATAATCCACTGGATTTTATTATAGAATGTACGTCAGTAGTAAATTATTTGGGATGTATATATGAAAAATCTTGTATATATGATTTATATCATAAATGTATATATGAAAAGGAGTTCAGTATGATCACTTCAATTTTCAACAGAGGTACCTGTGTTATCCATATGGAGAGGAGAGGTAGATTGTTTTAGTAGATTGAAACGTGTGTGGAGATCTTAGTACCTTTTTTACCTCTGTCATCTGTTAGCAGTCCTGTTTTATCCCTCTGGGCTTCAAATTCTTCATCCATAAATGAGGAAGTTGAGTTAAAATACAGGGTTCTTGATAACCATTATTTTTGTGCCACTGTGAATACATTTGTTAAATTAGTATTGAGCATTAACTCCTTTTCAGTCTGTAGGGACTAAACTTATGCTCAGGTGGGGGAGGGAGACAAACTTAGGGTTCTGTGCAAGCAGAGGAGGGCACATATATTTTAAACAGAGAATGATAGAGATAGAGAAAGAATGGTATTTGGAAAGGTTGCATAGAGGCAGTGTGACACCCGAGCTGGTCTTGAAGATAAGGGTTTGTCAAGTGAACAAGAAAGGAGAGCTGGGCTCAGGAAATAATGGAACATAGGGGTGGAGAAGGGAGTGTTTTACATTTTGGAAACTGCAATTAATGTGGCACTTAGTAGTTAGCATGGGCTTATGAAGGAGTGGCAAGACATTAAACATTGAGGTGTATGGGAGCCAAATTGTGAAAAATAGGGGCTGTAAGTTAAAGACAATGAATAACCATGGATGGGTTTCATAGAGTCTGCGCCTGCCCTGAAAGTGTATGCAAGATTTAATATGTGAATGTATTTTCCTTTGAAGACAGTCTGTAAATTTCATCAGATCATGTAACAGGGCAGTTAGGGTAAATATAGGGAAAATTGACAGGGTGATGTTCTACAAACTATGAAGTTTAGATAGTTTTAAAGTTTGCTTTGTTACCAACTAATCTAATTCTTTTTCACTCTTTGTAGTGGACAGGCCAAAATCTCAGCAAGTTCGAACCTCTAGTACGATCAGGCGAACCTCTTCCTTGGATACGATAACGGGACCTTACCTCACAGGACAGTGGCCGCGGGATCCTCATGTTCATTACCCTTCGTGCATGAAAGATAAAGCTACTCAGGTAAAATAAGCAATCAAAATCAGTTTCCTTGCTCGGCAGTTCTGTTTTGATCTCAGTAAAGAAAATGTAATTTAATAAAAATTTCCCAAATTTGAAATGTAATATATTCAACCAAAGAAGAAAGCCATTTCTTTTAATAAGCTTTAGATAAATTGTTTTTTTTCATTTGGATTTGAAATTTTTAAAATTTATTTAATATTTAATAGCACATAAGTTATACAGTTTTTGAGACTTATGGTTTCAATAATTGCTTTCCAACAGAAATTAATATAATGACTAGTAAGCATGTTAGAAAATATAAGTAATTTTTGAAGAAAAGTTTGCACAGTTCTTGGAAATAATTTATAAAGTATTAGCATGGCTAAGGAAATTTATGTTAAAGGATTTTTTTTTTTCTGTTTAAAGACAAGACTAAAACCTTTGGCAAAAGATAGAAAATTTACTTTGTCACACTTCCCCTATCTGTGGAAGGTTCTCCAAGCTTTTGATTTGAAAAGCTTTTTCTTCCATGTCAGAAGAAAATCTGAAAATTTATGATTTCTGAGTTCTTGATCATGTCTTCATAACTGTAGTCAATCAACATTATGAAGAATACTAATAAAAGTATAGGAGGTGGTTGTTGGCCTTAAAGAACTTACAGTATAGTTAGGAAAATAAGATATAAATTTATGAAAATTGGTGATAGAAGATAGTATATAGTTAGATTTTAGATGAATGGGGCATTTAAATGTGAGGAAATTCAAATGTATGAGAACATTTTGGGCTTTGTAGGTCAGGAAATAGAAGGATTAGAGTTTCTTGTCTGACGAATGCGAGAAGAGAGAAAGGGGAGAAAATTTTGGACATGATCTATGAGAATCTTCTCAATTTTTTGAATTTTCGCAGAGAACCTTGAAACTGTGAAGTTAGCTTCTTTGTCATCCATCCTATCAATTCTGCCTTTGTAATATTTTATTCCACCCTAGTGTTTTGCTTTCCATTCTTCATTTTGTGAGGAAAAGGATCGGTTTAATATGGTAGGCAGTGGGATTCTCAAGTAGAAATGACTAGCAAAACTTAGATGTCGGCCTGGACACCTAGGAATGGACACAGATAATTCAAAACCATCTTTCTGGAGGAGTTGGGTTCACAAGTATGATAAAATGTAGTATAGAGTATAAAGAAAGAAGGTCAAGGGACCAAGGACTTAGTTTTTGGAAATCCACACAAGGAAAAGAGAGGAAACTAATGTATTCACTTGGAAGTAACAAGAGGAGGGAGTTAACATTTACTGATTATGTACCATGTGCTGTGTGTTTTATATCTTGTGCTTTGTTTAAGTCTCACAAGAACATTGTAAGATTACACAGATGGGGAAGCAGAAACTCAGTGAAGTTAAGTGACTTACTCAGGATCATAAAACTAGAAAGTGCTGCAGCCAGGTTTCTAATACAGGTTAATTTGTCAACAGTCTGAACTTCAGTTTTATGGTGCTGTTAGGATAAATGGAATAGTGTGCGTGTGTGTGTGTGTGTGTGTGTGTGTGTGTGTGTGTATCATCTAGTAGACTAACTGGCACTGTGCTTAAAAGTGGTAGCTCTTCTTTTTAGATTAAATTTTAAAAGCCTACCTTTTATTGAATATATGTGCTTTATGCTGACACTCTCCAGAAACATTAGCTTACTCATCCTTCACAAAAATTCTGAGAAACTCAGAGGAGGAGCCAAAGAAAGAACAAAGGCTAAGAGAACTGAAGTAGTCTAGCCTTAGAAGCCAAAGGGAAAGCTGTTCTAAGAAAGGGAACCTTGTTAATAGTATCAGGTGCTAAAGAGATGTCATGGAGAATAAGGACTGGATTTAGGGATTAAGGGCACACTGTCTTGGAGAGTGTGGTATTGATGATTTGGTAGAGGAGGGAACTCAGAGTATTTGGGAATTAAGAGAGTGATATGGAGATAGAAGAAAAGGGCACTGAGTAGGTTTCTAAAGCATGTTATTTCTTTATCTGTGTGGTGGAGTTAATGAAACCTAACTCATGATAATGTTATGTGACTAAATATGATAATATTTGAAAATGAATGTGGCAGTGCACGTTAGCTTAGCAGTAGTAGATAGAGACAGGCCCAGCCAGCCCTGGTGGTGTAGTGTTAAAATTCAGCACTCTCACCACCGTTGTCAGGGTTCGTTTCTGGTCAGGGAACCACACCACCCATCTGTGTGTTGTGATACAGTAGTGCCTACGTGTTGTTATGATGCTGAAAGCTATGCCCTGAGTATTTCAAATACCAGCAGAGTTACCCATGGTAGACAGGTTTCAGTGGAGCTTCCAGACTAGACGTTATAGGAAGAAGGACCTGGCCACCTATTTCCCAAAAAGTTGGCCATGAAAATCCTATGAAGAACAGTGGAGCCTTGTCTGATACAGTGCTGGAAGGTGAGAGGGGGAGATAGAAAGACTGGACAGGATTCCACTCTGCTGTACATGGGGTCACTAAGAGTTGGATTTGACTGAAAGGCACTAACAACTAACAGCACACAGGCCCGTTTGTAACATTTGCGGAGTCTGGAGCAATTATAAATGAAGATCCACATACCATATCTGTATAAGTTAAATTAACAAACTATTGCATAAAATATATTTTATCCTTCTGCTTTGGCAAGTAAACCTTCATATGGACCTTGAAGTTTAGATTTGAACTAAGTTACATTGCCAGAATGTGTCTACATGGGCCAAGGCTTCACCACCTTCTGAACTTAAACCTGTATGTCTTCCCACCCTGCATAGCATTCTGTACTCTGAAGAGTGGCTTTACACAGATGTTTGAACCGCCCCCCCAGTCTTCATATTTCTGCTCCACCCATACTCCCTCAGGAAGGGAGACCCAGGGAATAAGTCCTTGCCAACCTTGGAAGCCAAGCTCGCTGCTATTTGGGCAAGAAATTCCTGGGACTAGATTGCCCAGAGCATAGTCTATGGCAGAGGTGTGGCCTCATGATGTGCACGTCCTCTTGACCTCAAGATGTCTGCACCCTGTGTGGAGGCATGTGGCTGGAAGAGGACCAGAGCAATTCCCACTAAAGTTTGAGGTCCAGGGTAGAGGCTTCTCTTGCTTGAGTCTTACATGTAAGTCGTTTATTTGGGAAACCTGACATTGAAAGGAAGGCAAAATATAGGCCTCATTTTAAGGAAATTAAGTAATTTGTATGTGGTTATATGGCTAATAAATATGAAGAGATTTGAACCCAGATTTGGCTGATTCCAAAGCTTTTGCTTTTTCTCCAGTTCCCCACTGCCTTTCCTAGTAACCACTAAAGGACATAGCACTTAACCTAGTGCTTGCCTCACAAGCATAAGAAATGGTCTTGCCCAAAGCACCTCTTAGTTTAATTGCAGATACAAGAGATGAATATATGAGATGGTTATTATTGTCACACCTATTCCTCCCAGATTAACTCTTGAACTCTTGAGGAGGAAAGTAGAAGTTTTTGTTTATTTAATGAGAGTTGGTGGAGGAAAGGTGATAACAGTCAACTTGCTGTAGATATTAGATACCTAGGCTGTCTGGTTTTGGTGGAGGGTATCTCTCGTATTTTCTTCCTTTTGTATTTCTATATTTCAACTACCTTAATTATTGGGGGTGAGAAAGTTCTTAATGTTTAATATATTAACACTTGAAGCCTTTTGAAAAGAAGTAGCATAGTGTTGTGAAAAAACAATGGACTTTGGAGGGAGATCTTGTGTTCAAATTAAGGCCCAATGTGAGGGAACTTTCTGGGATGATGGAAGTGTTATAAATCTTGATAGAAATTTTGGTTACATGTTTTGAATGCACTTATCAGAACTTACCCAGGTGTACACTTATGCACTTTACTGTATAACTTAACTTTAAAAATATAGAATATAAACAAATATTGAACTCCAGTAAGACGTTTAGGGGTGAAGTATACTTCTGTCTGTAACTTACTTGGAAATTAATAAAAAATAAGATCAATTGATGGATAGATAGATGTATAGATATGTGATGAGGCAAATACAGCAAAATGTTAAATATAGAATCTAAGTGTTGACTTTATGAGTACTCACTGAGAAGTTTCTTCCACTGTTCTTTATGTTTGAATTTTTTAAAATAAAATGTTGGAAAAAAATCATGGCCCAATTAAGTGCTGTGTAGTCCAAACTGCAATTTCCTTTTCTGTAAATTGAAGTTATTAATACTTGATTTGCGCATTCAACATTTATTCTGAGGACCAAAAGAGACTTTTAAGGCCAGTGAAGAAATGGATCATTGCCAGTTTATTAGAATAATCTCTGTAGCTTAATAGAAAAACTAAAAACCTTTTGTGGAATTTGATGTTACTTTGTTACATTAGCCTTGCAGATACAACATTTTTTAAACAAAAATTTATTACCAACTCTTAAAAGTGAACTTGCAGTTATGGTTACTGTATTTAGACAATAGTATTTCCTCAGTTTTAGCCCTGTAGTCTGAAGTATGAAACTTCATCTTTGGACAAATTTAAAATTCTGTGTGGAGTGTGTTTTTAAATGAGAAAGTAGCATATACTCTTTGCAAACTGGTCAAACAATAAAAAAGGTATACAACAGTAATCAAAGGTGTTTCCTCAGACCTCCCAGGTATAGTAGTGATTAGAGCTGTTAACAAATATTTTCCTTCTTTCTCCTTGGCACAAGGTAGGATTATACATCTCTGCCCACTTGAAATTAAGTGTGGCCATGAGACTTGCTTTGGGAAGAAGCTTTAAAGAGCTGGCTGGTGAATTCACTCTGACAAGGGGAAGTAACAGTATTCACTGCTACTGTGTCCATCTGGGTCCCTGAGTGACAGTGACAAGCAAAGCCTTCTTTCTTTTTTTTTTTTTTAATTGAGTTAATGATAGGTTACAATCTTGTGAAATTTCAGTTGTACGTTAATGTTTGTCATTCGTGTTGTAGGTGCACCACTTCACCCTTTGTGCCCACCCCCCACCCCACCTTTCCCCTGGTATCCACTAAACTGTTCTTAGTCCATAATTTTAAATTCCTCATATGAGTGGAGTCATACACAGATTATCCTTCTCTCGCTGGCTTATTTCACTTAACATAATTCCCTCAAGGTCCATCCATGTTATTGCAAATGGAATGGTTTTGTTCTATTTTACAGCTGAGTAGTATTCCATTGTATATATGTACCACATCTTCTTTATCCATTCATCTGTTGCTGGGCACTTAGGTTGCTTCCATGTCTTGGCTATTGTAAATAATGCTGCAATGAACATTGGGGTGCGTAGGACTTTTGGGATTGCTGACTTCAAGCTCTTTGGATAAATACCCAGTAAGTGGGATGGCTGGATTGTATGGTAGTTCTATTTTTAATTTTTTGAGGAATCTCCATACTGTTTTCCATAGTGGCTGCGCCAGTTTGCATTCCCACCAGCAGTGTATGAGGGTTCCTTTTTCTCCACAACCTCTCCAACATTTGTTGCTATTAGTTTTAGATAGTTTTGTCATTCTAACAGGTGTAAGGTGATATCTTAGTGTAGTTTTGATTTGCATTTCCCTGATGATCAGCGATGATGAGCATCTTTTCATGTGCCTATTGGCCATCAGTATATCTTCTTTGGAGAAATGTCTGTTCATGTCTGCAGCCCATTTTTTGATTGGGTTGTTTGATGTTTTGTTGTTGAGTTGTGAGAGTTCTTTCTATATTATGGATATTAAGCCTTTGTCAGATATATGACTTGCAAATATTTTTTCCCAGTTAGTGGGTTGTTTTTTTGTTTCAATCCTGTTTTAATTTGCCTTGAAGAAGCTCTTTAGTCTGATGAAGTCCCATTTGTTTATTCTTTCTATTGTTTCCCTTCTCTGAGAAGGCATGGTGTCCGAAAAGATCCTTTTAATACTAATGTCAAAGAGTGTACTGCCTACGTTTTCTTCCAGAAGCCTTATGGTTTCAGGTCTCACCTTTAGGTCTTTGATCCATTTTGAGTTTATTTTGGTGAATGGTGAAAAAGAATGGTCAATTTTCATTCTTTTACATGTGGCTTTCCAGTTTTCCCAGCACCATTTGTTGAAAAGACTTTCTTTTCTCCATTGTATGCCCTCAGCTCCTTTGTCGAAGATAAGCTGTCCATAGATGTGTGGCTTTATTTCTGGGCTTTCAATTCTGTTCCATTGATCTGTGCACCTCTTTTTGTACCAGTACCATGCTGTTTTGATTACTGTAGCTTTGTAGTATGTTTTGAAGTCAGGGATTGTGATGCCTCCCGTTTTGTTCTTTTTTCTCAGGATTGCTTTAGAAATTTGGTGTCTTTTGTTGCCCCATATGAATTTTAGGATTCTTTGTTCTAATTCTGTAAAGAATGTCATTGGGATTCTGATTGGGATGGCGTTGAATCTGTAGATTGCTTTAGGTAGAACGGACATTTTAACTATGTTTATTCTTCCAGTCCATGTACGTGGGATGTCTTTCCATCTCCTTATGTCGTCATCTAATTCTCTCAGAAAGGCCTTGTAATTTTCATTATATAGGTTCTTCACCTCCTTAGTTAAATTTACCCCAAGGTATTTTATTCTTTTTGTTGCGATTGTGAATGGTATTGTGTTCTTGAGTTCTTTTTTTGTTGGTTCATTACTGGAGTATAGAAATGCTACTGATTTATGCAAATTGATTTTATACCCTGCAACTTTGCTGTAGTTGTTGATTACTTCTAAGAGTTTTCCAATGGATTCTTTGGGGTTTTCTATATATAAGATCATGTCGTCTGCAAACAGTGAGAGTTTCACTTCTTCCCTCCCTATTTGGATTCCTTTTACTCCTTTTTCTTGCCTGATTGCTCTGGCCAGGACCTCCAGTACTATGTTAAATAAGAGTGGTGATAGAGGGCATCCTTGTCTCGTTCCTGCTTTCAGGGGGATGGCGTTCAGTTTTTGCCCATTGAGTATGATGTTGGCTATGGGTTTGTCATATATGGCCTTTATTATGTTGAGGTAGTTTCCTTCTATGCCCATTTTGTTCAGAGTTTTTATCATAAATGGCTGTTGGATCTTGTCAAATGCCTTCTCTGCCTCTATTGAGATGATCATGTGGTTTTTATTCCTCAGTTTGTTGATATGGTGTACTACGTTGATTGATTAAGCAAAGCCTTCTTTCTGACCCATTATGTACATGTAGTGTGAGCAAGAAATTAACCTTTGTAGTTTCAAGCCATTGGGATTTGGAGATTGAGTAGTCACTATAGTATAATCTTGTCTTTACTGATTAACATGCAATCTATAACCCCTTTTACCAATTTTTGTGTACCTTTTAGAGTATAGTGTGTTTCTCAATTCTCATCTTTCAGAAGATTCAATGTGAACATAAAATCAGTATCAAAGTGGAATGAAAGAAAAAATCAGTACTAAAAGTGAATTTTTTCCCTCAAATTTTTGTCATTCTCTTAATTAACCTTTCTTCTTGATCTT
Source organism: Equus caballus (assembly GCF_041296265.1). NCBI lineage: Eukaryota > Metazoa > Chordata > Mammalia > Perissodactyla > Equidae > Equus > Equus caballus. Next base: position 45,909,084 of record NC_091687.1, read on the forward strand.
ATTTTAAACTTTCTTTTCAAGCAAAGTCTTAAAAGTTTATCATGCTGCTACACTTTTCTTCGAGTTTGACTGACCTTGTCTCTTTTTTCCTGGTAGCGTTAGAAGCAATTTTCTCTTTATAAGTAGCCATCAGAAACAGCCCCTGGAACAGGCTACCTCAGCCTCAATGAGTCACCTCTGCGGAAATGTCCATTAAACTTGAAACCTGGCCTAGGCAAAGAGGAATTGTGTCTTCCACTAATACGGAATCTACTACAGCTGATTCTGATTAACAGGCTTTCTGGAAGCAAATGTGTTCAATACAATAAGCTCAAACCACTACCACTTTCTACCTTCTTTCCTCTTTTTAAATAAGGATCTAAAATACTTTACATTATATTTATATTGTAATATAATGCTGAATTTAATGCTTTTTATTTGGAAAAGCATTTAGAAAAGATGGAAAGCATTTGGAAAAAATTTGGAAAAGAAAAATCACTTGCCTAAACACAGAATTTCTATTTCAGACCTCACCTCCAAGGTCAGCTAATATAGTGCTGAATTTAATGCTTTTTATTTGGAAAAGAAAAAAAATTACTTGCCTAAACAGAGAATTTCTATTTTAGACATCACCCCCAAGGTCAGCTCCCCGTCATAATATCTTATATCTCTGTGCTGCTCAGTTCTTATAGGCTATGCTTGCTGATCTATTTATAGACCTTCGATAATTATCTCAGAATGTTTCTAAGTCTGCTAAATTAAAAGAAGTATAAAATACTTTGTTATGTGTTTTTGAGTTTTATCTAATTTTAATATTATTTAAAAATAGTCTGATGGTAAAATAATCCATATGATATAGAAGAACATAAATAATTTCTGACTCCCCAGATACAGTTCTTAGTGAATCATTATTAACAGATTTTTTTTTATTGGTACATGTTTTAAGAAATTTTCTATACATGTGTAAGTATATTCTTTAAACATATGGACACACAGTTGGAATCATACTGTGCATTGTATCTCTAACTTACTTTTTCCATTTGATGGATCACGGTCATCTCTTCTTATCATAACGTGTAAATCCCTACCTCATTCTTTTTTTGTTTTTCTATTTTCATTTTTTTAATTGTAATAAAATATATATAACATAAAATTTAACATTTAACTATTTTTAAGTATATAGTTAAAACTATAGCATTGAGTACATTCACATTGTTGTGCAACCATCACCACCATCCATCTATAGAACTTTTTCATTTTCCCCAACTGAAACTTTGTATTCATTAAATACCAACTTCTTATTCCTCCCTCCCCTCAGCCCCTAGCAGCCACCATTTTATGTCTCTGTGAGTTTGACTACTCTGGGAACGTCAAATATGAAGAATCGTACTGCATGTATCTTTTTGTGTCTGGCTTGTTTCGCTTAGTAAAATGTTTTCAGGATTCATCCATGTTGTAACATGTATCTAAATTTCTTTCCTTTTTAAAGCTGAATAGTAATCCATTATATGTATATACCACATTTTCTTTATCCATTCATTAGTTGATGGACATTTGGGTTGTGTCCACCTTTGGCAACTGTGAATAATGCTGGTGTGAACATGTATGTACAAAAATGCTTTCAGTTCTTTTGGGTATACTCCCAGAAATAGAATTGCTGGGTAATGTGCTAATTGTATGTTTAGATTTTTGAGGAACCACCGTACTGTTTTCCATGGTGGCTGCACCATTCTACATTCCCAGCAACAATGTGTAAGGACTCCAATTTCTCTACATCCTCGTCAACACTTGTTATTTTCTGGGTTTTTTTTTTTCATTATAGCCATCCTAATGGATGTGAAGTAGTATCTCATAGTACTTTTGATTTATAATTCCTTAATGGAGCATCTTTTCATATACTTTTTGGCCATCTGTATATCTTCATTGGCGAAATGTCTATTTAAGCTCTTTGTCCATTATTGAATTGGTTTATTTTTTTGTTGAATTTTAGGAATTTTTTATATATTCTGGATGTTATTCCCTTATCAGATAGATGATTTGTAAGTATTTTCGCCCATTCTGTGGGTTGCCTTTTCACTCTCTTGATAGTATCCTAGTTTTTGATTATGGTAAAGTCCAGTTTATTTTTCATTTTGTTGCCTTTGCTTTTGGTGTCTTATCCAAGAAATGTTTGCCAAACTCCAGTGTGTTGAGGCTTTTCACTTGTGTTCTACTAAGAGTTTTATAGTTTAGGTCTTTCATCCATTTTGAGTTAATTTGTATATGGTGTAAGGCAAGGATTCAGCTTAATGCTTTTGCATATAGATATCCAATAGCATTTTTTGAAAAGGCCATCCTTTCCCCCTTTGAATGGTCTTAATATCTCCATCAAGAATCAATTGACCATATATGCAAGAGTTTATTTCTGGCATTCTATTCTATTCCATTGATCTGTATTCTGTGGCTTTTTGTATTATGTTATAGTTAAAAAGGATTTTCCCTAAAATAAAAAATATTTTTTTAACCCATGTTTTCTTCTAAAACTTTTATGGTTTTTTTTTTTTACATTTATATCTTTGATCCTTCTGGGGTTTATTTTAATGGAAGGATTAAGATGGGATCCAGCTTTATTTATTTATGTTTCCAAGTAACCAACCAGTTGTTGAATAATTTTCCCTACTGATTTGCAGTGTCACCCTTGTCATATAATAAATCCCCATTCTTGTTTTGGGTCCCTTTCTGGACTCTCTGGGCTATATAACATTGAAATATTTTTGTGCCTGTTCAACACTGAATGGTTTTAATTTTTGTTCCTTGGTAATTCATTTTTATAGATTGTATTTAGTAGCTTATATGGCTAGTCCCACTCATTACACTTTTTTTTTTCTTTTAAGGTTTTATTTTTCCTTTTCCTCCTAAAGCCCCCTGGTACATAGTTGTATATTGTAGTTGTAGGTCCTTCTAGTTGTGGTACGCGGGATGCTGCCTCAGCATAGCCTGATGAGCGGTGCCATGTCCGCACCCAGGCTCCAAACCCGGGAATCCCTGGACTACCGAAGCAGAGTGCGCGAACTTAACCACTCAGCCACGGGCCGGCCCCTACATTTATTTTTAGAATATTCCTGTCTAGTCTTGCATATTTGTCAAATTCTTCCTAAAATGTTTTGTATTGCAATTAAATATTTATGTAGAATTGTCAGCTTTACCATATTGAGTCTTATCCAAGAAAGAGATCTGTCTTTTTATTTATTCACTTGTTATTTTTGTCCTTGAGGAACGTTTCAGGAACTTTCTTCTTATGGGATCAACACATTTCCTGTTAAACTTATACCTGAGTCTTTTTTGGTTAAGATTGTAATTAGGATCTTAAATTATGCTTTCTAATTTGTTTATATGACATTTTCAATTGGAATTTTCTTGTTTCTAGTGATTTTTCAGGTAGTTCTTTTTGGCTTTCCAGGTATATGATTATACAAATACTAATTCTGCTACCTCCTTTCCATTATTTATCACTTGTTATACGTCCTCTCTTAGAATTGCGTTTGTTAACACTCCCACAACCATGTTAACTAATGGCTATGGTAGTGAATGCTTTGGCTTGTTCTTGACTCTAATGGTAATACATCTAAGTTTTCTGACTGGACGTGATATACTGACTTTTGCTATGAAGCATGTATGCTTTGCATTCATCAAACACACGTGCTTGTTTTACTAATCGTTTTTCTGGTTTTTTAAAATCGGGAGTGATTCTTCACATTTTGTCATTGAAATGAATATATTGTTTTGATTCATAACCTATAATATGGTGAATTTCTTTAATAGATTGCTTAATAAGTGGTCCATAATTAGATTTCTGGAATAAATGCTATTAGTTTATGGAGTTCTTTTTCTACATATATAGTGGCAAATGAAGTGTTTGTTAATATTTATTATATTTGTTTCAATATTTGGAAATAAGGTCTGAAATTTTTTCTTTTTCATAATGTAATCCTTAAGTTGTTATACTTGCTTCATAAAAAGGTTTTGCAAGATTTCCTTCCTCTGCTCTGGCATGGTGTAAATATCATTGTAATTATCTATTAGTTGAGTCTGAAAGAATTTTACCTATGAAGCAGACTAGACTAGTATGTTTTTGGACTGTAGGTCTTTAGTAGATCTCAATTTCTTCCGTGGCTTTTGGTCTCTTTTGGTTTCTGTTTCTTTTGTTCAATTTTTTCTTTTGTTTTCCTTGAATATAATCCATTTCATCCAGATTTTCAAGTGTATTTGCGTAGAGTTTCACAAAGTGCTCTTGTGTAATTCTTTTAATTTTGCTATCTGCAGTTATTTTTCTTTTCTCATTTTTAATATTGCCTGTTTCTGTTTTGAGTGATGAAATTTATTAGATGGTAGTATTTAAAAAAGATTTTAAGCTGTTGAATATATTTTCCTGGTTTTTTTTTTCTTTTCTAGTTCATTGCCCTCTGACTTCACTCTGTCATTGCCTTTCTTCTGCCTTCCTGTAGCGTATATTCTTCTTCTTCTAGATTCTGGAGATGAATGCGTAACTTTTGTATTTGGATATTTCTCGTGTAGTAATATAAGTGTTTTATGCCAAGATTTGTCCTTTCAGCTCAGCTTTGGCTAGTATATAATGTTTCCGTTAGTTATATTTTCAAGATATTACACAATTTCAGTTTTAATATCCTGTTTAGCATATGAGAGCTTTTTGTTTTGTTTTTAATTTCTAAATGGTTAAAGTTTCTTTTCCTAGTAAAAATCTGATTTCTACTTTTATTGTATTATAGTAAAGAGTATAGAATTATAGGTCTCTGGAAACTTCCTTGAAATTTTCTTGTGGCATAATGTATGATCCGTTTTTTTCTTAATGCTTTTTGAGTATTTGAAAATAAGGTATAGTCTTTACTTTTAGGTATAAAATTCATTATATATTCAACCTTATTAATTATTCAGTTTCCATATAACCCATTTTATTTATGTCTGTTCTGTCATGAGCTGGCAGTTGTGGAGTTAAGATTTTTTGTTGGCATCTGTTTCCAGTGGTCTTGCCTTATAGATCTTGATAATATTATAGATGTTTAAAAATTTATGTACATTATGTCTTCCTTATGGTTGGTATTGTTTATTGTTATAGAATAGTCTCTACTTTGATTAATATTTCTCCCTGAATTTAACCTTTTCATGATATAAGTTAACATTGTAAATAAACCCTGTTTTCTTTTTTTAGTCACTTTTATTTATTTATTTATCTATCTATTTATTTATTTATGAGAAAGATTGGCCCTGAGCTAACAGCTGTTCCCAGTCTTCCACTTTTTGCTTGAAGAAGATTGTCACTGAGCTGACATCTGTGCCAGTCTTCCTCTAGTTTTTATGTGGGATGCCACCACAGCATGGCTTGACAAGCACCCGGGATCTGAACTGTGAACCCTGGGCTGCCAAAGCAGAGCACACAAACTTAACCACTACACTACCAGGCCGGCTCCACTGTTTTCTTTCCATCAATCAAGAGCTCTGTTTCTGGAATCAGAATGCTTAGTTTTGAATCTGGGTTCCAGCATTTTCTGGCTTTGCAATTTTGGGCAAATGGCTTTACCTCTGTTCCTCAGTTTCCTCATTTGTTAATGGGACATTGTACCTTGTAGGATTGTTCTAAGAGTTCAATTTAGTTACTGCATTTGAAATCCTAAGCATAGTGACTGACACATTATCAATAAGTAATTGTTAGTATTATTTATATTTACTAGCAGAGAGGAGAAAGACAGGTGAATGTTTGAATATTGTCCATGGCACTGTTAATTCACAGATGGAAAGGGGAAATTCAAAAGGAAATTTCTTCCTCCTTTCCTCCTACCTCTTTCTCATGGTTTTCATTTCTTAATTATTTTTTGTCTTTTGTCTTTCTGTTCTGGTAAATCTTGCTTATTGCTGGAAATAATTGGCTTTGAGCCATTTATTTATTTATTTATTTTGGAGTCATCTGCTGTATTCCTCCCAGTTAGGGGAAAATGACATGGTGAGCCTGGCAGTTTTTTTTAAATGTCTGATGGGCAGTTGAGGTGAAAGTAGCTTTTATTCTAGACAAGTCCATCCACTTTGACTGCCTGTCTACTTCCCTCATTCGTCTTCCCTCCAAAGTTGGTATCAGAAAAAGATTTCAGAACTTTTCTAGTTTACCTCTTGTATTCTTTGAGAGATGAGCAATGGGATGGTTAGATCTTAAATGAAATTCTGCATACCTCTGTTTCCCTTTCTCTAGATGATGTTTTTCTTTGATATTTTATTGTTTTAAATTAATTTTCGGAATTTCAAGTGTGAAACATTTAAACATGCCAAAATACATAAAAAGTAGCATCTTAATTTCTTTTTCCTAATTTCATTAAATTTGAGTGTATCGAGTTTTACGATCCTACCTCTCTGCTAACATCTTTCCCTAGAAATCTGTTTATTTTTATTTGTTTTTAAGAAAATCTGGAGTAAGTACTTAGCATTTGGCTAAAATTTAGCCAACGTTTAATAAAGTCAACAACTCTAAAATAGATAAATTCTTTGCTATTGGAATTACATTTACAGTGGCTATCCTTTTCCTCCCTTGGTGAAAGGAGCTTGGTTGGGGAAGACTTTAATCAAAGGAGTAGATGATATACCTCAAATATTAATAGATACCAAAGAGAACTTTGTTTTACCTCTCTGATCAGAAATTTATTTCCTGACCAAAAATCAGACTCGATACAGCTGTTGGGGTTTCCAGTGCTCCCTTGTCGAAGAGCTTGCTGTTGAAGTTTAAGAAGCACCAGTTGCTGGAACAGTTTTGGAAAGTGGGAGGTCTTTCTTGAAATGGAAGCAAGTACAAAGATTTGGCCATCTTGGCCTCTTAGATTGCATTCCAGGGACCTAAATTGTTATTTCTGTGGAGTTCGTCTCTAACTGGCAGTTGAGTAAATATATAAAGATTCCTTCCTGTACAGTATACCTTTACTTTCCGTTTCAGCACTTAGCTAATTAAGAGACAGAAGATTGTGTAATCCTAGAATTGAACAGTCTACACAAAAGTAGTCGTTTTCCTGGTTTAGGAAGTAATATTTTTGGTTGCCAAAGGAATATACTCAGGTGTATTGATGAAAAATTTAAATCCATAAAACATTTAATGTTTTATTCATCAGTTTCAAATACTATCTCTAAAATTACCAGAAACTCAAAATTCTACTTGTTAATTTTTAATAGGTAATATATTCATTTGATTCAACCTAAAAGGTATGTAGTGAAGAGCCTTCCCCATACTCCTGTTACCCATATACTCAGTTTCCTCCCATTACCAGAAACGTTTAACAGATAACAAAATTAACCTGTTTGCCTTCAGCTCTTCCCCATACCTTTACCCCTAAGCTAGCTCTAGGTAAAATTGTGAAATAGGTTGTGTTTATTTTGAATAACCCTCTGACTCTTACCTTCTTCACCTTTGTCGTCTAGTACCTTGGTTCTCAACCTTTTATAACCCATCAATTTTGTATCAAAAATCCTGTGATAGTAATAAACAGTTAGCATTTACTTACAAAGACGTTTGATAGAGACATTAAGCTTTAAAAATGTGTAAGAATTACATTACAGTTAAGGGTATAGTATGAGAAAGCAGTATGCCTTTCAAGTTACCAGTAACTATTTTGTATAAATGAATGATTGGAATAGGATATATCATATTGGTAGGAAACATTAGTATAAATCAAGTGAAAACAATTTTCTGTGCTGTTGGAATTCTCATAGCTTTTAGGGGATAATACTGGTGTTGCAATGAGGATTACATAAAATAATCTATGGTAAACTTCTAGCACAGTATCTGGGACATGATAAATGTTGATAAATGTTAGCCGCCTTTGTATTAGAATGTATAATATTTTACTGTCAGTAGGTTTAAATATAATAATATTGAGTTAAGTGGACAGAAAAAGTCATTACTGTATTGACAGTTGATTATGCAGTTATGAGCATTAAGTCTGGATTATTAGCTATGGCATACAAATCATACAAATAACCCCAGGGCATGATAGGGCGTTGAAACTCAATGAACAATTCCTGGAGGGTCAGGATTCATTCAGTCAGAAGTAGCTATTGCTGTCTACTGTGCAATCTTAAACATGAAAAATGGTACTTCAGATGTATAGGTCCAAGTGTAGGAGAGTGGACTTAGGTTGTTATGGAAACTCCTACACCTCCCTCATTACTTAGGTATACCGTTGATGATATTCATGCCATCAGTTGAGCACTATTAGTTTTTATTGATATCAGAATGGTGTGGAAATGTTTTTGGCAGATATCTAGTAGTCACCTTTGTTACTGATTTTCTGTCAAGTACGAGAAATTAAAAAAGACGTTTAAAGCTATCAATAAACAACAAAAGAGGTTTATCTCTTGGATAATTTGGAGGCAGCTATACTCCAATGTGATTGTTAAATGTATTATTTAAAGTGTTTGGGAATATTATTTTTTAAAAAGTAAAATTGCCTCTACTTTTTTTTACATGTAGAATAAATTTTTTGAAACCCAACAACCAAAGCAAATTGTAACTTAAAAAATTGTAACACCAAAGAGTGAATATGTTTGAATACTCTAAAACCTGAAAATTAGATAGCATCATTTAGTTTTAAACTTGTCCCTAATAGCACTGATAGAAATTGTGAGAATGGGTAATATTAAGTATAAATACCAAATAATAAACTGAAACATTGTTTATACATTTAATGTCTCATATAATAGTCTCCTTTTGGTTAAAGCAGAAACTGGTTGTCAAGAGTCTATTTAATAACTCTTTCTTTAAGAAGCCATAGAATATTTCTGATGTATAGTTTATTTTCTGTTACTCTATAGTTCCTTTGTTAAATATTCTCACCATAACTTGAGAAACCTGACTGGATAGATTATTGATGTACAGTGCCTCATAGCCTTTTCTATTATATTACCTGACTTGTGCCTCTGTGTGACTTGAAACTTGGCAAGAAAAGCATGACAGAAAATATAAGTTATTTTTGAGAAAATACAAACAGTGCTTGGGACTCTTAGGCTCAGCAATACATGGCTTTTTTCAATTGAAAAATGAGGTTGATCTTTGACTTAAATATTTTTTAAGAACAGCTTTATTGAGAGATAATTTATATACTATACAATTTACCTAAGTAAAGTACATTTCAAGTGGTTCTTAATATATTCAGAGTTGTGCAATCATTGCCATAATAAAATTTAGAACATTTCCATCACTCTAAAAAGAGATTACTGTACCCATTAGCAGTCACTCACTATTTACCCCATGCCCCTTCCCTCAGCTGTAGGCACCCACTGACCTACTTTCTGCCTCTATAGATTTACATGTTCTGAACGTTTCATATAAATGACTCATACCATCTGTGGCCTTTTGTATCTGGCTTCTTTCACTTAGTATAGTATTTTTAAGGTTCCTCCATGTTATAGCATGTATCTTACTTCATTTCTTTTTATGGCCGAATAATATTCCAGGGCGTGGATGCACTAGTTTATGCACTCGTAAGTGGATGAAGTGCTGTGAGCGTTTGTGTGCAGGTTCTTGTGTGGACGTGTTTCCGTTTCTCTAGGAACTGCTGGATGCCATGGCAGCTCTACGTGTAACCTTTTCAGAAACATTTTTATGGATATTTTTTCTTTGTGTAATTAAAGTGTACCATGAAAGGTGTATCCAAACTAAATTATAATTTCTTTCAGTGTTCTCATCAATAACTTTCCACTAATATTTCTGAGTGTTTCACATTCCAGTGACCTTCAGTTTTCACTTACTCTAAACACTTAAATGTTTTGGCTTTTCTAAAGTCTCTAATTCCATTCCCATAGCCAGTAGTTGATAATCTACATATAGGTACTTGTAGTGGTGAGAGAACCTCTCAGTCAAAAGAAAACCTGTCTAGTGAAAAGTATTTTATGTGACGTGTACTAACATCCTAATTTACATGTAACTTAAGGTAACTTGTCTTCCAAAATAGATTTGACATTTTCATCTAAAGTTATAATTTTTGTGCCTCTGTATTGGGCTTTCTCAGAGTAGATGTATATCCACACTTACCACTTCTCTGGCATAGCTACCTTACTTATTAAAAAAAAATCCTATCTCTAATTTTGAAAACAGTAGTCATTGTAGAAGATTTGGGAAAATACCAAAAATCACAAAATTAGTTGCTTATATTCCTAATAGCCAGACACAGCCATTTTTAACATTTTGATATATATCCTTTTATATTTTGATTATTTACACTTAAAGAAATAAATAAAAATTTAAAAGCCATTTTAAAAATAGAATTCAGATAATACTATAGGTAGTGTTTTGTAATCTTTTTAATTTAATAAGTTACAGCATTTTCCCCTGCCATTAAATATCCTAGACATGATTTTAAGTCTTTTATTTCCTGATTTTTTTCTTATTATAAAATATGATGATGAGCCAGTCCTGATGGCCTCCTGGTTAAAGTTCGGTTCCCTGCTTTGGTGGCCCGGGTTAAGTTCCTGGGCGCAGAACCACGTGACTTGTCTGTCAGTACCCATGCTGTGGCGGTGGCTCACACAGAACTAGGAGGACCTACAACTAGAATATACAGCTATGTACTTGGGCTTTTGGGAGGAAAAAAAAAAGAGGAAGGTTGACAATAGGTGTTAGCTTAGAGTGACTCTTTCACAGGAAAAAAAAATTATTTACTAAAGAATTATCTGGAATTCCCACCACTATTTATATTTTGAAATCTCTCTTTATAGTCTTTTTCTCTTTGTGTGTATTTGCTTACTAAAGTGGGATTGTGGTCCATGTGCTGTGGTTTTTTTTTTTATTATTATGAGAATGTGCCACAATTTTTCATTTCCCTATTGGTAGACATTTAAGTTATTTCCAGTGCTTCCTTTGGTGTACCTCTCAGGTGAATTCTTAGAAATAATATTTCTATGAATATTCTTAAAGTTGTTGGCACATTTATGATTGCTTTTTCTTGAATTAACATTTCTTACAGAGTAAGGCAGATTATTTCATTTTGTCATGTCTAGCACAGAGGAGGCAGTAGTTGATTTCTGTGGTATTTCCTGTTTTCAAAAGTTGTAATCCAGAGATTTACCACCAACGCCCTCCCTCCCCCTCACCTTGAGATCTGGAAACAGAAATATAGCTTCTTAACTCTTCCGAATAAGTTCCCTGGTTAATAATCTGGAAAATCAAAACTATTACTTCACAGACTTTCATTCAGTTATGCATTGATCACACTGAAGCTTAAAGAGACATGGATTTTATACATTTTACTTAAGTCTCAGGCTTGTTAGTCCTTGTTAGGGACTACTGTTTAATGTTCCTTAGTAAAGAAAAGTTTCTCCCTCTCTCCTTTCTACATGACTCCAAACAATATTTATATTAGCTTATGTTAATTTCCAAAAATGTAATTATATGCAAATTGGTATTATACTTGTTAATAGATATTAGCCCCCAAGAAAATTGAATGGATACATGGTCAGCATGGCACATTGAGTGCAGAATCTATGTCTTACTCATTTTTATTTCTTTAGTCTTAACAGATTTTTTAAGCCTTTTTGTCAACAAACAGTCTTAGAGAGAGGCTTTGGTTCTGCATTGCTCAAGTATGTGAAAGGTTCATTTTCTCTTCACTGGTCATCTAAGTGGAAGCAGCTAGAAAGGAAGAATCCTCTCAAGTAAGGTGGCTGAAGAGCAAGCTGTTATATTCAATACAGATTATTGAGGATTGTATTTCTTTCCAGGGTGTCTGTGGAGGATGTTAATAAGCATACATGTAAAATAAATTCTGACATCATATAAGTAAGAGAAAGAAAGTAAAGCAGATTTTTTTTAAAGTGTGTGTGTGTATGCTTCATTTTTTAAAATGCTAATTACCTTGTACGTTGAATAGAGGAAGATAGACAATATTTCCCACGTTTTCTTGACCATGGAACCCTTTTGTCATAAATTCTTACTAACATCCAGGACCAATGTCATAAATAGCACAGTTCATAAAATTCTTCTCTAGATTAATGGACAGAATAACAGCCTAGTTGGAAGGAACTGTTTGCTGATATGAAAGACCTTTTGCTATTTTGTATTGTTGTTTTCCTAATTTAAATGGTAAAACATCTCTCAAATATTCAGATTTAACAAATTGGGTACAAATTAGTTCATCTTCTATGACTTCACAGGCATAAGCTTTAAATAGATTTCATAAGCCAAGTAGCCCCATCTTTTGGTTTTGCTTTGACTAAAATGACTTGTTAAAAATCAGTGATTAAATATGTAAAACTACTCTCAGAACTTTCTGCAATGATGCAAACGTTCCGTTTCTGTGCTGTCCTCTATGGTAGGCGGTAGCCACCAGCCACATGTGATTATTGAGCATTCGAAATGTGCTAGTGCAACTAAGGAACTGAATTTTTAGTTTTATTTAAATTTCATGAATTTAATTTTCAATTATTGCATGTGGCTAGTAACTGTTGTGTTGGACAGCCTAGTCTATAGAATGTATTTGTAGACTAGTGCATTTTTCATACTACTTATTTTAAATCAATGTGATTAAAATGAAATTACTCTTTGGAGAATATTTGTTAGAAAGTTGAGACTAGGATGAAGATACTTAAACAGTTTATGTGCATGTAACTGTAGCCACATGATTGACAGTACTCTTGCAGTGGTTTTGCACTTTTAAAGAAACTACATACATAAAGAAACTACATAGATTTTGGGCACATCAATATTATTTTATAGTTGGTTTTTATTTCTTTTGTATAGCTAATACTGCATTCTGAAATAAATAGGTTTTCACATTCAGTTCTAAGAAAAGAATGATAATATGAAGAAAGAAAATATTCTGTGAGATAAGAGACTTGTCAGACTTAGTTCCATTTGCCAGTGGCATGCTTGTATAGTCACCAAATTCTTGGAGCTGTTGATTTATCTCTTAAGTTGGAGATACAGTTTATGTAAATATTCTTTGAAAAAGTTAGAGCTGTGCAGAATGAAAGTAATTAGTGTTATAAATGTTACTGTTAAATAATTAGGGAACATGCCAAAAATTTGACTCATTTTCTGTGAATGTGCTTTTGAGTTTTAAACATTGTGATCCTTAATCATTTGATTTTTAAGAAGAGTAATGCTTATGCTTGGTAGAAAGGTCAAAGTATTAAGGCATATGAATTCTAAAAGTAGAAGTTTGACTAAAATAAACTCATAATTGCATAATTTTTAGAATAAGTTGATTATTTAAGATATGACTGGGGGCTAAATTATTTTTAGAGTAGTTTGTCTTATCTACAACTGAACTTAGGAAATTTTAATAACTAAATAGTTCTTTGCAAGTAGTTTATTTAATATATTGATAGCTCTTATCCCTGCACTTATCAGTCAAATAAAATATTTTACTCTCTCAATATGACCAAACAGCTTCACTTTAGTTTTTGAACTGTTTAAGCAGTTTATTTGTATTTTTAACTGGTTTCATTTTATTTATTCATTTTAAGAGGTGGTAATTATTTTAAAAGTTGTCCACAGCATTTTGAATTGTGTGAAGTAGAACTGGTGACTTCTTCATAAGTCATATATTATGTAGAGTACATGAGCAGCCTCAACATAAGCAATGATTTTTTTCAGTATGTGATAAAAAATAATTTTTTAAAGCCATATCTGTTTATTGTGATAATCATTACCCTTTGTCTTTAAATAATGGTTTTTGCTTTCCCAAATTTGCATCATACTAAGAGTCTGTTCGTATATTAAGGATGACATTTTAACATTGATTTTTAATACAACTACTAAATGGTCTTACCATTTGGGACTTAGTGTTCTATGTTACATTTGGTTGTAGTGTCTATTACTGGTTAAATAATTAAAAATGAGATTTTAAATAAAAACAATTCTGTTTTCTGACATAGTTCAACTTAAGCTAGTTGTTTTTTAACATGTATTACTTCAGGTTAGAGTCACTTTATTTAGCTTAATCTTTTTCTTTTTCACTTTTATAACAATTTTATATTTTTTTATAAAAATACTTGATGTTTTTCAAAAAATGATACTATTGGGGCTGGCCTCATGGCGTAGTGGTTAAGTTCAGCGCACTCTGCTTCTGTGGTCTGAGTTTGCAGGTTCAGATCCCGGGCATGGACCTACACCACTCGTCAGCCATGAGTTGGTGGCGACCCACATACAAAGTAAAGGAAGATTGGCAAAGATGTTAGCTCAGGGCTAATCTTCTTCAGGGGGAAAAAATGATACTATTGCTAACACTCTCTTTCCTGATTATAGGAAGACTAGCACAATCAGTCCTCTGTCTAGCCAGATATTTGACATATAGGTCATCTAATACCACTGCTTCTAAGCCAGTTCTGTTAATCTTACTAATGTCTATTTTATTTAGTAGAAATACTATTTCATATTTAGTTTGGCTCTTTTTTTTGAAAGCACCAATGTCCGTATCGTCACAGTTCTCTTTGAATTCGATAACTTTAAGTTATTCATGTTGATGTGAAAAACCGTGTTTTGAGTAACACTACTTAGACATCTTAGACTGATAATGTCTAATTCAGAATATGAAAGAATGTTTTAAACACTTCACAGAGTCATGAAAATCTTAGTGTTTAAGGGATCGTGGTATTTGTATAGCCCCTTAACTGGTATGTGCTAAGATTTGAAATATGTCTGAGTTACTGTGAGATTAGGGACAAAATTCCTTATTTTTTATTTTATTTATTTTTTTTAAAGACACCTAGCTGTTGGGCTGAAGAGGGAGCAGAAAAGAGGTCACATCAGCGTTCTGCATCATGGGGGAGTGCTGATCAACTAAAAGAGGTAAGTTATTTCTCTTTTCAGTCTATAACCCATTTTGGTCCGAGCAAATTAGCTTACTGTTTCCTGAATATAACGGTACTTCCTTTATTCATCCTAACCTTTCCTCTTTCAGAGTTTAAGGGTTGCCTTCTGTGTTTTGGTGAATAAGTCTGAGTTTACCTTATTTGTGCCCTTCATGTCCTTTATAAATATTTTTTATGCACCCATCAACTTTTGCCTTTCCAAAATGAAGTCTGATTTTATGTGATAATCTCTATATGTCCATTTGAGTTATCTTTTGTTCCCACTTCAGCTTTCTTGTCTTTGAGTTACAGCAACCAGAGCTGTAGATTATAGCTTTGTGCAATGGTTAAGATAGTGTTTTCTGCTTCTAATGGCGTTCTTAGGATTATCCAGGATATTGTTGCCATTTGTAACCCAATAGTACAGTGAACTCCATGTCTCTTCGAAATAGTTTTTATGACCCATTGCCTTATTTATTATGAATAACCCAAATTATGATAATCTTTATGTATATCTTGGATTATTTTTCCTGATAGTGTTATCTTTTATCCGTTAAATTCTTACTTATTTGTTTTTGTAAAATTAGAGAAACAGTGTTGAAAGATCATCTAGTCTATCTCCTGTGTACAAACTCCTTAAAAAGATGGTCATCTGGTCTATTATGATCATTCTCAATGAGAGAAGCTCATCACTTTGCAAGAGAACCAAACCAGTTCAGTTGTTTTAGCTTAAGTTGTTAAATAGTTAATTTTGTATATTGAACTCAAAATTGTCCCCCTTAGTTTTGACTCTGTCCTCTATATCAGTATTGAGTAAATCTACTTTAAATATTTGAAAGGCTAGCAATATGTCATTTTTCTCCAGGGTAAACGTTGACATTTCTCTTAAATGTTTTTTATATTCCATAGTTTCCATACTTTTTAGTATCATTTTCGTATGCTATGAGTTATCAATATCTCTCATATATTGTGGTATCTGGGCTGAATATATATAGTCTGTTAGCATGATTTTGCCTGTGACTGTATTACGTTTTTAGTAGGTTCTTTGTATTACTGGTATAGAGAAATCTTCAATTCCTGTCTATCCTACACACAAATGCATATGTATAAGATCAGTTTTTCCCAATAAACAACAAAAAAAAGGGAAGCTGAGTCTAATATATCTAGTCTAAAATGGCAACATATCTATGCATAGAAGATGAATAACGAAATGAACTTGCAGTTTTATCTCTTGGGTAAGTATAATCTCAAAGTTATAGCCAAGATTTGGTATAGTTGAACTTTGGACTACAGCAACACCTGGTAGACACTATTAAAAATGGAATAGCTGACATGACTGAGTACAAAATTTGATTGCTCTCCCCACAAAGCAACCTTAAAGCTAGACAAAACTATCAAAACAGCTAGCTCAGTGCTTTGGAAATCAACCAAACAAATTGGGAAGGTTTCTTCAGGAAATGTACTGAACCGAACTCAGGGTAAGGATAACGCAAGTTTGTAGTATTCTTATCTGGTGCTACTCCTCTTCCCCTCTTCCTCATCCCCAGCTTTGTTGGTGTGGCATTTCAGCCAGGATGGGGCAGGCCTTGGAAATCAAAAGCTTTGCTGCCCCTGCGGGAGAGAGAGCACTTGATAGGAAGTAGTGTAGATTAAAATACAGGCATACCTCGGAGACATTGCGGGTTTGGTTCCAGACCACCGCATTGAAGCAAATATCATGTTACGTGGATTTTTTTGGTTTCCCAGTACATATAAAAGTTACTTTTAGGGGCCGGCTCCGTGGCCGAGTGGTTAAGTTCGCGCACTCCGCTGTAGCGGCCCAGGGTTCGGATCCTGGGGACGGACATGGCACCACTCGTCAGGCCATGTTGAGGCGGTGTCCCACATCCCACAACTAGAAGGACCTGCAACTAAGATATACAACTGTGTACAGGGGGGGTTTGGGGAGATAAAGCAGGAAAAAAAAAAAGTTTGGCAACAGTTGTTAGCCCAGGTGCCAATCCTTAAAAAAAAAAAAAAAAAGGAAGATTGGCAATAGTTGGTAGCCCAGGTGCCAATCAAAAAAAAGTTATTTTTAGGGGCCAGCCTGGTGGCGCAGCGGTTAAGTTCACATGTTTGCTTCTCGGCGGCCCAGGGTTCGCCAGTTTGGATCCTGGGTGCAGACATGGCACCACTTGGCAAAAGCCATGCTGTGGTAGGCATCCCACGTATAAAGTAAAGGGAGATGAGCACGGATGTTAGCTCAGGGCCAGTCTTCCTCAGCAAAAAGAGGAGGATTGGCAATACTTAGCTCAAGGCTAATCTTCCTCAAGAAAAAAAAAAGTTACTTTTATGTTATACTGTAGTCTCTTAAGTGTGCAATAGCGTTATGTATAAAAGCACAACGTACATACCTTAATTAAAACATACTTTATTGCTAAAAAATTCTCACCATCATCTGAACCTTCAGTGAGTTGTAATCCTTTTGCTGGTGGAGGGTCTTGCCTCGATGTTGATGGCTGCTGACTGGTCAGGTGGTGGTTGGTAAAGGTTGGCGTGGCTGTGGCAATTTCTTAAAATAAGAAAACAGTGAAATTTGCTGCATCGATTGACTCTTCCTTTCATAAACTAATTCTCTGTAGCATGCAAGGCTGTTTGATAGCATTTTACCCATGGTAGAACTAATTTTAAGGTTGGAGTCAATCCTCTCAAACCCTGCCACTGTTTTATCAACTAAGTTTATGCAATATTCTAAATTCTTTGTTGTCATTTCAACACTCTTCACAGCATCTTCATCAGGAGTAGATTCCACCTCAAGAAACTATTATCTTTGTTCATCCATAACAAGCAACTTCTCGTCCCTTAAAGTTTTTTCATGAGACTGCAGCAATTCAGTCACATCTTCAGGCTCTACTTCTAATTCTAGTTCTCTTGCTATTTCCATTGCATCTGCAGTTACTTCCTGCACTGAAGTCTTGAACCCCTCAAAGTCATCCATGAGGGTTGGAATCAACTTCTTCCAAACTCCTGTTAACATTGATATTTTGACCTCTTCCCATGAATCACAAATGGCATCTAAGAATAGTGAATCCTTTCCAGAAGGTTTTAAATTTACTTTACCCAGATCCATCAGAGGAATCACTATCTATGGCAGCGATAGCCTTACAAAATGTTTTTCTTAAATAATAAGACTTGAAAGTTGAAATTACTCCTTGATCCATGAGCTGCAGAATGGATGTTGTGTTAGCAGGCATGAAAACAACATTAATCTTGTTGTACATCTCCATCAGAGCAGTAATATTTTGAAAAGAATACTTTTTTGAGCAGTAGGTCAAGAGTGGGCTTAAAATATTCAGTAAATCATGTTGTAAACAGATGTGCTGTTGTCTAGGCTTTGTTGTTCCATTTATAGAGCACAGAAGATTTAACATAGTTCTTAAGGGCTCTAGGGTTTTCAGAATGGTAAATGAACATTGGCTTCACTTTAAAATCACCAGCTGCTAGCCCCTAACAGAAGAGTCAAAAAGCCTTTAAGCCAGGCATTGACTTCTCTTCTCTAGCTATGAAAGTCCTAGTTGGCGTTTTCTAATAGAAGGCTGTTTCAACTGCATTGAAAGTCTGTTGTTTAGTGTAGCCACCTGCATTAATTGTCTTAGCTGGATCTTCTGGATAAGTTGCTGCAGCTTCTACATCAGCCCTTGCTTCTTCACCTTGCACTTTTATGTTATGGACATGGCTTCTTTCCTTAAACCTCATGAACTAACCTCTGCTAGCTTCAGACTTTTCTCCTGCAGCTTCCTCACCTCTCTCAGCCTTCATAGAATTGAAGAGAGTTACGGCCTTGCTCTGGATTGAGCTTTGGCTTAAGGGAGTATTGTGGCTGGTTTGATCTTCTATCCTAACCACCAAAACTTTCTTCCTATCAGCAGTAAGGCTGTTTTGCTTTCTTATCATTTGTGTGTTCACTGGAGAAGCACTTTTAATTTCCTTTAAGCACTTTTTCTTTGCTTTCACAACTTGGCTAACTGTTTGACACCACAGCCTAGTTTTGGCCTATCTCGGCTTTTAACGCACCTTTGTCACTAAGCTTAATCGTTTCTAGCTTTTGCTATAAAGTGAGAGACATAAGACTCTTCTTTTGCCTTGAACACTTAGAGGCCACTGTAGGGTTATTAATTGGCCTAATTTCAATATTGTTGTATCTCAGGAAATAGTGCGTTCAAGGAGAGGGAGAGAGATGGGGGAATAGCTGATCAGTGGAGCAGTCAGACTACATTCAACATTTATCAATTAAGTTCACTGTCTTATATGAACATAGTTGTGGCACCCCCAAAACAATTACAATAGTAATATCAAAGATCACTGATCAGAGATCACCATAACAAATATAATAATAATGAAAAAATTTGAAATCACAAGAATTACCAAAATGTGACACAGACACAAAGTGAGCAAATGCTGTTGGAAAAATGGCACCAATAGACTTGCTCAATGCAGGGTTGCCACAAACCTTCGTTTTGTAAAAAATGCAACATCTGAAAAGCACAGTAAATCAAAGCACAATAACAAGTTAGTGCCTATAGTGATCTTAGTTGCAAATGAATAGGGAGGGTCAACAGCTCTGCTAGTCTGAGGCTGTGGTCCAATTTGTGGCAAGAAATAGACTCATGGAGTAGCAGAATTTTATAGAGAGTTCTAGAAGATAAGATAAGTCACGGGGGATTGATAAGTTCACCACATAGCCCAGGTTGACTGGATGCTGTGGACATGCCCAGTAGAAAATGAAGTAGGCCTAGGCCACCCAGGTATCACTGGCCTGTGGAGCCTAAGATTATGTAGAGAGGAGATTCAAGCAGGCCTAGTGGTGCTAAAATCTGGGCCACAGGCCAGGGGCCAGTCCCATGGCCGAGTGGTTAAGTTCGCATGCTCCGCTTTGGTGGCCCAGGGTTTCACCAGCTCAGATCCTGGGTGCAGATGTGGCACTGCTCATCAGGCCACGTTGAAGCAGTGTCCCACATAGTACAACAAGAGGCACTCACACCTAGAATATACAACTATGTACCAGGTGCCTTTGGGAGAAGAAGAAGGAGGAGGAAGAAAGGAAAAAAAGATTGGCAACAGATGTTAGCTCAGGTACCAATCTCTAAATTAAAATAAAATAAAATAGAATAATCTAGGGCCAACTTGTTAAAGACCCAAACTTTGAATGCACTTCTCGTTCCACACACAGATCCCATCCTGGGAGTGGAAGCCTTACTAGATTGAGATGTTTAAATAAAATCTCTGATCAGTCTTTGACTGAACGCTAAGGTGAACACTGGAGACCAGCTTAAAAAGGTCTTAAAAAGCCAGCCTTAAAAAGAAAAATGAGGGGAAAAAATTAGGGAATATAGACATCAGTGGCCACACGTTGCAGAGGAAACAGACTTTTAGACCATTAAGTTACTAAAACACAAACAATAACCCTTGGGGAAAGTAACAGGGTTGTAGAATTGCTGCAATATATTATCTAAAATGTCCAACATTCAACAAAAAATTTAGAGATATGCAAGGAAACAAGAAAGTGTGACTCATACTTAAGAAAAAAAACAATCAGTAGATATTGTATCTAAGTATTTCTATCTATTGGTTTTAGCAGACAAAAACATAAAAGCAGCTATTATAAGTATTTCCAAAGGACTAAAGGAAATCATGTTTAAAGCATTAAAGGGAAGTAGGATGACAGTGACTTAATGAATAAAGAATTTCCACAGAGATAGTTATTATAAAAAATATACAAACAAAAACTCAAGAATTAAAAAGTGTAATAACTAAAGTTAAAAATTCACTAGATGGGCTTGATAACAGATTTAAGATGGCAGAAGAATCAGTGAATTTGAATATAGATCAATAGAATTTATACAGCCTGAAGGACAGAGAGAAAAAGATTGAAGGAAAGTCAAAAGAGCCTTGGAGGCCTGTAGAGAAACATGAAATACATACACATACACATAATGGGAGACCCAGGAGAGTAGAGAAGAATCAAAAAATATTTGAAGAAATAATGGCAGAAAACTTTCCAGATTTGATGAGAAACAATCTTATAGACTCAAGAAGTTCAATAAACCACAAGTAGAAAAACAGAGAGCCACAATAGACACATCATAGTTAAATGGTTGAAAGCTAAAGGAAAAGGAAATATTGAGAGCTGGAAGAAGAAAATGACTTATTACACCTGTTAGTGCCATCAAGTTGATTCTGACTCCTAGTGGCCCTGCGTACAGCAGAGTGGAACCCTGCCCAGTCTTTCTGCACCATCCTCTCGCTTTCCAGCACTATATCAGACAGTGCTCTGCTGCTATTCATAAGGCTTTCATGGCCAATTTTTTGGAAGTGGGTGGCCAGGTCATTCTTCCTAGTCTGTCTTAGTCTGAAAGCTCCACTGAAATCTGTCCACCACGGATGACCCTGCTGGTATTTGAAATACACATGGCATAGCTTTTCAGCATCATAGCAACATGTAGCTGCCACAGTATGACAATTGACAGATGAGTGATGTCATTCCCTGACCAGGAAACAACCCTGGGCTGCTGCAATGAGAGTACCAAATCTTAACCCCTAGACCAGCAGGGCTGACTTTGTTACACATAGTGGACCAATAATACCTTTAATGGTAGACTTTTTGTCAGAAACCATGGAGACCATTAAGCTTGACATATTCAAAGTGCCAAAAGAAAAAACCTGTCAACCAAGTATTCTATATCCAGAAAAACTAGTCTTCCAAAATAAAGGTGAGATATAGTATTCCCAAATAAACAAAGATTGAAAGAATTTCCTCCTACTAGACTGTCTTGTAAGAAATGCTAAAGGAAATCTTTTAGGCTGAAAGGAAATGACTCCAGATGTTAATTTAAATTCATAGGAAGAATTGAAGCGTATTGGGAATGGTAAATATAAAAGAGTCTATGGATACATTTTTCTCATTTTTCCACTTATTTAAAACACATGAGATCATATAAAACAATAATTAAAATGCTGTTATGTTGGGTTTATAAGATATATACATGAAATACCTATGACAATAATAACACAAAAGAGGGGCAAGGAAAGGACGTATATTGGAGTATAGTTTCTGTTTAACTAGAATTAAGTATTATTTTGAAGTATTATGATAAGGTACATATTATAATCCCTAGAGCAGTTGCTAATAAAATAACTCTAAAAAAAGAGAAAGTAAAAAATATCAGAGAAGGATTAAAATGGTATACTAAAAACTATTTATCACCAAAGAAAGCGGTAAAGAAGGAACATAGGAATAAAAAAAGATGTGACACAAATAGAAAATGAATAGCAAAATGGCAGAAGTAAATCCAGACATATAAATAATTACATTAAATGTGAAAGGACTGAAGATTCTACTCAAAATGCAGAGATTGTCAAACTGGATAAAAAAATAGCACTCAGCTGTATCCTGTCTATGAGAAATACATCTCAGATTCAAAGACACAAAGTCTTTGAAAGTAAAAAGATGGGAAAAGATACACAATGAAAACAGTAACAATAAGAAAGCTTATCAGACAAAATAGACTTTAAGACAAGAAGTATTACCAAAGGCAAATAGAGATATTTCATAATAATAAAAATGTCAATACATTAGGAAGATATAACAATCATAAATTGTGTATACATTGTTAGTCCCAAAATGCTTGAAGCAAAACTATGAAAGGAGAAATACAGTTTCTTCAATCATTATTGGAGATTTCAACACCCCATTCTCAATACTTGATAGAACAACTAACTAGACAGAAAATCAGCAAGGAGAATGAAGATTTCAACAACATTATCAATCAACTTGGCTTAAGTGACATACAGGTCAAGAAAACTCTACCCAGTGACTGCAGAAGACACATTCTTTTCAAATGTGTGAAACGTTCTCTAGGTTAGATCATATCCTTGGCCATAAAATAAGTCTCGATAGATTACAAAAGATTTAAATCATGTAACAGAAAAAAATCTTAGAAAAACCAAAATATTTGTCAATTAAACAACTCTTTTCTAATAACACAGGGGAGATTTTAAAATATTTAAATGAATGAAAACAAAAAATGACTTAGAATTTAAGTATGCAGCTAAAGCAGTGCTTCAAGGAACATTTATACCTTTAAATGCTTATATAAGAGAAAGAGAGAGGTCTCACATCAGTACTGTCTTATATCAGCTCCCTCCTAGTTTCAAAAACAAGAAAAGGAACAAAACAGACCAAAAGCAAACAGAGGAAGGAGATGCTATATAAACAATATAAAACAAAAAATATTAGAGAAAAATCAATGAAACTAAAAGTAGGTTCTTTGAAAAGATCAACAAGGTTGACAAACTTTTAGTTAGACTGACCAAGAAAAAAAGAAGACACAGATTACCAAAATCAGCAGTGAAAGGGATGACGTTACTAGCAACCTTATAGAACTTAAAAGTATTATAAAGGAATATTATGATCAACTTTATGTCATCAATTTAGAAACAAAGATGAAATGGATGAATTCCTAGAAAGACACAAATTACTAGAGAGAGATAAATTACCAAAACTGACTTAACAAATAGAAAATATGAATAGGCTTGTAACAAATCAAGAAATTGAAGAATTAAAAATCTTCCCTCAAAGAAAATCCCAGGATCCGATTTAGTGAATTTGATCAAATATTCAAAGAAGAAATCATGTTAATCCTTCAGAAACTGTTTCAGAAAATAGAATAGGAGGGAACATTTCCCAATTTATTTTATCAGGCCCAAGTTACCTGATTTCAAACCAGGCAAAGACATCTCACATAAAATAAAATGGCAGATCAATATCCCTTTTGACTGTAGATGCAAAAATCCTTAACAAAATATTAGCAAACCAAATCCAGCAGCATATAAAAAGGATTATATACCATGATCAGGTGGGATTTGTACCAGGAATGCAAAATTGGTTTAAGATCAGAAATTCGATTAATGTAATACACTATATTAATAAAATAAAGAACAAAAACCACATAATCATCTCAATAGAGTCAAAGAAAGTATTTGCCAAACTCCAACACCCATTCATAATAAAAATCTCTCAACAAACCAGCAATAACGAGAACTTTTCTCTGCCTGATAAAAGGGCATTTATAAAAAATCTACAGATTACATCATATTCAATAGTGAAAGCCAGAATGCTTTCCTCCTGAGATCAGGAACAAGGCAGTGATATCCACTGTCACCTTGTCACCACTTCTATTCAGTACTGCACAGAGGTTCTAGTCAGTGCAATCAGTCAAGAAAAATAAAAGACGTTGAGATTGTAAAGGAAGTGGTAAAACTGCCCTTATTCACAGATAATGTGATCCTATATGTAGAAACTCCTAGGGAATATATAAATATATTACTAGAACTAATAAAGTTCAGCAAGGTTGCAAGATACAAGATCAACGTACAGAAATCAATTCTAAGTCTAGATACTAGATATGAACAATCCAAAAAGAAGAGACAATTTGTTATGGTTGCAAAGATTAAATATTTAGGAATAAATTTAACAAAAGCAGTACAAGATCTCTATGCTGAAAACATAACATTGCTGGACAAAATTAAAGACTTAAATAAATGGAAAGATTTACTTTGTTCATGGATTAGCAGACTCAGTATTATTAAGATGGTAAGTCTCCACAGATTGATTCAGTGCAGTCCCTGTTAAAATCTCAGGGTTTTCGTTTTGGGTAGAAATTGATGAGCTAATCCTAAAATTTATGTGGAAATGCAAAGGACCTAGAGTGACCAAAATAATTTTGATAACAAGGAAAGACTTTGGAGGACTTATGTTACACAATTTTAAGGCTTTTCTAAATTTAAATTAATGAAGTTGGCCAAGTTATTAGCATAAAGGAAGACATAGATAAATGGATCAAAGTTGTGAATCCCAAAATAAACCCTTATATTTATGGTCAGTTGATTTTCAACAGTTGGCAACACAATTCAATTGAAAAGGACAGTGTTTCTAACAATTGGTGCTGGGATAATTGTATATGCATATGTAAGAAAAAACTCAAGTCCTTGCCTCTCACCAGAGAGAAAAATTAACTCAAAATGATCATAGTCTAAATATTAAGCTTTAAAATTATAAAACTTCTAGAAGACCTTGGATTAGACAAGGCATTCTTAGATTCAACAGCAAGAGTAAGGCCATAAAAGAAAAAAAATAATAAATTTCACTTCATTAAAATGAACATTTATACTTCAAAAGACACCACTAAGAGAATGAAAAGACAATTGAATAGAAGTATTTCACCAAAGATTGTATGGATGGCAGATGACCACATGAAAAGGTGTTCAACATCATTAGTCATTAGGCAAATGCAAATTTAAACCACGAGATGCAAGTACACACCCACTACCATGACTGTGATTTAAAAGGCAGACAATGCTGAGTGTTGGCAGGGATGAAGAGACTCTGGAACCCTAAGTTGCTGGGAATGTAAAATGGTCCAGCTACTTTGGAAAACAGTTGTTGGTTTCTTTAAAAGTTAGTTAGAAACTTAGCATATAACCCAGCAATTCCATTCCTAGTAATCTGTGAGGAAAACGAAAACACATATCTACATTGAGACATTTACAAAAATATTTTTAGGAGAGTTATTTATAATAACTGAAAACCGGAAAATATCCAAATATCCATCGATTGATAAATGGATAAACAAAATGTGGTGTGCTCATGCAATGACATACTATTCAGCAATGAGAAGGAGCAATATACTGGATTCTGATACATGCTACAATATAAATGAGCCTCAGAAACATTTTACTAAGTCAAAAGTCAGCAGTTTTTTTCTGTAAAAGGCCAATAATATTTTAGGGTTTGTGGGCCATATAATCTCTGTTGCAGCTACTCAGCTCTACTGTTGTAGTGTGATAACAGCCATAGACAATGTGGAGTGGGCATGATTATGTTCCAATAAATTTTATTTACAAGAACGTGTAGCAGGCTAGATTTGGTCTGCAGATTATTGCTTGCCAATCCCTGCTAAGTGAAAGAAGCCAGGTGTATAAGATTACATATTATATGGTTGCATTTATATTGAAATGCCAGAAAAGGCAAATTTATACAGGGGAAAAAAACCCACTAGAGATTGCATGTGGCTGAGAGTGGTGATTGGTTATAAATAGATTCAAAGCAACTTTGGGGATTTGATGAAAAAGTTCTACAACTGCATTGTGATTATTGTTGTACATCTCTACAAAGTGATTAAAACTTACAGAATTTTACTCTTACAATGGATAAAGTTAAGGGAATGTAAATTATATTTCAGTAAAGTTGAAAAAAGGAATAAATATAAAAGACTGGTGGGTTTTCCATGGTATATCATGAAGATATTAAATTCTATATGATATATAACTGAGGCTAGAATAATGGTGAGTACATGAGTGAAGACTAAAAGTGAAAATAAGAATAGTTATAATAGATGATAGAATTAGAATTTGAGAAAATTATGAAAAGCCAAAACAATTATTGAAATAGTAATAGTTTTTAAAGTTATATACTACTAAAATTCAGTGTTTTAAAAAAAGTTTTGACCTGCTTCCTTCTCATAGGCTTCTTCCTGAGTCACGTACATGCTCTTCCCCTCAGATAATTTGCATCAGGATTTCTGATTAAAATGTCAATGAAAGTACTTGTATTTATCTGCCTCTACTTTGCTCCAAGCTTATAAGAATGCAGTGTGAAAAATTTTCAAATAAATGAATAAGTAAATATATTCTACCTACATTTAAGACAAGGAAAACCCCTGCACACCATGAAAAGAAAGGAAATCCTTAGTGATGAGTGGATGTTGATGCTGTCTGGCTCACAGAAACCTGGGTCATGTTGGCCAGGGCTTAAAAAGGTTTTTAAGCTCAATTTAAGAGAGTGTAGATTCCTACAAAGTGTAGGAAAGTCAGATGTGTCTTTCAAATGGCAGGAGATTGGAACTGGGCTGTCTGCATAAAGCAGGGAACTGGAACCATATTTCTAAGCCATAAAAACTAGACCTGAAATAACTCCACCTGACACTCTTGGTATTTTCCTGTTGGCCAGAGAGGCAGCTATGCAAAAACGGAAATCGTAACCATATGTTGTGTGTGGATGTGGCATCTGGAATAGAGCTCTACCCATGTGGGACCAAAGCCCCAATCTTCCTAATTAAAGACCTGCTGTGGAGCTATGCAACTCCAGAGAGTTAGTCTGAGCAACCATGAGACAACACAGCAGGAAAGTGCTCACAAATAGGTGAGCTTGTAAGCAAGTATTTTAGGGTATAAAAGGAAATCTATTGCCGTAAGAGACAGCAGATACATTAAGTAGGCTCATTCACATCTGAGGCAATAAGAATAAGAACACAATCCCAAAAGAGAACTTAAATATAAGAATTTTGAATGAAATGTTAACTTGCCGTGAGAACAGGAGTAAATAAGAACAGGTGGAAGAATAAAGGACTATTTGCAAATCTTGTAAATAACCAAAGTTGGTAAAATTAAAAGTAAAAAACTCTCTGGTGAATTAAATTGACATAGCAGAAGAGAGAATTAGTGAATCAAAAGTCTCAGCTGAGACGGAAAGCCTGGATGAGCAGATCATCCAGACCATAAAATAAAGAGATAAAAAGATTGAAAACATGAAAGAGAAGTTAAGAAACTTGTAAAATAGACTAAGTTAGATGTTCCAGAAGGTAAGAACAGTAAGCATGAGGGATAAGAAATTTTTTAAATGGTGAAAATTTTGGAGAGCAATGTGTCTTCAGATTGAAAATGTGCACCAGTTTCAAGTAGGATAACAGAACAAAGAAAAAAATCCCACCTGTAGGTATAGTGTAATAGAATTGTAGATCAAGGACACACACATGCATACTTGCTTGCATTAGAGGAAAAAAGCAGATTACCTACAAAGAAATGGCAATCAGGCTGTCAATACACTTATCAGAAACTGTAATTGGTGCTGGAATATAGTGAGGCAGTGGGTTGTGTCCATGTTAAGGAAATGAATCCAAGTGAGACAGCATTTTCCTTTATAAAAAGATTACTTTTCCTCCTTTTATTATGTTTACTGGAGGGTTGTTAACCCAACCCTTATTTAGATTTCACAAACTAAATAAGTGTACTTTTCCATTAGTTAGATATGTGGTTCCCTGTTTATTTAACAAAATTTAAAATTAATTCATAAAGCATAACTAGAGGTTAAGAAGTCTGCTAAGTAGGTGATAAGAATTTAATTAATACTTATCACTTTTTATGGTACTTGTCTGTATTTAGTAGAAGTAAAAGAAAAGAAAGGTAAATTTTTAAGATACTTTTTAGCAAACATCATCAGCCTTTAGTGGCACGGCATTTGTTCA
Organism: Equus caballus; assembly: GCF_041296265.1. Taxonomy (NCBI): domain Eukaryota; kingdom Metazoa; phylum Chordata; class Mammalia; order Perissodactyla; family Equidae; genus Equus; species Equus caballus. Next base: position 45,937,220 of record NC_091687.1, read on the forward strand.
TGGAATAACATCACATAAATAAGACTGTATACTCAATATTTGTGTTAAAGCATCTAGAATTTCAAAAGAAACGATAGATACAATTCTGCTTCTTAAAGAGCTTAATTACATATTAGGAAAAGCAACTGAGACTTTTAAGGGATAATCGCAAAGGGACTTTATATTAACTCTCACTTGTCCTTATTCAATGAGAGAAGTTTGTCTCCTGTCCATGGTATGAAACTAGAATCTGATCACTCTTGCACTCCTGTGGTCCCTTTAAGTGAGCATGCTTTCCAATCTCTCGTAATAATCAGAGCTTTGAACTTCTTTCATGGGTATAACTACTCCTCTTCTCCTGGCTAAGGCCTGTTACAGCTGGGTGACTTCATGAGTGAAGGGATTCTGGAGGCTTCTTTTCTGTTCTTTACTCACCTCCTTCTTCACTCCATAGCTACTGTTTCTGACCCCTCTGGAGCTAGAGCTTGGGGGTGTGGGGAGAGGTAAAGGGAATAGAAATATTTCTACTTGACTGGTAACTATTATAAAATGCCTTTACATTCCCTGGGTTTGACAGATTTTTATAATTGACTTTCTTTTGTAGAGTAATTTCATGAGTTCTTTGGAGATCCCTGATTGCTATACATCTCTTACTACAGTTCTAGCTTTTCTGGGTTAATAAGTGTTACTCTCTCCCTAGCCTCCAGAATTTCAGAAATAACATTCAGTTTCTCAGCTGCTGAGCTCTGTTCATTCTTCTAGGTGACCTTCTTAAGTAGGACCTAAAACAACCCTCCATGGTGACTCTCACACTCAAGTTTCCCAAATGGTTCTTGGGAAACTCATACATTTCTTTGTCTGGTTAATGTCTGGGACTTCAGGCTGATTCTAATGCAACAGTAAATCTCTGTCATCCTAGCTCAACACTTTCAGTATCTGGAATGGGAGTCACCTATCAGTCCATCATGTCCCTGTATCTGTGGGGAACATACATCAGTCTTTCCAAGTTGTTCCATTAAAACTTCTCTCTTCATTTGAGGCAAAAAGAAGAAGTATGCCCTCTCAGATCTTGGATTTAATTTCTTCTTACTTACAGCCTAATAAAGTTAGCCTTTTACTATTTCATGGATGCTGTCAGAAAACATGGGACTCCTGGTTTAAAGACAATGGACTTTATTATTCACAGTACAGCAAGTATGAAGAATATCAGGTTTTCATTAGTTCACCTGAACCCCAGGTACCATGGGAGTCATGAGGAGGGCCCAAATGGGTGCCTGCACATACATACGGTAGATCTCATTACGAGAGAGAAACCCAGAGTTTGGAGAATACGCAATTTTTATGGTAAGCAGTAAGCAAATCTACTCTTTATCCCAGAGGGTGACATTCCCAGAGAGAGCATAAATAACACTATTGTATTGTTTTTATTATTTGTTTTACTATTTCTGATTTTGGTAAAGATAAATGGAAGGTTTCTTCTTTTTCTCACCAGTAAGCCCCCCTCTCATTGATAGGATAGTTTTTCTTAGAAGGAACCATCAGGAGCAGTAAGTGAAATAATTAGGGATGTTTCTTGCTTCTGATCAAATTGTGATTAATAGATATTATCGATGTGGTCTTTTTTTTTAAGTAAGAAAAATAAAAGTTTTCTTATGGTTTTACCAAGAATATACCTTCTACTCTAAGATTCTGTTAATTTTTAATATTAAAATTTTTTTTTTATCATGCTGAACTAGGGGGAAAAAATTGCAATAATATTTTCTTTGGACCTAAAAGACAACAGTCTGAAGAATTTTGATTATCCCTTTGAAATCAAGGGAATTAGCTGATAAACCTTTAAAAAATACTTATGTTTTATCCAATAAAGTTTCTATCTAAATCCGTATTAAATTGAATTATAAAGATGTTTTATAATCTTTTCATTACTTAAAATTGGATCCAATAGGAACAGTTTTTAAGGTCATATGAACTGTTTATTGAAAAAATAGAAACTTATCAGTAGTATGTAGTCAGTTAATTGCTTCATCAAAATTGTGTTCATTTTTATTTCAGTTTCACATCTTGCAATATCTCCAACATTAAGAAAGGAAGTTACTTTGCAAAGTGGTTGAGATTATGAGCCAATACGTAGTGACTTGTAGTTATTTGCAGTTGAACATTAACATAGTATTACTTTCAGTAGCTGGTAGGTAATAGAAGGAGGTTACAAATTAAAGGCTAAAGAACTGGGTCTACCATTTATTAGCTGTGTTACACTGGAAAAGATAACTTTAGCTTGGAGAGTGTTTCCTCATTTGTAAAATAGCTAAAATCTGTGGGATCAAGTGGGTTTGTGAAATAAGTGTTTTTAAAATATTAGTCTGGTTTGTTTTGTTAACATGCCTCTGTTGACAAATATGCCTTATTGATAGTTATAAATACACTTCTATATTAAAAACTTATTTTATGTGTATAGAAATTGTCACAACGCTAGCTGTGTCTGTGGGGATGAGTCTGTGTGTGGGAACATCTCTGTCTGTTCCTGGGTTAGAAGGTTTGTTTGAGTCTGCATGTGGGCAAGCATGTCTGTCTCTGGGCATGTAGAGGTTGACGTGCATGCAGGTAACCTCTCTCTATGCATGTGTATGTGCTTGCCCATGTGTGTGCTCTTTATATATGCATGTTTGTACATGCATATGCTTACGTTTGTTCATTTGAATATCATGGGGCTGAATGAATAGCAGTCAGTTCATTAAGGTTTGCCTATTGGTGCTTTAAAGAAAAACAGAAAAACAACACTGATGATTCATTTTTATGGAAAAGGAAGTTTAAATTTTTATTTTTAGTGTTAGATTAGGTACTATTGCATTTTAAATTCCTCTGAACACTGTCAAGGAATGCAATATGTCAAATTTGTTTTTAGACTGCAGAACCTTTCTTTTGAGACACTTGATCTTTGTAAGCACTAAAGTTTGCCGCGTATTCCCTTTTTTCAGACAAAAGGGAATGACATCTTGAGATTTATGACTTCTCAAGCTATATTTTCAAAAAAAAATTATTGGGTCAATATCTTTAGCAATTGTTTTGGGTTTTTTTTTAGTTATTGTCAGATTTTTCATTCCCATGTGTATGTCTGTCTTCACGTTTTGTAAGATTTCTTTATCTCTTTGTGTGGTATTAGCTTGATTCTTTAGGCAATAGCACAGTGGTTAAGACAGCATACTCTGAAATTCCACTGCCTAAGTTCAAATACTTATTTCACCATTTAATTGTGTGACTTTTAGCAAGTTCTTTAACCTTTCTCTCTCAGTTGCCTCACTTATAAAATGGGGATAATAATAATACCTATCTCACATGCTTTTATTGAAAAATGAATGAAGTAATTCACATAAACACAACTGGCAGAGTGTCTTTTTCCTGGTTTTAAGCTAGCTGTCTTCTCATTTTTTTCCTTCTGTTCCAAAAGCCCCAGGGTCCTGCTTCCCTCCCTACTGCTACCACATAGTCCTTTTAAGTTAAGATTTCTCATTTCCCTGGCCTGCTATGGAATAGAATTCGTTCTGAGAAATATTTCCTTCCCTTGTAGTACCTGAGGCAAAAGTACTCAACCAGTCTTTTGAGACTGAGTTTATTTTATTTTGTTTTTGAATGTTAAAAATAGTGGAGGAAACTAACAAGATAAAAATAGTAAATAAACAAGGGTGATATTATCAAGTTTCCAAAAATTTGTAATAAAATGAGTTCCCATTTCTCAGATCTTAAGTGCGGCCAGTCCTTGATTTTTCTTTAACTCCACAAATGTGTTAGTCATTTCTTTGTGAATATTTATGCTAATTCTTCTCTCTCCAATTATTTCTTCTCTGTGACCTAGGATCACTTATTCTCCAACTTTTTTAAACATTGGAGCTCATGTGCTTGGGACCCCTTCCATGTTTAAAGAAGGCTCCTTTCTCCTTCCCTCTTAATTTTTTTTTCAGCTTTATTGAGATATAATCGACATATAACTGTGTAAGTTTAAGAAGTACAATGTAAAGATTTGATATATGTATATATGGCAAAGTGATCACCACAGTAAGTTTCCTTACTACATCCATCACCTCACACAGTTACAATTTTTTTGTGTAGTGAGAACTTTTAAAATCTATTCTCTTAAAACTTTCAGATACAATACAGTATTGTTAACTATAGTCACTGTGTTGTACATTACATCCCCATCATCTTATAACTGGAAGTTTGTACCCTTTGACTACCTTCACCCATTTCCTGCCCCCCACCCCAGCCCTGGCAACCATGGATCTGCTCTGATGGTATGACTGTTTTTTAGATTCCACATCTAAGTGAGATGATACAGTATTTGTCTTTCTTTGTCTGACTTATTTCACTGAGCATAATACCCTCAAGGTCCATTCTTAATTTTTTTCTTAAGACCACAGCATGGCTAATGAATGTTTAGAAACACAAAGTAAGATTCATCTATAGTTTAGTTTAAAAATTTCAATAAGTATAACCTAGTGTTCCTTTTGTGGGCAGTTTATCATAGTAACAAGGGTGGGTAGGCCCACTGAAGTTAGGACCAAGAGCATCTGTGTGATGCAGTGGAATGTGGGCTTAGAGAAGCTGTCTTAGGCAGAAGTTCAGAGCTATGGATGAGGTGGGAGGGATGTGTGTGTGGGTGGGAAGAGGCAGGATTATAATTTCCTTCTGCCCATTCATGTCAGAGACACCTTCGTGTCTACTCTTCATTGGTACTGAAGTTAGGGACAAGAGGTGGCTTCGGATGGCCATGGACTCTTGAGCATCAAAGAGAAAAGAGAAGGAGAATTCTAAGTAAAAGTGATGGAAGGCCAGAGTGTTTGTTGTTGTTACGTAGGTCTGCCCCTCTTCTGAATGTGGTGTAAATAACACAGGAACCTCCTATATTCTGAAGCAAAGAAAGATTTATGGTGTCTTGCTTTCATTTCACAGAGTCCGTAACTAAAATTTGTAATGTTCTGAGTATATATATTTAGGAAGATGGGCTTCCCTTTTACCCTAATCTCTACTGAATTGTAAACAAGAGCGTTAACTATGTTATATTCCAAAGATGAACAGTATTGTGTGGAAACTATAAGGTTGCATAGTTGAAGTTGGTATTCCAAGCAAAGTAAAGTGTGTACCATGACGTATCTGTTTTGTTTTCAGGGGTTTGTTAAAGCTGTTTAGAACGAAAACTTTTCTGTCTTATTTTGATGTCTCAAAGGCCTTTAAAAATAGAGTGATTAGGGGCCGGCCCGGTGGCGTAGCGCTTAAGTTCGCACGTTCTGCTTCTCGGCGGCCCGGGGTTCGCCGGTTCAGATCCCAGGTATGGACATGGCACTGCTTGGCACACCATGCTGTGCTAGGCGTCCCACATATAAAGTAGAGGAAGATGGGCACGGATGTTAGCTCAGGGACAGGCTTCCTCAGCAAAAAGAGGAGGAGTGGCAGCAGATGTTAGCTCAGGGCTAATCTTCCTCAAAAAAAAAAAAAAAAAATAGAGTGATTAGGATTGATGAATTTTCAGATTATTTTTGAGGATTATTTTAAAAATGAAAAAGTACAAATTGCCTTGATTAATCTCTAGGGATTAGAGTCTCTTCTATAAAGCTCTTGCCAGTTTTGGAACACCACTAAAACATCATTAATATTCAGAAAACACTTAATTTTATACCTCTGATTAAATAACTTGTATAATTTGAAATCCTATTTATTTTTTATCATAGAGAATAATAGATCTTGATTTATATTGATTACCTGCTAATTTTGATTTCTTTTCTCATGAAAATTAATGTTCTCAAGAAGAAAATTATATCATTTCACTGGAGAGCTGGGAACACAAATATTAACGTAGATAATCTTATTTGTATATCTTTGCAAGGATATTGTATAAGAAGTCCATAGGCTATAAAAAGCTTTAAGAAACTAAAAGAATCTAAGGATCTTAATATAAAAGAAAGGATATCTATTATCCTTTGTTTAGGTGCTTTATTTCCTTTCATGCCATTTTTCTTCTATTTGCCACAAGTAAAAATAAATTTTCCTAGTAACTTACATGCTTTTCCTCTTGAGCATTTATAGGCTTTAATACCAACTGTCTCTTTCGCTTTTTATTGCCATAGCTATTCAAGGTATTTAGCTCATATTAAAATACAGTGTATTTTTGCTTTATCTCTTTGAGGAATTCAATATATTATATGGACTTTACTTTCTGTTTACACTTTGCCTAGTAGGTAACATAAACTGAGCTCACTGTAGTTGTTCAGGGAATAACTGTTAAGTGATTGATGTCATCTTTTCTAAAAGGAAAATAATACCAATATTAAATAACTTCCCCCAAATTGCTAATGATTCCCTTTAAAATGCTTAGGAATACTTTACTCCTAGTCTAGCTCAGTTTAAGCAGGTTACACATCACCTAAAATATATTAGTAGTTTAATGAATTCCAAGCTGTATTATAGTAATGACTTTTCTCTTAAGCCTGAAAGTGTTACCATTCCATTTAGGAGAATACACCCTAAGTTATATTTGTTTTTAAAAGTTGTGTGACTATAACCAGGTGTCTCTCAATGGATGAATAGATAAAGATGTGATGTATATATATACAGTGGAATATTATTCAACCGTGAGACCATGAGAAAGAAGGAAATCCTGCCATTTGTGATAATTCATCTCGAGGGCATTATGCTAAGTGAAATAAGTTAGAGAAAGACAAATACTGTATGATACCACTTGTATGTGGAATCTAAAAAAGCCAGACTCATAGAAACAGAGAGTAGAGTGGTGGTTAGCCAGGGGCAGGAGGATGGAGGAAATGGGAGTTGGTGAAAGGGTATACACTTCCAGTTATGAGATGAATAAGTTCTGGGGTTCTCATGTACAGCATTTTGATTACAGTAATAATGCTTTATTACATACTTGAAAATTGCTAAGAGAGTAAACCTCAAATGTTCTCACCTCAAAAAATACTAATTATGTGATGGGATGGAGGTGTTTGCTAATGCTTTGGTGGTATCATTTTGCAGTATATAAATGTATCAAATCAACATGTTGTACACCTTTAACTTACACAGTGTTGGATGTCAATTACATCTCAGTAAAGCTGAAAAATAAAATCTGTGTGACTATAAAGAATAATATATAGTAAGATATTAAATACTAATAAGTTATTAATACTAAATGCTTGATTTTCCTCACCACCATGGGATTTACAACTTTTAAGTATTTAGTAATTGATAAATTAGGTTGATTTTGTTCATATAAGACAAGAACTTGGGAACTAGTGTGATCCCTATATTAAGAGATTGAGTTTAACTTTCATCAGTAGGCATGTGAAATACTAGTTTTTCACGTTACAAAATGTGTTTAAAGAAGAAGATCTTTCTGGTGTTACAAAGGTAATATCTGAAATAATCTGGGGAAATTTAGTCTATGTATTTACCAAGAAAACTGTTTAAATTCTAGAAGTAAAGCATTTGTAGCATATATTTATTTTCAGTAGTTTTAATTATAAAAACTTGGAAGAATAAATTATTTTAGTGAAATATTATGTCTTCTTGAAACCTTTGAGAAAAAAGTCACTTATTAATATCCAAAAACTAAAGAAATAAGTACTTAAAAATTGGTATTTATTTTTGTTCTCTTGCTTCTCTTCTCCTTTCCCCAAAGCAGATTGCCAAACTGAGGCAGCAACTACAACGTAGTAAACAGAGTAGTCGGCACAGTAAGGAGAAAGATCGTCAGTCACCTCTCCATGGCAACCACATAGCAATCAATCACACTCAGGTAGGCTAAGTTCTTGTCCAGATTTGAGTAATTCCTTTTAAAGATTCATTATATAGGGAGAATCCATCGTTTTAGGATTAAAAAAATTAATGACGTAAATCCCTAGTTCTACTAAATTACTACTGTTTATTAAATTGTTGTAAGAAGGTTTTTGGGTTTTTTGTTTTTTCAGCCTTATGTGTAATCTGCTTTTAATAAGAGACATACAGAGTGTCGGGGTCTCAAGGATGATTGATAGTGGCCTGGGCTGAAATCCTAGCTCATTCGCTTGTTAAGCAACTATGAGCATTTTCTCATTTAATCTTCCTAATAGTACCTTCACCTATCTATCTCTGTATTTCTTTAAATATTTTACCCCTAGTTTACATATGAAGAAATTGAGAATTAGAGTTTTGTTGGGTTTTTTTCCCCTCCTGGAACATGAACTAAACATATCTCATGGGACAAAATTTGAGAAATGCTGTTGTGGACCAAATTCACATATAAATGTTTATGTAAACTTTCATAAATCAAATATAGTAGTATAGCAGAAGAAACGTAAGCAGTGTATCAAAACAAATCCAAGTTGAGGTTTCACAATTGTAAAAATGTATTCATTTAGTTCATTGCATCTGAAGGTCAGAGTAGGTGCTGAATAACACTTAATAAATACTCAATATCCATGGAGCTGGCCCCGTGGCCTGGTGGTTGAGTTCAGCATGCTCCACTTCAGCAGCCTGGCTTTGCAGGTTCAGATCCTGGGCACGGATCTATACCATTTGTCAGCCATACTGTGGTGGTGACCCACAAACAAAAAATAGAGAAAGATTGGCACAGATGCTAGAGCAGGGCAAGTCTTCCTCAGTAAAAAAACCAAACAAACCTCTCAGTATCCATATGTAATAAGACTTATGTAACTAAAAATAGGACACTTCCTAATGTGACCGACTGCAAATGTAGTGAAATCCTAACAAAGAAATATTGGAAAGCTTTCTGTTAAAATAGAAATCAAGGGGCTGGCCCCGTGGCTGAGAGGTTCAGTTCTCGCGCTCCCCTGCAGGCAGCCCAGAGTTTCATTGGTTCGAATCCTGGGCGCGGACATGGCACTGCTCATCAAACCACGCTGAGGCAGCGTCCCACATGCCACAACTAGAAGGACCCACAAGGAAGAATATACAGCTATGTACTGGGGGAGTTTAGGGAGAAAAGGGAAAAAAAATTTAAAAAATCTTAAAAAAAAAAAAATAGAAATCAAGTCATAGATGTCTGTAATTACTGATATTATTTGCTAGTAGTTTACAGGCTCTAGACAGAGTAATAAGAAAAAGGAATAATTATCACTATTTGCATATGATATTGTTGTATATTTAGAAAATTAAAATGAATGAACTAAACTATTAAAACTAATGATAGGATAGCTAAAATGGAAGATACTGACAGTACCAAGTGTTAATGAAGATGTGGAACAACTAGAAAGAACAGCCACACATTGCTGGTGGAAACACAAAATGGTATAGCCTCTTTGAAAAACAGTTTGGCATTTTCTTAAAAAGTTAGACATACGTTGACCACACAGCCCAGAAATTCTACTCTTTGGTATCGAAAAAAATAAAAACGAATGTCCACACAAAGACTTGTACCTCAAGGTTCATGGAGACATTATTTGTAAGAGTCAAAAAATGGAAACAAACAAATATATATCAATTGGTGAGTGGATAAACAACATTTCATACATCCATTCAATGTAATACTATTCAGCAGTAAAAAGGAAGAAACTACTGATACTTAGAACATGGTTGAGTCTCAAAAACATCATATTAGGTGAAAGAAGTCAGGCGCAAAAGACTACATATGTATTATTCGTTATATTAAATTCTTGAAAAGGCAAAATTATACAGACAAAGTATTATGGGTAGGAATTGACTGTAGAGAGGCCCTATGGAATTTTTGGGGAATAATGGAAGCTTCTAAAATATGATTATACTGATAATTGGATGACTATATATTTATAAAGCTCAATGAGCTGCATACTTAAAATGAGAGGATTTTATTGTAAGCCAATTATACCTCATCAAAACTGTAAAACAAACTTGCAGTTGGAAAACAAGCCTCAGACATTTCAAGTGAAAATTCATATATGCCTTCCTTTTTTTTTGTAATCTGATAGAATTAATATATTATTATTCTATTTCAAGCGTCTTTCCTGTAAGAGTCCAATGCATTTATAATAGATCTGTTGACTTGCTGACTTACACTTGTTGCCAATTTACGTTTAATATTTTGGCATTTTGGTTATGCATAAAAATAATTATCTTTTGCTATATATATACTGAAATATTTGTAGGTAAAATATGAAGTCTAGAATGTGCTTTAAAATACTCCAAGGAGACGGAAAAAAATGGATGTTTAGATGAGACAGGATTGGCAAATGTTGCTAATTTTTGAAGCTGGATGATGTGCGCCTGAGGGTTCATTATACTATCCTGTGTAATTATGTTTATGATTATAATTTTTTATAATGAGAAAAAACTGAGAACTTAATGAGATGATTAGATAAAATATAGACACATAAAAATCAGTAGTTTTCTCTTATGCTAGTAAAGGTAAACTACTGTGCCCTCTACTTAAAACACTTCTGACACCAAATCTCTGGGTTTTTTCCTCACCCCTGTCATTTCACCAACTCTCCAGACACCAACTGTGTATCCTACAATTCAGTTATAACACTAACTACCTGGAGTTAGCACAGACCCCACGGCTTAAGGGCTCAGCCCCACAAGACTGCCCCACCCCCGCCCCTGCAGACATCAGTTGCAAGTCCCAGGTTGTCGTCTGTACTTCTGACTAACTGGCTATAAGGAGAAGATTCTTACAACCTCTTCTTCAAGTTCAGTAATTTGCTTAACAGCTCACAGAACTCAGAGAAACACTTAACATTTACCAGTTTATTATAAAGTATATAGTAAAGGATACAGATGAACAGCCAGATGAAGAGTTACATTGGGCAAGGTCTGGAAAGGTCCTGAGTGCAGGAGCTTCTGTCCCCTTGGAGTTGCAGTGTGCCACCGTCTGGCATGTGGATATGTGTTCACCAGCCTGGAAGCTCTCTGAACCCATCGTTTAGGGATTTTTATGGAGGCTTCATCACATAGGCATGACCGCTTATTAACTCAATCTCCAGTCCCACTTCCCTACCCAGAGAATGGGGAATGAGACTGAAAGTTCCAATCTTCTAATCATGCTTTGTTCTTTCCGGTGACTTAACCCCCATCCTGAAGCTATCCAGGAACCCACCAAGAGTCGCTTCATTAGAACAAAAGACTATTGCTCCTATCCCCCAGGAAATTCCAAGGGATTTAAGAGCTCTGTGTCAGAAACCAGGGTCAAAACCAAATATTGGAACAAGAGATGCTCCTAGCACCCCTATCACTCAGGAAATTACAGGAATTTTAGGAACTTTGTGTCAGGAGCCAGGGGCACAAACCAGATATATATTTCTTCTTATGTCACAACTAGCAATAACATGTTAGTATATATAATGAAAACTATTAAATGCCTAAATTAAACTTAAATTTGCAAGCTATAAGACTTTGTTGAGGATATGCAATATAAAATAGAGATGTAAATGGGCAGTCTTAACGTATTCATGCATGGGAAGACTCGGTATTTTTCAAATAGTATTTTACCCAAAATTAGTGTACAAATTGAGTTCAATGGAAATTTAAAAGGAATTGTTTTATTATTTGAAAAGTTGTTTTCAAAGGTCATATGGAAAATTAATGCCAATTAATAGAGAAGAAAATTTGGAAAGGCTTTCCCCCCAAGATACCAAAATATACTATAAAATTATAGCAATTAAAGTGGAGCTCACTATAGGGATTATCAGCTAGCAGTTCAAGAAAATCAAATAGAGAATCCGTAAAGAAATGTTAAGGCAGTTTGATTATTATGTGCATGAAAAAATACTAACTCAGACCATACACAAAAATAAAACATGGATAGGTTGTGTTTATGAAAAACCATAAAAGTACTTAAAGAAAGGTATTTGATACTAAAGTAAACAGCAAATGTATGACAAAGAGTTGCAACTTTAATATGAACAAAACTGGTGCATCAGTAAGAGACAAAGTACATTAGCAGACAGCAGTTCACAGATGGCAGGAACAGAGCACTGAGTATGGGAAATATTATTCATGTGTTCATCAGTGATTAGCAATACACCTCATTATGAATCATATATATCAACTTTAATCATTCAGAATAAGATAGATTGTATACTGTTTTTATTTTTTGCCTTGTTCATCTGTATTTTTCTTATTTTCTTTCTGTTGTGTAAGTTCCTTGAGAATCAAAAGGCTTGTCTTACACTTTTTGGTACCCACCACAACAACTATGAGAGGTAGTTAATTTTTAAGAACTCCTCCAAAGGACTTTTGAAAACAACCTTAAAGTTTGTTAAGTCACTGTTGTTGAACTTAACATGGTATTGTTGCCGCATTACTTAGTAATCCAAAAGGTTTTCTTAAGTGATTGACAAAACGGAAATGAAAAATACTGGAAGGTAATTGTCAGTGCAAGAAATAAATCTTTTAAATACACACACACGCACATATACACAGAACTGTATACTGAAGTCACATGATAGACTTACATGATTTCAACTATGCTTTTTCAGTAAAAACCAAAAAGAGAAAAAAATTTAAGCAGTGCAGAAGATTCTTTCTGCCATTCTACTGAAAAAGTGTATACATTATACAGTTATACCTTTACACTTACATAAAGGATTCTTTTGACTATGTAATTTTTACCTTACTTCCTTACTTTAGGACCTAAATTTCAGTATGTGTATCTGAGTTGATACTGTATTTGAAATGTCAAAGTAACTCTGCTCATTGAGTTTCTATTTTCAGGTTTACCATGCTCTTTAATTCTTGATTTCTTTGACCACAAATAATTTGACACCACCTTATCTTCTGTTTCGTAGGCTACTGGTTCAAGATCGGTCCCTATGCCACTGTCAAATATATCAGTGCCAAAATCATCTGTTTCACGTGTGCCCTGCAATGTAGAAGGAATAAGTCCTGAATTAGAAAAGGTATTCATTAAAGAAAATAATGGGAAGGAGGAAGTATCCAAGGTAAGATTACATGGGATGTCTGAATCCTTTTTTTCTTCACTATTGTGAACTATCTCAAAAGTCGTCTTTTGGTAACAGTTTTATTAGATATAATTCACATACTATACTATTTACCCATTTAAAGTGTACAGTTCAGTGGTTTTTAGCATTTTCACAGAGTTGTGCAACGATCACCACAATCAATTTTACAGCATTTTCGTCACCCCAAGAAGAAACTCCATACCTTTAGTAGTCATCGCTGATTTTCCTCCAATGCCCCCAACCCTAGGCAATACTAATCTACTTTCTGTCTATGGATTTGTCCATTCTAGACATTTCATATAAGTGGAATCGTGCAATATGTGGCCTTTTGTAATTGGCTTTTTTCACTTAGCATAATGTTTTAAGGTTCACGTATGTTGTAACATGCATCAGTACTTTTTTTTTTTTATTGCCACATGATACCCAATTGTAAGAATGTTGTTTATGCAGTCATCAGTTGATAAACATTTGTATTGTTTCTACTCTTCAGCCAATATGAATAATGCTACTACGAAATTTATATACAAGTTTTCATGTGAACATAATGTTTTCATTTTTCCTGGTTATATACCTAGAAGTGGAATTGCTGGTGTGGTAACTCTTTGTTTAACCTTGTGAGAAACTGCCAAACTTGTTTTCCAAAGTAGCTGCACCATTTTGCCTTCCCACTAGCGATGTGTGACGGTTCCAATTTCTTCATCTTCATCAGCACTTGTAGTTATCTGTTTTTTATTATAGCCATCCTTGTGGGAATAAAGTGGTATCTCCTCCTGGCATTGATGTGCCTTTCCTGATGGCTGATGATGTTAGACATCTTTCCATGTGCTAATGGCCATTTGTATGGATATTCCAGTTTTCCTTGGAAAATTGTCTATTTAGATCCTGTGCCCCATTTTAAAATTGGGTTATTTGTCTTTTCTTATTGAATTGTAAAAGTTCTTTATAAAGTTCTTTATTTTCTCACTAAAAGTCCCTTATTAGATACATAATTTGAAAATAAATCCCCTTCTGTGAATTATCTGTTCACTTTTCACTTTCTTGATGATGTCCTTTGAAGCACAACATTTTTAATTTTGATGAAGTCTGATTTACGTTTTTCTCTTTTGTTATTTGTACTTTTGGTATCATATCTAAGAAACCATTGCTTAATCTGAGGTCACAATGATTTATTCTTGTGTTCTCTTCTAATAGTTTTATAGTTTTAGCTTTCTCTTATATTTAGGGCTTTGATCTATTTTGAATTAATCAAAACTACTTTATAAATTACCTCTCTCTCAGAAAAAAAATCGGGACAATACTGCATTGGAACCTATATTTGACTACATTTTAAAGGTATACTCAACAAAATAAATCATGAAGTAGCCTTTGGCTTAATTAGTTCTCGGTGTGTTTTTGGAAATAAAATTATTTAATTTATGTCAAGTGTGTATCTGATTCCTTCAAATATTGTGTAGTTTAAAACTTATTTAGAGTTATCTCAAAATCCAAACAATTCAATTTTATATTTAGAAAATTTTTTTAAAAAGTGTCTTCTAACTCTCAGTATTGCTTAGCAGATATGAGCATTATTCATAGTTTCCTGTATACCCTTGCTGATATGTGTGTGTGTATGTTGATATATACTGCATCATTGTATAAATGGACCGTAATTTAGAAGTTCCCTATTGATGAGTGTTTAGATTGTTTTCAGTTTTTGTTATCATAAGCAGTGCTTTAGAAAACATTGTGTGCTCTTGCAGTTCCTGGCAGTAAAATTGCTGGGTCAAAGCATTTGTGCATTTTCAATTTTGATGAATATTGCTAAAATTACCCTCCCAAAGGTTGTGCCATTTTTACTCTTCCTAGACATTTCATGTTAAACTTTTATTTTGTATTTGTTATGCCATAGAAGAACCCTCTGGAAATAATGCCATCTCTTAGCTGTTACCATTAAAATGTTTCCTTTGTACGTTAAGTAATGTTTAAAAACAGTTAGTGTAAGGAAGTGAAATTAATTCTAATTTCTAGTTAGAAGTCTAAATTTTTGAGGATAAGATAGTCACATATTTGCTGATTCCTTAAGAACTTCAAAGCACCAAAATATAAAACCTATAACATAGTTCTGCTTTTAAGTAAGTCATATTCGAATTTCATAGTAGCCGTTTCAGAATTATTCTGGAGTAACCTGCACACTTATAACTAAAATTAATTCTTAGAATTTTTATATTTATGATTCTGTGCCTCAAAGTTTTAATAAATCAAAATGTCACCATTAGTGAATCTGCCAGAAGCTAAAAGAAGAAAATTTTCTTAAGTATATCGATGTTCTAAACCTTTATATTTCTCATGTTATTTTGTGTAAGTATGTAAATTTCTAAAATCCATTTTGTTATTTTAATTTTTCTAACCTTACTCCCCCTGAAAAGAAAAGTTGGTTAGGGAAATTGATACATATTATCCAGTTACAGATTAAGAAATGGGAATACAGAAAGATTATGTTTTTCAAGTAGTACATGAATGAAAGATAGCTAAAACTCTTCAACTTTTTTTAGCTACGCGTTGATACATTATTCTTTTACTGATTACCAATATTGACACTTTTATTAAAGTTTTTCTTGACTTAAATATCTAAGTTTTAAGAAATACCTCTGTCATGAAGCCCTCAAATGTGTTTTTCAAAGTGATCTTTCTTTATGTGTTGCCCTGAGGACCTCGTACATCTTATACCATCATTCAGTTTTGTCCAAAAAGAAAGCTGCGCCAATGCTTTTTTCTTTGGTCCAAGATTTAGTGCAGAGTTGTAATTAAAATTTAAATTTAGTTAAAATAAAAAAATTTTAAATAATAGAAGTAATATTTTCCTATTGGTTAACCAATTAATATTCCTTTGGAAATAGTTCTTTCCTAAATTTGGAAAGTATTACTTTTTTTATTTGTTTATGAAATGAGCTAATGTTTACATAATTGAATATCCTATTTATAGGGTAGTAGTCATTGTCAGATTGTGAAGATGATATAGTTTTGGTTTAACAGAATTGCATAGGTACAAAGTTTTTTATTTCAGTAGTTAAAAATTTCCACCTTCACTTGTTATAGAAAAAATTGAGGCATTTTGAATCTTGCCTAATTTTATCTTAACTCCATTTTCCCTCTGAAAGTGTTTCTAAAAACTGAAATGACGAAGTTCAGAGTAAGAGCAGTAAATAGTGAAAATAAGTGGTAAACACACTGAGTATATTGATTCTTTTTCCAAGCATTGCAATCTTGTCTATGTAATAACAAAAATGTTTTAAATGATTAATATAGAGAATTTTATATGTTGACTTTTAGCACACAGATGAGGAAAATGGAGTAAAATCTATTTTCACAGCAGAAGCAGAGTAGAAAGAGTCTATTGCAGCAGAAGCTCTGATTATCCATATCACCGGGAGCTCTAATCTATATATTCTCTATTTGTAAAGATGTTGGACTATGAGCTCTAAGGTCTTCTCAGGTTCAAACTATATGATTCTATGATTATAGTTTCATTTCTATTTCTTATTTTTGCCACTCAGAACAATGCATAGAACTAAGCAAAATTATGAGTAGTCCTACTCAGGTGAATGCCAAATTGGTAGAATTGTTCTGAGTTATGTTTATATCCTCTATTGAGTACTAACAGAATAAACCTCTTTATTAGAAATTCTGGGTATTTGCAAAGGAAACAGAAAACATGATTCTGTTCCTGGCCTCTAACAAATTAAAATAAGAAAGAATGAAGAAACAAAAATTCGTACCTGTGAATTTGAGATTTCACTTTTTTTGCTAGCAAGTCAAAGTGATTTCTTGAACAGTTCAATTAATTCATTCAGGAAATGTTTACTGAATGTCTGTTATGTGCCAGACCCAGTGCCGCATTAGGGATACAGTGTTAAAAGAAGCTCCTGTGCTTGAGGAGTATTAGGGGAAGTGTTAACCTACAGATACGTACAGAAAGCTATGGAATTTTTAAGACAATTTATCCTTAGTATTTTTAAACCTAACTACTCTGGAATTTGAAAGAAATTTTTTGTTAATAAAGGTAACGTAGAAATTAGCTTAAGACACAAGATTGGTATCTCTATTCTCTAAAGAATCAGTTATGGTGATGATAGCAGTGGAATATGAAATCAAAGGAAATGCCATGTGCTTTCTATGTGAATTGAGTATTTGCTTTGTCCTTTACATGTTTGATGGTTGTCCTTTTTACAGCCTTTGGATATACCAGATGGTCGAAGAGCCCCACTCCCTGCTCACTACCGGAGCAGTAGCACTCGCAGCATTGACACTCAGACCCCCTCTGTCCAGGAACGCAGCAGTAGCTGCAGCAGTCATTCACCCTGTGTGTCCCCATTTTGTCCCCCGGAATCCCAAGATGGTAGTCCTTGCTCAACAGAAGATTTGCTCTATGATCGTGATAAAGGTGAGAATGAAATCATCCACTTAGACACAGGGTTTGTTCAGGGCCTTGCTCATTGTACTTTCTGTCTTAGACCATTACATCACTTTTTTTCTTTTGTTGAATGGTGGGATTGTAAATAATTGATTAATCTAGGTTTGTTTGTTCATTGGTTTTCACGTACCCCCTTCTTTGTGACTCTCACAAACATCTTCCATAAATGTGTCAGAGAAGCACAGCGCATGGTTCTAACAGCTAATGAAAGCTATAAAATGGAATGTGTACAGCTTCACATATAACACACAGGTTTTTCCTTGGTATTGTCCAGAGCTAGTGATGGTTATGGTAGAGTTTATATTTCTCATGCCTGAAGTTAGATTTTGTAATCAGATTGATTTAGGAGGAAATAATTTCTAAAAATTCTGTTGGAAGAATGAGTATATTTTTAACCAAGTAGATAAAGCTTAATAAGTACCTACAGGAGATCAGGGAGTATATTATAGTATATAGATGAATTATTAACTAACACCAATAAAAGGGAAGAACCTCTGGGATTTCTTGTTACCTGCCAGGCACAAACTGTCTCCGCATGTTCTCCTGCCCCCATGTCAGGACTTGCCTACCACTGTTCACTCTCTCCTTTCAGTTTCTGGGCCCCTCAGACCTAGACGTGGAAGGCAACAAAGACTGCCCAACTTCCACCTTCCTAGCTACTTTCAAAGAAACAGTGAACATTTACTACTTCTCAGCGTAGAAAATTGGATCATAGGCAATAAAAATTTAAAAACAGAAAAATTAAAGTTTACAGAATCTTGTAGGATTTTTATGGTCTTTTTCCTAATTTGACCACTACTCCCCTTAATTTGTTTTATTTTGAGATATTATTACGTGTAAAATGCCCAGATTTTAAGTGCTCAGCCGAGTGGATTTTTTACATATGTATACACTCATGAAACCACTACCTAGATGGAGATAGAGAACTATTTTAGCATCCCAGAAGGCTCCCTCGGTCCCTTTCCCCTCTCCACCTGGAAGTAACCACTGTTCTGACTTCTGTCATCATAATCTAGTTTTTCCCTCTTACTGGATTTCATGGAAATGGAGTTGCGTATTGTGTAGTCTTTTGTGTCTAGCTTCTTTCACTCATTATGCCTAACATTCTGCTGAAATGTTAAATGGAAGCTGCTTTAAACTTTGTCCTCTACTTTTATTTTTATGGGTGGATCTCACCAGTTCTTCCCTTTCTTTTCACCCTTTCATTATTAAAAGCCTTTTGAACTCCCTTCCTCCGTTAAGGATGCATTGAAGGCAGTCCTTAGGCATCCCTTTGCTTCACGTGGAAAGTCTCCATTTTGTAGATGTCAGGCTAGGGAACTTTCATTTCACTGGGCATCCTACCGGAGCAAACACCTTTAATCACTGCCTCACAACATTGTGACTATGGATGTTTCACAGTTGTTAACAGGAAAACACCTTGCTTCTAGTAGGAATATTTGTTTTGAAGGTAAATGGAAACATTAAATAATAGTAGCTTGTTTTAGGCTTCATAGGTAGTAAATGGCGAAACAGGCCTGTCTGATTAATTACAAAACCCGTATTCTTTGTTATACCAGTGGAAAGGATAAGTGTAGTTCAAAATGACCACTTTTGCTACTTATTAGCACTTGTAATTGGGTTAAAGTGAGAAGTAAAAAGAACAATGATAGTAAGGCTAGGCAATTAATTCTGGAGTTTTGTTTTCTTCTTTCTAAGTTTAATACTGTGGATTTTTGAGAGAAGCTGAACCAAAAAGGAAATATATTAGGAAGATGATAGATGAGTTCTATTTTGGTTAACTGGTTGTGAGATCGCCTTCAGGGCCTCTAAGTGACTATATTCGATGAGGCAGATAAATATGTGGTTTGTGCAGTTCAGAGGAGGAACTCACTCAAGTCCTAAGTTTCAAACATTATGTTCTTTAATACCTCTTTTTCCCAAAGGTTTGTATTCTGTTTTATTATAAGAAGGTGTATATTCATGTCACTCTCCTGCAAGGTCTTTTGCAGGAGACTTTAGAACACCAAAGTTAAGAGCAACACTGAATTTCACACACAGGAATGCATTTCTGTCCTGTAAAGTTTGGGACATAAAACTTGTATTAATTCCCCAAGGATTCAGTAAATGGTAGCTGGTGCTATAAAAACATCATCATTATTATTACTCGTTAGCTTCTCAGTGCCTTCAGGAAAAATACAAACTATTTACTTTTCCTCTGCAACTTAGCCAAAACTTCCTCTCTGGCCTAATTTCTGCTAATTATGCAGTAATCTGAATTCTTTTTTTTTTCCAGCTTTGTTAAGATATAATTGATATATAACATTATATAAGTTTAAGGTGTACAATATGGTAATTTAATACAATGTATTTATTGTGAAATGTTTACCACAATAAGATTAGCTAACTCATCCTTCACCTCACGTAATTACCATTTTGTTGTTGTTGTTGTTATTGTTGTTGTTATTGTTATGGTGAGAACGTTAAAGCTCTACTCTCATAGCAACTTTCAAGTATTGGATACAGTATTAACTATAGTCACCATGCTGTAAGATCCCCAGAGCTCATTCGTCTTATAACAAAGTTTCTACCCTTGACCAATGTCTCCCTATTTCCTCAGACCCTGGCAACCACCATCCTACTCTCTGTTTCTAGGAGTTTGGTGTTTTTAAGATTCCACATAGAAGTGAGATCATAGAGTGTTTTCATGTGTCTGGCTTATTTCACTTTATGTAATGCCCTCAAGATCCACTCATGTTGTGGCAAATAGCAGGATTTCCTTCTTTTTATGGCTGAATAATATTCCTTTGTATGAATGTACCACATTTTCTTTGTCCATTCATCTGTCAGTGGACATTTAGGTTATTTCCATGTCTCGGCTATTGTGAATAATACTGCAGTGAACATGGGCATGCAGACCTCTTCCAGGTAGTGTAATTGTCTGAATTCTGACCATTTCTAAGGCTTTGCCGTTTTTGTATATTTTCTTCTATGCCTTTTTATTCTTCCATACCAGACATCTGCCTGCATAACATAAATATCTTCTTTTTCTTCTGTTCCTCTTGGGTTTTTTTTGTTTTCTTTTTAATGTAAAATGAGAAAATTGGTCCAGACTTTCTCTTAGGTCAACAGTTTTTTTCTGATGGTTAAAAAATATTTTTTAGTAAAATAGGGTGATAATACCTACCTCATACCATTGGGGTTAAATGAGATATTACAGCAAAGTGCTTGACACAACTCTTGGTATATAGTGAACTGTCAATAAAAAGTGTGAGATGTGGCTAATAGTGATTTTTTTTTAAATCTCTTTAGAAATTATGGAGATCTCAGAATTACTTAAGACATTTTTCTGTTTTCTACATTATTTAAGACTACCTCAGTTTGGAAATTAAAACTTCATGACACGAGTTTCTTAACATATCTACTATATTTAGCTTTGAGGCATTACTTTGTGATTAAGATGATGTTGAAGTTACTATTCCCTAAAAAAATGTGTGACCTTCTATTACAGTGTGAAGTTTTTAGTTCTCAAACAAATCAGCTGCCATCTTTGTGAAGAGAAAATTAAAATAGCATCTATCTCTTTTATATATGTATATATATGTGTATACACCTAAGTATATATTTTATGTATATATGCACACATACACAGTATACACATGTATATATTTTACGATTGGGAGTGGAGATTTACATATTTCAAGTGAGTTTATACTTCTGGTTTATTTAAGATACATTTGTTGAGCATCAACTGTGCGTCAGCTACTCTACTAGAGAATGGAGAAAGAGAAGACTGAGATGTGATACCTGTTTTTAAGGAATTTATAGTCATAGGGAGTAATAGTTATGTAAAATAATATGCTATTAGACAAATATGTTCAGAATACTAAAGGTACAAAGCAGGGAGTTGTCAGTTTTGCAGTTTCTGAAACTTACATATGTTAAGTCATTCAAAATATAGAATAGTCTTTGACTCATTACTCCTCTATGTACAGTCCAAATTCTGTTTTTTTAAAATACTAATTCTATCTTATAATTTGCATTTTTCCACAATAAAACATAAATTGATCTTTTGTCTCTTTATATTTATTTCTAGTAAAGAAAAAAACAGAAGCTGTAGATTTCTAACAGGTTTGCATCATTAACTATGAAAACAGAATTGCTACTTAATTTTGTAGTCAACTAGGATCAATTTAGAGAACCTACCTATTCTGCAGTTGCTATAGAGAAATTTGTTCTGTAGTAGAATAGCTAGTTCAGATGTCCTTAGGCACCTGGATGGGCATGCACAGGAGGAGAGACAGGAGAGATAGCCATAGGAATATATGCTCTAACGAGAGATGTGCTGGTAAGCTGATGATTTTTCTAGTACTCATCTGTTATATACTTATCCTTTTCCTGACTTTGCTAACATTATTTCTGCCTGTTCCTGACATTACTGTTCTCCATGAATCATGTATAATTTGAGACCTATAAAATAGTTTTACTTGATTAGGGTATTGGTTTTTTCTTTGGCTATTTTAATTGCGATGCCAGGACAAAAATACTCTGACTATTGAGAAAGGTCCAGCCATTAAGAGACTATTTTCAGATCTAGGAGTTTTCTTAGGTTTTTTTGCCAGGTTTTACCGATGACCTAAAGACTGAAGGCAGCTTGGTCACATGTGTAAAGGTGCCATGCTAACTAAGCCAAGAACAGCCACCGTTCCTACATTATCATCTGTTTGGAGAATTCAGGGATCCAGAATGAGAGGTCTCATCTTGACATCCTCAGAATATACCCTAAGAATTAGCCCAAATTCTTCTACATTGCTAGGGAGAAAAACAGTCATTTATATAATACAGATGACAGTGTCAAAATATTAGTTGTTTTAGCAGCTCTGCCAGTGTTCCTTGATGGTAGCCAAACTAGTTCTGGGCAAGCTACAAAATCTAGACTTCAGTCTGCCTCTTATAGTTGATCTTTGGCACAATTCACTTAGGCAGTTGTATAAAATTTTGAAATTTTGCAGGATACTGTGGTGGAAACATTGATTATTCTAATCATGAAGTCAACTGAACCATTCTACTCAGGCCAACTACCAAGAGTTGTATTCCAAGAGTCCATAAATTGGTTACTTGGAACTTAAACTATATTTTCCCACAGGAACAATGTATATTATGTGGATAGAGTTTCCCAAGCCCAATGCATATAAGCCTACTTAACTCATACTCTGATTTAACTCATAAATATTAATATTTCTAAACTTTGGGTCTTAGGACTGAGCAGCTCTTAGTCACAGGAGAGGAAAAAAAAAAGTATTGTCTTTTCAGGGTCTAGGGCTGACCCTAGGCAGACTTTTGAAAAAGACTCTTTTTGACATCTTCTTATTCCTTTCTACATACTTTTTAACTCTATTTGCATTTATCTCTAGGGCTGTCTTTTTTAACCTTTTTTGACCTTTGCCTTTACCATACTTTAACCGTCTGTATTCTAGATAGCCCAATCAGCCAAGATTTCATGGCGCTTTTCTTTTTGTGGCTTATATTGTGAAAATAGATTTGTTGGATATACTTCTTTTAGCCCTCCATATCTTGAAAAATCACTGCTTTGAGCCTGAATCTGTTTCTCTATCAAAAGATTCTTCCCGTATGGTTCTAGGATGCTTTATCTTTATGTTATGCTTTATGCTTTATTTATGTTATCCTTTAAAAACCTCTTGGTGGTGAAATTACGGTGTAGAGTTATTGTCCCATCAAAGGAATTATTCCATAAGTTAAAACTGACCTGCTCTAGAATTATGTCCCTAAGGTCATCTTTCCTGTTTCTGTTTTTCAAGATAACATCTAAAATTACTTGTATTCCCCTTGTCTGACAGCACTTAAGAAGCATCCAGTAAATGCTTTTTTCTCCTCTTTCAGAAAATGTTCACAATTGTACTCATGGCAAGATGCCATGCTAGCTGTCTGTGGATGAGTTACTATACATAGCGTAAAATTAATTAATAAGTATACAACTCAGTTCTAGTAGTTAGAACCGAGATTCCAGAACAGAAGCAAACCACAATTTATTAACATGCCTGCATATGTATTTCACTTAAGTCTCCTGTTATCTGTTTACCACAATGCAAGCTCCAGCAAAGCAGGTAACTTTCTTTTGCTTTTTGTTTTTGTTTTTGTTTTTTTTTTCCTTTTTCTCCCCAAAGCCCCCAGATACATAGTTGTATATTCTTCATTGTGGGTCCTTCTAGTTGTGGCATGTGGGACGCTGCCTCAGCGTGGCTTGACAAGCAGTGCCATGTCCGCGCCCAGGATTCGAACCAACCAAACACTGGGCCGCCTGCAGCGGAGCGTGCGAACTTAACCACTCGGCCACGGGGCCAGCCCCTTGCTTTTTGTTTTATCTTATCCTTAGTAAATAAAGTCCTGCCTAGCATCGAGTAGTGCTTAGTGGAGATTTTTTTAGTATTCCTTTAAGACCTTTCTTCACGGTGTGTCCAATTTTTTAAGGATATATTTTTATAGCTATGTTGAAAACATCAGTATTTTTTAAGTTGTTAAATTACGTGTATTAGGATTTTGAATGTTTAGGAAGAGTGTGATAATCTCCCTCCTCCCTCCCCTCCATCACCAAAAAGAAAGGAAAACACACAATAAAGAGTAGCCAAACTAAGATTATGCTAATTTAGTAATAGGCCTTTGGGAGAAAGGAGCCATGAAGTTCAAATTTCCTGTTGAAATTAGGGGAAAGAAAGTAACTTTGCTAAAACCTATCTCATCTTCCACTCTGATCATGACAGGGGAGAAAATAGGATATCAACCAAGCTAGAGGAAAAGGGGATTTGTTAAATTTTTTTCTCCCCATTATCTTTTGTGTTCCTCTAAGAAGAAATATCAACACACAGAGGCCACTCCTCTCACTGTATCTCCTCATGTGACTAACAGAAGGCAGACCCAGTGAGGCTGTTACCTGAGCTGTAAGACTTTAAATAGAAGCATAGAGTGTTAGATTGGAAAGAACTTGATCTCTAGTCACCTCCTCATATCTCTAATGAGGACACTAGAGTTGAGGGAGATCAAAACTTAGGCAGATAGCATAACAATAATGAATTCTGACTCTAATGCAGCCAGGTTGAATCCCTGCTTTGCCACTTACAAATTTAATTGTGACCTTGGGCAAGTTACTCAACCTCTCTGTATCTCAATTTCCTCACCTATAAATTAAGGATAATGAAGGTACCTACCTCATGGGGTTGTTAACGTGATTAGATGTGCTCAGATGATTTTACCTTTGTTATCTCCTGTAATATTACCACTATCCTATGTAGGGACATCGTCATTATTTTAAAAATAGGGAATCTGAGGCTTAGAGAAATGAGGTAACTTTCTTAAATTCTATGGAGTCCAGATGCCAACAAAGATCTTCTATAGGAACTTCATACTTCTACTTGCTGCCTGTGCAGGAGGAATAGCGTTTATACAGTCATGAAAGGGCCTCGTGTGTGGAGAACAGTAAGAAATTGTGTGGCTGGAGCATAGGGTGAATGGTGGGGAGTAGAAAGCAGGAGAGTGGAGAGGTAGAGGCCACTCTTTCATAAGGGGCCTTGTAGGCCTTGCTAAGAGAAATGAAGAGCCAAGCAAAGATCTTTTGTCAGCTAAAGGACATGACCAGCTTTATATTTAAAGACTGTAACTCAGGTGGGACTACCAAAGTGGAGAGACAGCAGGAAGATGAGATAAGATGCTATTTCAGTAGTCCCGTGGTCTCCAAACTTGATTTATTACACACCTTTTTCAGCAATTCTTAATCTGTACCCCTAATATAAGTTCATATATTTCTAAGTTATGTATGTGTATAATTCAGTCCACAAACTAAGTATGTGCTAGTAAAGCTTACTTTATTCTTAGAGATAGAAAGTAAATATGTATAAAAGTTCTGATATTTTCTCCTTCATGTCAGCAGATTGTTGACACTTTGGTCTTGGAGTTAACTGAAAATGTAGGCTTTTCAATACAGCCGGTAATGCCAACTGGTTCCAAGTTTGTTGCCAAGAAATTCTATACAATTGTGTGTTTCTCCTGATATCATTAGGCCATCAAACCACACTACAGTTGATAATTTCATTTCCTGAAGCAAAAGAATTTTAATACTAGAGTAGTAATTCTGTTTAGATCCTAGTCAATCATACAGCTAATCTAACTCTATTGGCTGACTTTTAATTATGCTCTTTGTACGTCATTGAATATAGTGATAGTTGAACTCTGTGCTTACGTTCCCAGCTTCTTATTCTAGCTGCAAAAGACAGAATAAGAATTACATTCTACTGGTTATTGCTGCACATATTATAAAAATATTCTCTCTGTAGAGGAATCTATAGAATCTGCATGCTTTAGGCATTAATTTCAGGTTGATCTCTATATGCTAAAGAATGCTCATGAACTGGCAGAGTTCATGCTAGGCAGTCATAAACTGGAGAATCTTACTCAGAATATCACTCTGTCCCCCCCACCAGACACAAAATCTTATCTTTGTGTACCTGAATAAAGTTAGAGTGTGCAGATCTATTAAAAATGACATTTCCGGGGCCAGCCCGGTGGCACAGCAGTTAAGTTTGCATGTTCTGCTTCTCGGTGCCCCGGGGTTCACTGGTTCAGATCCTGGGTACGGACATGACACCACTTGGCAAAAAGCCATGCTCTGGTAGGCATCCCACGTATAAAGTAGAGGAAGATGGGCACAGATGTTAGCTCAGGGCCAGGCTTCCTCAGCAAAAAGCTCAGGGCTAATCTTCCAAAAAAAAAAAGAAAATGACATTTCCTTTACTCGTCTGCCAAGAGAAAGTGGAATAGGCATTTAATTTCTGAATGGTTCACTTTTTTCAACTTGCAAATTAGGAATGATGTGTTCTTTCTACTATTACAGTAATATTTATTGAGAGCTTATTGTGTTTCAGGCACCATACTAATCCTTTTGCACACATTATTCACAGCTGTCATATCAGTAGTTATTCCTGTTTTACAGATGAAAAAGCAAAGCTATCCAACTTCCTAGGTCGTGCAGTTAGACCTAGGTAGAAGTCAGGTGCCCTGACTCCAAACCAGTGTTTGAACATTTTCGTAGTTGATTCTCAGATTTGGCTGCACTTCAAAAGCATTTGGGAGCTTTACCAAAAAAAGAAAAAAGAAAAGAAAAAGCCTGGGAGGAGCCCCAGGCTAATTAAATCAGAAGCTCTTAGGGATGAGATCTGGGCATTAGTATTTATTGGTATTTTTAAAACATGTGATGAGTTTAATGTGAAACCAGAGTTACATATCACTTTTCTGTAATTATATTGCTTCTTTTAGAATTAATTCACTTAATTTGGTAAAGCAATCTGATAGGAGGAGATAAAGCACCTCTAAAGACTTAGCACTAGAATAGAAACATGGCAGAGGTTTACATACCAAACCACATAAAGGAATCAGCTTAGTGTACATGATTTTTTTTTTTGCTGGAATTGTGGGACATGCAACTTAACATACTAGAAATAATGAATGCCATTTATAAGGAGAAATTCAGAGAATTCTTAAGCTATAAAAACATGTATAGTTTAATAAATATTATTTCTATATGGAATTCCAAACTTTAATAACATCTCTAATTTTTCCAAGCTTTAATTCATTATCATGTTTTTAAAAATATTTGACAAGCTGCTTGTATTTTAATGGTAAATATGATACCGTTTTTATATGATACCATATGTTTGATATAGGTATGCTCTGTTATAATAGCCAATAAAATGTTTCCATACTCTTGATTTTCAGAGTTGGGTGATTCTGTTATAGATGAGACTATTGTGAATGCAGGCAGATATGTAAAAAATCATATTCAATGCATTTAATTGTATTAATTGACATTGGCTATGATGTTATAAGAACAAAAAGTAACATTTAACTTAACTACGTGTCTAGTTATCATCCTACTGGAGGATAGCAGAATGAGAAAATTTATCATGTTTGTGAACAAAAGGGATTGAGTTAAGATTACCATGACACTTTTCATCTTGAATCTCCTGAGCAGGCATGCTCACCTCACATTTGCAATATTCTGTTACTAAAATGTAGTTATTAAATTCAACACAGAGTTCTAAATGAATAAGTTAGACATCCACGTCTGGAATAGGTAGAATAGGTTATTCACGTGGGTTGCTTTTAAAGCATGCCATTTTGTAAAGCAAAAAAATATTTTGGTACAGTGTTCCTTCTTTGTATGTTAGTACCATTTTAAAAATCACAGAATTTTAGAGTTAGGAATGGCAGTTCCTTTAGTTATGTAGAAATTCAGAGAGGCAGTTGTGTTTCAGGTTATACAACTGTACAACTAGTGATGAGCTAAAACCACAGATGAGATGTCTCCAATCCCTGTTTCTCTTCACACTCTATCAGATTGCATACTTACCTGAAGAAAAAACTCCAGGTTTAACAAATCTGTTTATAGTTCCAAATTTTTTTCTTTCAACCTTTGTCTTTCCAGAGCACCAAACATCAAATGTTTTATATATATATATATATTTGCAACAAAAAGCCAAATAATTTTTATTGAAAAGGCAAGGAGATATAATAGCACTGAATACTATTGTTTTAGGATAGCAATAGATGTATATTTTTTATTGTTTAACGTTAATCACCCTTCCCAAAAAAAGATAGAACAAGAATGTTTAAATGGGTATAACTGTAAAAATATAAGTATTTTAGAAGAAATTAGAAGAATTTTAAGAAGAATAAAGATTTAATTTATTGCATATTGTGAATAGAAACAATCGGTTTTGTAGGTTATCCAACTGACATCTAGCTTTGACTTCTGGGAAAGTCTCTTGAAACCATCAATAAAGTTATGAAAGAAATCATGTGATAGGCCTGATGAGGTAGTAAGAAATATAACACAGAAGACTGTAAATGTGGTCAAGATGACTTTCCTTCCATGATAATAGGGTGGATCCTTGACTAAAGACATTGTCACACTCCCGCTGATGGCAGAAAAGGCTCATTAAAGACCTCAAGCCTATGGTTTTAGGCCGGTTCTGCCCACTGTGGGGGCTGTGTTGTCACCAGCAATAATCTTCATGGAGGTATCATATGTCATATATACTTTCTTATGTATTTCCTCTGCATAGCTTGTAGCTGTTTGGATGGTAAAGCAAGGTCAAGCTGTATTTTTGGTATTACACTGAGTTCAGGACCTCTTTCTCACCACTTTTTGATTGTGGACCAGTCTTTTTGGTCTAGCCTACCTCAAATAGAGATAAGCAAACTCAGGCTTTAGTCAGGTTAACCATACTTTGCATCTACCTAAGAGAGAAAATCCTATTCCTCCTCCTTCCCCCTCCCATTTGGTTAAACAGTATAGGATAAATTTTGACTCTAAGAAAATCCTCAAATCGGAATGGTATGTGAAGAAACCCAACTTTATTCCTTCCAAGAGACTGCATAATCTGTAGGGACATGCAAAATAGTGGTGATGGAGAAACTATGTGGTTTTCTATGTTTCCCAATAGTGTGGCCTTGTTGTTTTGCAGGCAATGATTTACCAGCCAGAGATAGAGCCATATTCAAATATAATCACACATGTGCATTCCCAAGACTAACATAGATGCTCTTTGAATCATTCACCAATACTAAGTGCACCTTGAGGGTCTACTTTCTAGGCATGTATTGTATGTCATGAATGATGATAAAAACATCCCTATTACTCAGATTCTGAATTTTGGACTGTGTTCTGTATCCTAAACTAAAGCACCTTTTCAAAATTGTGACAAACGTTATTATGGTACTATTGCCATCTTTCAGAATATGTATGAAAGTAATACATCTGAGTAGATCATGTGCTTCATATTTTAGCAGTGGGAATTGGTTTGCATTAAGTCAGAATTTGTTTAAATAGGACTATTGTATTTATACAGGTATGTTATTGACTTTGCAACTTGGCATCTTACAAAGATAATGACACATTTTGGTGGATTTGAATTTCCAAAATCCTTTGCCAGGTAGGAAAGGGAGAAATTGCATATAGGTTTTATGGCTTTTCATGAATATATGAAGAAAACATGTTAGGTAAAGATCCTTTTAGATTTCTCATGCTTCTAGTGGCAAAAATACAAATTGTGCTGCAAAAGTTTTTCATATATACATTTTAAAGGCAAAATTCTGAGCAAATTACCTTGTTCATGGTGGGCCGAGGGAAAAAGACATTATGTGTTATAAACTTGTTTTTTTCCCTGCATACATGTTACTCATGTTGTTTAGTAAAAGTAATGTTTCTGCTAAGAACTTTTGTAAGGAAGATTATTCCACATACTAAAATTTTCAATTAAATTGGATGGACAGTGAGAAAACATAAATAACCCTGTATTATAATCTCTTTGTAATTCTTTTGCATGACTTACACATATTACCCCATTCATTTACAGTTTGAAATACATAATAATGTATTTGTTTTCAGGATTATAGCTCTGCTTTATTCAAAATGCAGTTTTCTGGACCAAAATATCCTCCTTTTATGTTCTGTAGTATGGCAGATTACTGTTGCATTGAAGCTTTTATTTCTAAGAAATGTACTACACAAGGGTGTTAGAAATAGCTTTGCAATAAAGGAAGCTCTGTGGTGGAAGCAAAGGGGCAATAGTGGATAAATTGTGCAAAAGGCTGCTTGTTTGGAAATCAAATTTAATTTAAAAGAGCTTTCAATCACTAGTTAATATAACTGCTTTAAATTTACAGACAGTGGGAGTAGCTCACCGTTACCCAAGTATGCTTCATCTCCCAAACCAAACAACAGCTACATGTTCAAACGGGAGCCCCCAGAGGGATGTGAGCGAGTGAAGGTCTTTGAGGAAATGGCGTAAGTAATGTCTTTTCTATCAGCTGGGATCTGCAAAGCTGTAAAGCTTTTTACTGAGACCAGTTGATTACAGATGAATCAACTACTCCATCCAGCTGATAATGTGTTTCAAAAGCAAATTATAAAAAGAGAATTGAATAGGTGAAAGAGCTCTTATTGGAGAAGAGTTGAATCTGTATGTTGGAAATATGTAAGCTAATACAAAGAAACGGAAATTCATCCTTACTACCTAAAAGATCTATTTTCAATCACTAAGAATTTTTCTTTCAAAAGCTTTATTAATTTAGCAGCAAATTGAATATCTATGTTTGGCTAGCCTAATGACAGTGATTCCACAAGCCAGAGGGAAGCTAGCGTCCTGCCCTGTAGACATATCTAGCATGTATATTCATTGAATTTAGACTTTCTGTTCACAGATTTTTTTCCTTTATGAAATTTTAACATGGAGAAATTAGAAATTAAGGGAAAAGAGGTTCATGCTATAAATACTTGTCAGAATAGCTTAAGAAAAGACTGTGTGGCTCTTGGACTCACTCATCCCTTTGTCCCAGTGCAGGTGCCCTCTTGCACCCTACGAGGGGACAGAGACCCTTCTTGCAGGAGTTGTTGGCTTAGCTCCCAGGAATGGGGAGAGAGGAAGGGCTTGTCAACCCTGCCCTATGAGGCTGACTGGCTCTTCAAGAAACTACTGAAATTTTTTTTTCCTGATCTGTCAGTAGAGTATGTATAGAGATGCAGAAACAGGAGGAAATGCTTACAACCAAATATATGATGGGGGTAATCCCTCTCCCAATATCCTTTTTCCTAACAGAAAAGGTCATTCTAACCTTGCATAATCGTCAACTGTAATGTAGGAGGTTTTTCCATGTTCCTAAATGATTGAAAGCAAACTAATGATCTCTGAAAATATTTGTCTGCCCAGACCTTTTGAAAATCCTTTTGTCTCAAATATCACTTCAGTGCTGTGTACATCAATGGTCTGCCAGCTGACTTGTGCTATGGAAGATGTTTACCCCTCTGTGTACACTTAACTCATTCCCTGCCATTCACATTTTAGCTGTTTTAGAGAACTCCAATTAATTCAGAAAGTGCTTAACTTTTTAGTGATTGCAAACCTAATTTTGTTTTATGATTTTAGGTCTCGTCAGCCTATCTCAGCCCCTCTCTTTTCATGTCCTGACAAAAACAAGGTTAATTTCATCCCAACCGGATCAGCTTTCTGTCCTGTGAAACTTCTAGGCCCTCTCTTACCTGCCTCCGACCTGATGCTGAAGAACTCTCCTAACTCTGGCCAGAGCTCAGCTCTGGCAACCCTAACCGTTGAGCAGCTCTCCTCCCGGGTTTCCTTTGCATCTCTTTCTGATGACACCAGCACGGCAGGCTCCACAGAGGCCTGTGTTCAACAGCCATCCCAGCAGCAGCAGCTCCTGCAGGAACTGCAGGGTGAGGAACACGTCTCTGCTCAGAACTACGTGATCATCTAAAGCAGAGGAGGAGCTGGCCTCCACCCTGCATCCATGGACCAGGAACTAGATCTCAGATATCTATCTGCATGGAGTGACAACCTTACTGAACACCACCACCACCAACAGAATACTTATCAGCATCATAAAGTATCTCTTAACACTGATCTTGGCAGGGACGGAACTCCTATTCAGCAGTTTTTGTGGAAAGCAGTAATGCTTGCAAAATGTGTGTGTCATTCAGCATTTTAAGTGGAGACTATGCATTTCATAGTATGTTTGACAGATTAGTACTGTGTCCTGTGTTTTGTTCCAAATTCTTCAGTATAAATAAGCTCTATATCAAAAAGTTGCCTGTCTAAATAGAAAATGTCTTGCTGTGTTTTGTCCTATGGAAAATACTGTACTTCAGGATTATGTTTACAATTGATCCAGGTGTTTGTTTCTAACTTCTGTAATACATACAATGCAAAAAAAAAAAAATAAATGGCCACAACAGTTGCACAGTGCCCACCCTATGGCCTAGCTTCAGGTACTTCAGTTGAAGTCTAAACTCAGGTAACTTGGAATGTATATCATATTGGGATATTAAATATTTCACAGCTAAAACGCTAAAGAGAGAACATCACTCTTTTGCCTTTCCTTATTTTGTGCATTTCCCTTTCCTCATTACATTCCACATGCTTAGAATAAGAAGTGCATTCAACCCTATGAGAACGATGATCCTGGACATGGGTGAACATGAGGAGAACCAGCAAACCTGTGGTGTCGGACATCACTTTTGTCATGTGGTTACAAGTAAAACAACTGTTGCATTTGCTGTTTCAACACGTGTAAATGTGGCTTCTTTAACAAGGTCAGGTGTTGCTCAGTTAATGACTGTTACAATGTTGCAAATAAAGTGTCCACTACCGGGTTGTACATAAACATTCCACGTTGTGGGTGATGGAATTTAAAGATAAGAATGTCTAGGTTTAATTTCTGAACAAGGGAAGTTTGGACAAGTGAACAGGGGATAGCTGAGCTTCTTTGTTTATGTTGGCCATCAGGGTCATGAAATGCTACTGTTTCATCTAAAGGCATATTAATGTTTAGTTTCTCTTTTGGAAATTCTTTAATTTGCAGGTTAAAAAAGGACAGACTTTTGATGATTGTTTTCCTCAAGTAGTTTAGGGGCATGAATTGCATTCACGTAGAGAGAGAATGTGTGGGTCTAAGTAAGAATCAATGCAATTTAAGTAAGCAGGTTATCTGGTGACTTACAATAGTGGTAGTTTGAAGCTGTCTGATTTAAGCCTCTCATAACAATATCATGAATAGTTCTGTTAATATTTTGAGAGTGCGAAGTAGAGCATAAACCCAAGTAAATAGCCTTACTTCTCAACCAAGTGTGAAGAGAGAGCCCTAGATATTCCTCATTAGTCAGTGGAAGAGCCCGACTTTCAGAGATTGTTTTCTGCAGCACAAAGGGAGTATCCAAAAGCAGAGAGAAGTTTTTCTATTTTTATTCCATTGCTTTCAGTTCGATAAAACATAGTATGGCACAGTTTTCGTTAGAATTAGGGGAACAAGGTGCCTCCAGTTGCAGGAACGTTTCAGTTCCCTTCAGTCATTCCTGGGTTTTTCCTTATTTTATTTTCTAAGGAGGTCGAAGAAGGAAGAGATGATAAAGAAGAAAGCAACACCTTTTTTTTTTTTTTTTTTTAAGAAATGGCACATATATGTATATGTTGGTATGTGTGTGTATTCTGTGTATTATTTTGTCATGATCCCAGTTATCTTCTTTCCACCAAAGTTTGCAGTAATATTCTCTCCCGAAGGTGCGTTCTGGCTCCTTTAAATTAGTCAGTGTTATATTGTAGGAGACTGTCATGGAAAAGGACTCAGTTTACTTTTGTCGTTTTCACAGGGGAACCTTTTGAAACAATCTCTTCAGCAGCAGACACCTTTAACCCTAATAATCTCAGGCCTTGATGAAAATACTATATTTTGTAGATTATGGTTAAAGGGAGAAAATTACTAGTTCTGTAAGATAAATATGAGCTCCATTAACTTCTGATATCTGGTTTAGCATTACATAATGTGTTGATCTTTTGCTCTGCTTTTATCCAAATAAGATGCAATAGTATCAATATCAGTTTCTGAAAGATGGACTGAATATGCTTTTTTGGTGATGAAATCTGATGTACGATATTTATAGTGACGTACTTTTATTTTCTCATGAGAAACTAAATATTAATTGTGTTGTACATTTGTTCTTAGCATATATTAAAGTTTTGAACCAAATGTGTTAAAGCTTATGCTTTGCCATGTAAATTTCCCAGAAGTTGTTGAGCTCAAATGTATCCTACATCCAGCTGTAGAAATTTGTCAGAAATTGTTTAAATTTTGTATATAGTTGTACTGTTTAATTCTAGCCACTGCGGTGAACAGTATTCGAGTTACCATACAATATGGCTTTACACAAGGAAATGTGTGGCTTTTGTTTTGTATTTTTTTCAGTATAGAAGTTCCTGTGTCTTATTTAAATAAAGTTATTAGTAAAACTGGAATAGTTCACATATGTTTTTGGAAAGACTGGGTTGTTAGCATCTCACCTGACAGAGATGAATTCAGCTCAGGGTACTGGCAGAACTCAGTGCTCACTGAGTTCCTGGCCTGCATTTCTGGGGCTGTAGGGAGTATAGCTGGATCTGATTGCCACTGCCTGGTCTCCTCTTGATATTAAGTACACACACTTTCCATCAAAAGTAAGAAGCTGGATATCTAAAGTTCATGTACTTCTCCCAGCTGTGAGTACCTTAAATAGAAAAAATAGTGTCTTTGTATCGTTATTTTATACCCAAGAATTATTTATGGAAATAAGTTCAGTGAAATCACCTCAGAGGAAGTTGCTTATTTCTTGCAAAGCAAGCTGCAGCGAAAAAAATTTTTTTTTTTTGCTGTTTATGTTTAGATTCAGGATAAGAGGGAGAAAAGCTTTATAGAACAAAGGAGTGTTGATATGATGCCCGCTTACCCAGTTAGAATCATGATAGGCCATGTGGTGGCCTGAAAGCAAAAATAAACCACTTTGAGAAATAGTTTACCAGCAGTGGGTTCTTCATTTCTGAAGTCAGTCTCATCAAAGAGATTGAGAAGATTTAGCCTTTAAATTGAACTTAATATGACGATTTAGTACCTGTGTTTTTGGCTGAAAAAAAGTAAAATATAACTTTTCAATGGTGAGATTGATGAACTATTTTCTTGAGGATAATATTTAATTTAGGAAATTACTATCTAGTATATACAAGTTAAAGGTTCCATTGCAAGTGAATGTGAAGGAAAAGTGGAATTCTCAGCCCCATCTCTGCTTGACTCGATCATATAATAAGGTAATCAACCCTGAGAAGAAAGTCGTTATTTGCAAAATGAAACCTACGGAACAAGGAGGGTGAAATTAGGTCTAAGAACTTAGATGGGTTTAACTTTATGCTAGCTAGAAATAATCACTTAAAGTTTATTTATGAATATTGCCAAATAAATGTTTACTCTCATTCCCACCCCACAGTGTGAGGTCCCTTCTAGTTCTGAAGTTGTGTTGTCCCCTACATGCTCCCTACTGCTGTTTACAAGAACCTCTGCCTTCCACCTCATCTTTCGTACTCACAAGTCATTTTTCCCCCATACACTCACTCCTTTGGTGAACTCGGTGGTCTGGAGCTGCAGGAGCTTTATGAAGATGGATCCTTTAATTCACACCTTGAGTCAAAATTTTAACTGTAGTCTAGGCCCACAGTTCCAGTTGTCTAAAGAGCATCTCCTCTCAGACTTCCTTGTTTCATCTCAACTTCAGTGGTTAAATGGAATGAAGACACTGTCTTGTTCCCTGTTGTGCCAATCAGCTCTCCTCCTTTAAACTTGTATTCTTCCTATTTCCCAGAAGACAAGGACTGGAGTTCTATGTCCTGAAATTTTCTCCATCTAAATCTCTCAGATTTGCCTTTATGGCTTCCCATTACCTCACCCCTAAATTTTAAACTGCAGAGACAAGATGGTGGGAGATCAGACAGCCATGCTATGTGGATGAATTTCTTTTGAAACAGGATTCTGATGACAAGGAAACAAAATCACTAAGCGTGCTAGACTTCCAATAACGTCCATAGCTGTAGATCAGGGGTCGATCAACTACTGCCCATGGGCCAAATCAGCCCCAGGCCTATCTTTGTAAATAAAATTTTACAGGAATAAAGCCATGATCATTTGTTTAGGTATTGCCTATGGCTGTTTTGCAGTACAATGGCAGAGTTAACTAGTTGCAACAGAGAGAGTTTGGCCCACGATGTCTAAGATATTTACTATCTGGTCCTTTACAGGAAGAATTTAATGACCGCTGCTGTAGACCCAAGAGCAAACTAGGTGTAGGTAACTTGTATCAACATGTAGCTGTTTAAAAATCTGTCCACAAATTCTTTGATACTCCTCCCTTTGAGAGGTAGAGCTTAGTTTTCCTCCCCATAGGTGTGGTCTGGACTCGCTTAGGAATAGAAGACAGCAGAAGTGATGGGCTATCACTTCCAAGATTAAGTTACAAAAGACAGGCTTCTGTCTTGGGTGTGCACTCTCTTGCATCACTTGCTGCTCTGGGGAAGTTATATTGTAAGGATACTCAGGATGTCTGGAAAGACCCGCCCGGCACGGCAAGTAGGAGAGTCTCTGGCCACCCGCTAACGAGGAACCTGAGGCCCCTGGCCAGCAGCCGTGTGAGTGAGCTTGGGAGCAGATCCTCCAGCCCTAGTCAAGCCTTGAGATGACTGCAACCTTGAGACATCTTGAGCCAGACCAGCTAAACCGCTTCTGGGTTCCTCCCCCTCAGAAACTGTGAGAGAGAATCAATGTTTGTTATTTTAAGGTGCTAAGTTTTGAGGTAATTTGTTACGTAGGGTTAGAGAACTAATACCAACCAGCAGCTGCCCTCTGTGCCTCCTCACACACACATGTGCCCATTACTGCCACCAGCATCACCTAGAGTCTTGCTATCCTTCTGTCCTCGGGGTCCAGAAAATGAGGCTTGCCTTTTTCAGGTGGGCACTTCTTGAAAGAAGCCCTTTTGGACCAGGTTTAAGACGAAGCTTTCTCATACAAAATTTGTTATTTGAGCAACTCACATAGTATTAAGTGTACTGGATGTGCGGGAAAGTTATCTTGTCTGACCACCAAACCATCTTACCCAAGACAATCTAACGGGAAGAAAAGTTAAATCCTTGCAGAAAAGGATTCCGTGTGGAAAAATGATGCAAAAACGAGTAGGAGAGGTGATCAGTTTTTAAAGCTGGAAAAGAAGGGAAAAAATCTCTGAAGGAAATGAGAAGTATTTCTACCTTGAATGTCTTTATTTTTTTCCTTTAGTTAACGGGGGTCTGGTGACCCATTAGTTCAAAAATGGACTATTCCATTCCCTAAGCATTTGCATCTCTCAAAGAGGAAAAATAAAGTTTTTCAAAAGTTCCAGATCTGTTTAGTGATGGCCCTTCTCATTCAAAACAGCCATTTTTTTTTAACACTAAGAATGAACAATTAGATCATTTTTCCTCCAAAAGATTTTCTGATAACAAGAAATGGGTCCACTTTCACACTACAAATTCTACTCAAGTCTTGGCATCAGTTTTAAGCATGACTTTGATGATATTCCTTTAGCCAGAATTGGGTATGGCCCTGCAGGCAATGGATGTTATTTCAAACCACTGTCTGGAAGCGAGCTGGATGAAAGGTGGATGGAGGGCCCCACAAGGACTTGCCAAATGGGGAGAAGGGTTCATGTGGGAAAGGCAAACCATTTCTCAGGTTTTCTATTCCACTTTGTAAAGGAAAAGGCTTATACTCAAGGGACAAAAGTTAACAAAGGACACTGCTCATGTGCTGCAATAAACAGCCTGCCATTTTTCATACAGACTGAAATCAAGGCAAACAGGGTAATCTTAACTCACTGTCTATTCATCTGCTCATTTGATTACAGACAAACACCTGGTGTGGTCTCTCCTGCTTCCCTTCCCAATGACCACCCTGGGAGCTTTGTATGAGCAACCTGTTCCTTTTTGAGTCCCTGATGCTTTCTCCTGATCGCTCCCCTAAATCCATGGCAATTGCCACAGGTCCTGCAGGAAGACAATAAAGAGGTAGGAAGAGGAGGCTGAAGATGGTTACACCTGGGGAATAGGAGCTGTGAGTGGGGGAGGAGAGCATTGAGGCCAGCTTTTGCAACATTCGTCTCCCTTTTTGAAATCCTTGATTTCTTACAATGAGCATGTATTCCTTTTGTAGTGTTTTGTGAAAGAAGACAAGGAAGTGACATGACCTTCATTCTGCAGAATTGCTGGCATCCTCTTGCCTCTGCCTGCACCACCTTCTCACCAGGCATCCATCAGCCAGTTTGCAGCAGAAAGTGGATGTGACTGAACTGACTGCCTTACATTTTCCTGTTATAAAGATAAGGTGAAACTCAAGGGAAGTGATCAACATGAAAGTAAATGTTTAACCTCACTAGTAATCAAAGCAATGCAAATTAAAACAGCAATTTGTTGCCTTTAAATTGGCAAGGATTAAAAAGAAGGATAATATCCAGTGCTAAGGGAGTGGCAGGGATATGGGTCACTCTCGTACCTGCTATTAGAAGAATAAATGGGCACATCCTTTCTGAACAAGAACACGGCAGCACTTACACCAAGTTGCAAAAAGCAGGTCACAAACCAGTGTGATCCCTTGGTTTTGCAAAAATACATATATATATGTGAGTAAAAAAAAAAAAAAGAACAAAAATTAATAGTTATGTCTGAGTTGTGGATAATTTGTCTTTAACATTTGTGTTTCTGTTTTTCTAAGTTTTCTCTAGTAGCAACTATTAACCTTGTAATTTGAGGGAAAATGCATGTTAATTTCTAAATATCAAGGGAGGGGGAAAAAGTAGGGAGGAAATGAAGGAGATGGCTGCAAAAGATTTGGTTTTAATGGAAATGAGCAGCAGATCTCTTAAAATCAAGGCGGCTTGAGAGAAAACTTGGTGGAGCGAACTTTGGCTCATGGGAAGGATCCAAACATGACAGAGAGCATCAGGCCTTTTCCTCTTTCCCGAAAACAATAGCCCTAACCCTGTCATACACAAGTAAAGAGAAGTTATGTAAGCCTGGAGTGGGGTTGGAGGTGCATCTGAGCAAGGCTGGAGTTTTTGTTCAGAGGACAGAGCATGCCCTGGAGTGTGGCCCATACTCACAGCCCTCCACTCAGCTGAGATGGATTTGTGAAGTGGGAGCCTAGGAATCTGCCTATCACTTATACTTCTTGAATTGCCTCATCTAGAAAATTGAAAAGGAACCCCTGTCCCAAGCAAACTATAGAAACCTGAAAATGGCCAAGAGATTGTTCTTGAATGTGATTCAAATTTCTCAGCACACTCTTTATTGGGGGTTGTTTAGTTTTACAGAGATTGCCTGAAGTGAGTGCACATGAGAGAGATGTTGACCAGAATTTGTATGGAGAAGATTGGGAATGAAAGCACTAGACAAGCTGCAGTGGATTCCCTGGCTTGAGAATCACCAGTTAGGAGAACTGGGCTCTTGCTCTTTGAATCTGTAGCTGGCATAAGCCAGTGGGGCAGAGCGACTTGGCGATTCAATTTGCTTATTTCTCCTTCTTGGCAAGTTTCTGCCCCCTTAGTCACCAAACAGTCTCAGCACTTTGCCATCTGTGATTTTAGTCATCTGGCAGGCCACGTTTGGTAGAACCATGTCCCTCCCACATTCTGAATCCCAGAGGTAGTGTGGCATAAGGAGAAACGGCCCAGGTTTGGCATCAGACAAGAGTGAGTGATGACCCAGTGAGCCTGGGAGTCTTTATTTGTAAGACAGAGATAATAATTCTAAGACTTCCCAGGCTGCCGTCACAAAATACCACAGGCTGAGTGCCTTAAACAACAGAAATTTATTTCTACAGTTCTAGAGGCTGGAAGTCCCATATCAAGGTCCAGCAGGGTGGGTTTCTAGTAAAGACTCTCTTTCTGGCTTGCAGACAGCTGCTTTGTCCTCACATGGCCTTTCCTCTGCACCGTGGTGTTTCTTCTTATGACACTAATCTGTGGGATCAGGGCCTCACCCTTATGACCTCATTTTACCTTAATTACCTCCCAAAGCCCTATTTCCAAATGCACCACATTAAGGTTTAGGGCTTCAACAGATGGATCTTTCAGGAGACAACAATTCAGTGCATAGCAAGTACCTACTTCCATTAGGGAGATGCGAGTTAAAACCACAATGAGATAGTACTTCACACCCACTGGATGGCCATAATCAAAGGGTAAATAATTACAAGCATTGGTGAGGATGTGGAGAGATTGGAAATCTCATACACTACTGGTTGGAGTATAAAATGGTATAGCCACTTTGGAAAGTAGTCTGGCAGTTACTCAAAGGTTAACCATAGAGTTACCATATGACCTAGCAATTGCACTCCTAGGTATATACCCAAGACACTAAAAGCATATGTCTACACAAAAACTTGTGCACAAATGTTTGTAGCAGCTTTATTCATACTAGCCAAAAAGTAGAAACAATTCCAATGTCCATCAGTTGATGACTGGATAAATAAAATGTGTCATGTCCATATAGCTGAGTATTACTCGGAAATAAGAAGGAATGAAGTGCTGATTCATGCTGCAAGCTGGATGAACTTACAAACATCACGCCAAGTGAAAGAAGCCAGTCACAAAAGACCACATATTATATGATTCCATTCATATGAAATGTCCATTCTAGGCAAATCCATAGAGACAATGTAGATTAGTGGTTTCCAGGGTCTGGGGTAGGGTGGAGTGGGAAGTCACATTGCATGTGTAATGGGTACAGAGTTTCCTTTTTGGGGTAGTGAAAAATGTTTTGGAATTAGATAATGCGGATAGTTGCACACCTTGTGAATATACTAAAAACCACTGAATCACATACTTTACAAGGGTGAATTTTATGGTATGTGAATTACAAGTCAATTAAAAAAAGACAAACTTACACACATGCCCAAAAGTCCTACCCGGGTGGATAGTTCAGAAGATGAAAGGAGCTTATGTGCACATAGCATAGTGCCTGGCAGAGAGCACCCCATGGACAATAGCTGTTTTTATTTTCCATAGTCCATGTAGGGTCAGAGAGAGTGGAGGGAGTAAAGCCATAAACAGGGTTACATGAGCCTAAACTCTGCCTCTCTTCCTGTCCTCTCGGACATTCACTGCACGGCCCTGCTTCCTGCTCTGCTGTCCACCGTCGTTTGCACCTTTCTTCACTTTGAGTAGGCGGGTTAGTCAGGTGCCCACCACCCTGGCTGCCCATGCAAGAGGCCAGCATGTGCGCCTCCAACCTTGTCCCCCACAGACCTTCAGTCTTCCCTGCTCACCGTGCTCCTGTGTGCCCAGCTCTCCTCACCCTGCCCACACCCAGAAAGCAAAACCAGAAGACCGTGACACTTCAGGCTTCAGCCTGGGCCCACTCTGTCTTTTCCAGGTGCCTTGTCTTTAACCATGGACCTGGCTGATAGGGCAGAAAAACTAGCCTGCTTGGCCCTGGGCTTCTCTCACCACAGACTCACCATTGAAGCCCAAGATACAGAAGCAAGGGCTCCCCTGGGGCCAGTTCTGAGGCTCAGGCAACAGATGGGTGGCAGACTGCAGGTAGCCAGAGCTTGGGCTAGTGTGTTGTCAGGATTTGTTTTCTCCCCGGTAGCTTCTTCCTTTCCAGCTGGAGCCAAAGTCACAGCTTACCCAGGATGGCAGCTCCCATTGGCAGGATAAAAATACCCCTCAGTTTGACTGCTGAGGCCCAGGCATGGCCAAGTCAGCCATTAAGGGCAAGGAGAGAGGAAACAGTACAGAATGGCTGTGACTTCCCTGCAGGGAAAGGTGGCCAGAGGAACCTCGCAATTGCTTGCGCATGGATAACACAAGCTTTTAGCGCTCACAGGAAGTTCCAATCACATTGGTGCCGTCTGCAGCAGTGTGAAACCTACGATTAGCATGAATGTTTCTGACTTTTATTGTTCATTGACCCCTTTGAGAATTTATGGAAGCTCTAGACCATTTCCTTAGGGGAAAAAAAATCCACAGAAGTACATTTTCACAAAAAATTACATATGATCTCAAAGGATGCACAGAACACTCTTGAAGCTAAGAGGTCCATAAATCCCTAGACAGACTAGAGTTTATAACTGCAGAAAGAGTTTATAACCTAGCTGTCAGAAATAGTAATGAACTGCTGGAAGAGAATGGAAGCAAGGGTGTCGATCTGTCAGGGGCTG
This sequence comes from Equus caballus, assembly GCF_041296265.1. Taxonomy (NCBI): domain Eukaryota; kingdom Metazoa; phylum Chordata; class Mammalia; order Perissodactyla; family Equidae; genus Equus; species Equus caballus. The sequence goes on from NC_091687.1 coordinate 45,979,172, forward strand.
TGTCGTTTCTGAGAATGCTTTCTGTTTGTGCTGGGGATGGGGGGACAGTGGAGGATGCTCGAGTTGTGGAACAGACCCTTGGGGCACCACAATTTAGGGCCAGAAATACCAGCAAGGAGACACGTCGGACCAAAATCAATAGAAGAGTTCCCTGTGAAGTGGCTGGAGAAGAAAGCCCAGAGAACCGAGCATTTCTAAAATCAATTGCCTCTCCCCTGGCTGCCAGAGGGGGCCCGGGTGCAGGTCCCTGTCGGGGTTCAGAGGTTTCCTGAGCACTTTCAATTAGCTTTCTTCTAGGGCAAGTCATGAAGAAGTGGCCTGCCGTAATGCTGAGGCCAGTAGTTATACATCATGGGATTGTTCTCAGGGGGTGGATCCCAGCAGTAGGAGAAGGGGCATCTCAGTGCACTTGGACTTGGACATATTACTGAAATGCTTCAAGAGTGTCAGGCAATAGGGGGCAGGGAGGTGGCAGGTAAGATTGATAGAGAGCCTGTAGGGCCCCAGAATTCAACTGAGGTTAATCACGTTCTCCAGAAGAACACTGGTTCAATGAGTATGGCCAAATGTTTGGGAACTCTACAGTAAGCATTTGGGCACGTTGAGAACAGTGGGGCCCTCAGGTCAGTTTCCTATCAATTAATTATCAGAAGGCAGGACATAGGTGTTTACTTTGTATTAAAGCCAAAGATCCTATTTTTAGAGGAAAATACAAAGAGATCCATCAAAGTGTTGATCACAGAAGTTGAGATGAGCGGCAGGAGAGCAATGATACTCATGCTGACTGAGCGACACAGGCTGGCTCCACAGTCCGGCCACTACCAGCCATCTGCCCTCCTCCAGCGTGTATTTTGTCTATATCTCTCTGCTTCTGCTTGGTCATAGTTTCTTACTCCAGGCTCCTATCACTTTACAGTAAGTGTGCATTGCTACTGTTAATTTTGGTATCTACTGTCTTATCATTGACAACTTCTTTCATATCATCACCAGTTCAGAATCAAAGGAGGGAGAATCTGATAAACTCTGACTGTTGTCTGGGTGAAAAGTTATTCTGCCAGCCCTACCACATTGGTTTCCTGACCTAGTCAGCTGAGACCAGGAGGTCCTGTGGCTCAAAGCATGACTTATGAGCCTAAGACGACAGTCTCTCCCAGCAGAATGGGAGCCAAGATTGCTTAGAAGAGGGCCGTGGCCGTGACAGACAGTTTGAATGTTGCTCTATGTCAGTGCATTCATGCGGAACTTTTCGAACCTCCTGGAAGAGGATCGAACTGCCAGTATTGTAAGACCTTTGTCTGCTAAAAAGAAAACAAAACAACCCACAAAAGGCTCCTCCTTTAATACATATAGACGTTCTTCTTTCCTTTGAACAAACTAGACTTTATTGTTGTAGCATTTTCAGTCAACTTTAAAGACCAAGAGCCTTGGGGCCGGCCCCGTGGCTGAGTGGTTAAGTTCATGCGCTCCACTTCGGCAGCCCAGGGTTTCACCCGGATCCTGGGTACGGACATGGCACCACTCGTCAGGCCATGAGGAGGCAGCATCCCACATGCCACAACTAGAAGGTCCCACAAGTAAAATATACAGCTATGTACTGGGGAGATTTGGGGGGAAAAAGCAGGAGAAAAAAAAGATTGGCAACAGTTGTTAGCTCAGGTGCCAAGCTTTAAGAAGAAGAAGAAAAATAAAAAGACCAAGAGGCTTTATAAGGCAGAAATGGCAGTACTCATGAACTGTTCTGTCTACCGTGTCCCATTTCCCAGTCCCTGGCAGGTAGGCTTGTGGCCATTTGTGGCCAGTGGGCCGTGGAAGGAGCAGGAGTGTGCCATTCCTTGGATGAAGCATAGAACAGCCAACGCCTGACGTTCCAGCTCTACCCTTCCTTGCTGCAGCGACTGAGCAGCTCCCAGGTTCCACGTGAGCAGCTAGAGGCTGTGAGGCTTGGTAAGCATGAGTCCCTGAAGGTTTATGGGGCAGAGCCCCACCGACCCGCACTGGAAAGAGAGCATGAGAGAGAAGGGAAGAAAGCGTCCTTGTTCTAAGCCCCTGAGAGTTTGTGGCGATTGTTGCTGCAGCATAATCTGGCCTATCCTGACTTACCCTCAGCTGGATGCTGTGCACATCCCACGAGAACACCACTGTGAATAGTGTGATCTTCTTTGGAGCTTCAGGCTGATCAGACTCCTAAATCTGCAACCCCATCTGAGTGTCTGCTTCACCTCATATCTCAGAGGCTCTCCTAGCCTGTAGACCAGCACCCCTTTGTGGAGGGTCTAGAATCCAATTTCTTTTCTTTAAAACCATACTTGATGAGGTATAAGTTACATACAGTAAAATTCATCCTTTTTAGCATATGGTTCTATGGATTTTGACAAATGCATACAGTCATATAAGCTCCAACATAATCAATTTATAGAAGAGTTCCACCATCCCCCAAATTTCTCTTGAGCCCCTTTGGAGTCAGCACCTCTCCCAAGCTCAGCCCCTGGCAGCACTGATCTGATATCTGTCCTTATGGGTTTGCCGTAGCCAAAATGGCATCCAAATGGAAGCACACAGTATTTAGCCTTTAAAACAAAAAACCCTTTTTATTTTGTAATACTTTTAGATTGACAGAAAAGTTGCAAAGACACTACAAATTTCCTTACCCAGCTTCCCCTAATACTAACACCTTCCATAGCTATAGGACAGTTGTCAAAATTAAGCAGCTAACATTGGTACAATACTATTAACTAAACTATAGACTTATTTGGGTTTCATCCATTTTTCCACTAATGTTCTTTTTCTGTTTTGCAATCGAGTCCAGGATTCCAAATGACGTTTAATTGTCATGGCTCCTTAATTTCCTGCCATCTGGGGTGGTTCTCAGTCTTTTCTTGTTTTTCATGACCTTGATACTTTTGAAGAGTACTGGTGAGGTGTTTTGTAGAATATCCCTCAATTTGAGTTTGATATTTCTCTTATTTCTAGTCTGGGTTATGATTTTGGGGAAAGAAGACTACAGAGGTGAAATGCCCTTATCATTGCATCATCTCAGGGGTACATGATATCAACACGAATCATGATGTTGTTTCATGAATCAATAGTTTGTTCACGTTCACTGGTAAATAATATCCCATAGCATGCATTGCCACAGTTTGTTTATCCACTCACCAGGTGAAGGATATTTGGGTTGTTTTCAGGTTTTGTAGATTATGAGTAAAGTTGCTACAAACATTCACAGGCAAGTTTTTGTGTGAACGTAAGATTTTTTTTTCTCTAGGTTGAATTCCTAGGCGTAGGATGCTGGGTTGTATGGTAAGTGTGTGTTTAACTTTCTGTGAAATGGCCAAACTGTTTTCCAAAGTGGGTGTTCCACTTTGCTTTCCCATCAACAATGTGTAAGACATCCAATTGCTCTGCATCCCAATTTTTTTGATCAGTGTTCTGGTTAGTGGCTTGTGTTAAAAATACCTTTAAGATTGGCAAGTTTTGCAGCATGTCCCTTTTGCCTGGCAGAGAACCCATTTCATTTCTCCTAGTCTCAGCATGGAATCTTGTCCAACTTTATGGAAAAATGAGGGACAACTTATTCATTAGATTTTCTAGTCCCATCTGCCTACCTTCCTCCATTCCCCTGATGTTTAGGAATGAGTTAATAAGTGATGAGGAGAGAAGATGGGGCTTTGAGAGTCTAATGGAAGGTCGCGGGGAGGGAGCAGCCCCCCATGCCTACTTCAATAACATTTACCAAGCCAGTGACCTTCTGTGACACTAGTGGCCATACTCATGTGCAGTAGTTGCCCACACAATGCTAATGTCTTTGGGGCATCAACTCACTTAGTCTTTGTAATAACTTCCTGAGACAGGGAATGCTACTGTCCCTATTATGTGGGCTGTCGAAGTAGAGTGTGCAAACTTAACCACTACGCCACTGGCCCAGCCCCAGAACCCACACTCTTACCAACTGCCCTATACCACCGTCCTAGATTCTATCCCCAAAGGGTGCATTTAATAATTGGCCTAAAAAAAAAGAAGGTGTTAGGAGGGGAGAAAAGAGAGATTGGTTCTTAAAGGAGTTTTGTGTGTCTTTGTTTTTATTTTTTATTGAGGTATAATTCAATATTTGTGTATTTTGCAAAATGATCACTACAATAAGTCTAGTTAATGTCCGTTACCATACACAGTTACCAATTTTTCTTTCTTGTGATGAGTACATGTCTTTGAATTCTTCTTTTCAACTCTCAGTTTCCGGCAAACACCTTGAAGTAAAAGAAGCCTTGACCTAGGTAGGAGACGGGCAATGTGGATTCTGATCCTGGTTTTCCACTAACATCATTTTCTTCCGTTCCTTGGGTTCCTTGGTTTCCTCACCTAGATATAAGTGGGTTGGATACAAAGAGCTCTAGGATCCTTTTGAATCCTTGAAGTCAGCTGTAAGAGAGCTGCAAGGTAGGTATCCTCAATGGGCCACTGAGAGCACAAGCCTTGCAGCCCCAGTGCCTGGGATGGCCTCAGAAGGGGTCCCTATAGTGGGGTTTTTGGAAAACTTTCCAGGTCTTTAACCCCCCTGTTTCATACCCCTCTGGAAAGACTACACCAGTGTCTCCTCAAAGGCATTCCAGTGGAAGCCAGAGTGGATCTCTATCACATTTTCCTGCCCAGCATTCATTCCCTCTTCCTCTAATAATAGCACCCCAGTTTTCCCTTGAGGAACTATCTTTTCTCCATTCCCAGTCCTTGAGGGTCATGCTTCAAGGACAGGCACTTGAAAAGCTGGGCAAACAGTCTATTTCCTACCCCCACATCCCTTGATTCCAGTAATTGACTGAAGATTGGACACAGGACCCAAGGCAGGCTAAATTCTAAGACTTTGGCTAGAGATGCTGGTGGTCATTTTGCCTCCTTATGAGAAGAGTCTATTGGAATGCAACAACACAGAGGAATCAGAGCTGAAAGCTGAAGAGTGGACAATAGCTGAGAATATCTCCTGAGCCTCTAGATCCAGCCATGCTTGAAACCTACCCGTGGACTTTTCAGTTACCTGAGCAAACAAATCCACCCCCACCTTTTCGTTGCTGTTTAAGTGAATTTGAGTTGAATTAGATTTCAGTAGTAATGCGTTCTTTGAACTTTCTGCTTTTCTCATCCATACATGCCCTCTCTCAGGGTTCCAGAATCCTAGTTATTTTTGATTAAAAAAAATAAAAAGAAGAATAAGTTAACTCTAAAAGCCCCATGAAAGACAAGGTCTAATGCAGTGTTGGTAAATATGTAGCACCATTGCCACCACTCCTTGCCCCATACCCATCACAAACATCATTCATTTATCAGAATCCTTCTCAATGCAGAATTCTTGGCAGCCGTTGCCAATCATTCAGAGTTGGCTCTAAGCTGAACTCTGTTTTCCAACAAAGCTGAAGAAACCTACATCACTGCTCTGTGACTGGTGCCAGTCAGAGAACTGAGGAGACAGCTTAAGTCAAAGCACAGGATTAACTGCTGTGGCCTGTCTGGAGGACACTAGTTGATCACAAAGACAGACGCAACTTTAATATATTGGCAAAATCAGTAGTGCTAATACTTAGCCCTGCGCCAGGGTCGGCCCCTGGGGAGGGGGTCTCTCTGCAGTGGTCTCTGAGAGGGAAATGTGGAATTCAGTTAGCTGGCTCCTGGAGCTGGAGCATGCGCAGAAGGCAGGAGCGGTCTGGCAGGTGCCATCCTGACCCAGATGGCGAGGCAGCTTCACATGGCACCTTCGGGGGCCTCAGCCCAGGCCCCACACCCAGTGTAAAGACTGGCCCCAGCATGATGGTGAGCCCCACCCACATGCACACTGGCAACTCAGGGCTGCCAACTCTGAGCAGGTCACATTTTCTTGGGCGAAAACCTCTGACAGAAAGGGCTGGTTCTTTCTAAGTTGGTGCATTTCTAATTCTGAAGCTGATGGATGCTTTTCTCACTTTCCCAGAACTCAACATCAACTTGACATTTCTAAAATTACATTTTGAAGGCAATGAATCTATAAAGTACACCCAAAACCCGTGCCAGCTGGGAAAAGAAGTAAGAAAGGAGGAAATAGAAACGTTGCTGGCTCCCTCCTTTAAATTTGCATGTTCTTTATATCTTGGCTGGGGCGGGGGAGAAGGGGAGTGAGACTCGCAGATCACCTCAAAGGACAGGGACGTTTTCAAGGAGCAGGTGCTCTCCGAATTCCCCTGAGGGTTCCAGTGCAATTGTTCAGACTGGCTCACAACACGGGATGAAAATGAGGGAGAAGCAAGACTCGGTGTGAAGAGAGTGGGGCACCTTTGTCTTCTTCATGGCGGCTGGGGCGGGGCCCGAGGTGGGCCCCCGAGGAATGGGGCCGGCACACAGGCGGCCTAAAAGAGAATCAGGCAGCAGCTGCTTCTCCTTAAACCGGAGAGGTGGCCGAGGGGGCTTTGTGTGAGCCCGGATCAAAACACGCCTATCAAGGGGGATCAAGAGCCTGGCCAAGTGGATTGCAGATGGGAAAGGGAACTGAATCTTTTTTTTTATTTTACAAAAATGTAAAGAAAATTCAGGGAGAAAATGCCTCCATGTGCAATTCTTTTACTTGTAGCGAAGCCTGTGCAATCACCGCCATGCTCAGTTCCCCTTCGCCCACAGATCAACTTCAAAATGCAACCTGCTAGTATTTAAAGCAACCCATTGAACACAGAAGAACCCCCACCCCACCCCCGGCCCTCGGCCCCTCTGCCCCGCCAGCTCCCGGGGCCTCCAGCCTGGATGGAGGAGCCAGCCCCGCCCGCTTCATCTCCTCGCTGCGCTGCTGTGGGTTTCCACGGCTGCAAGCAAATGTGACCCAGGATGAAACCAGGAGCCTTTAATCCGCATTCCACACAGGGCAGCTCCATCCAGCAACCGCTAATCCAGTGCTTACAAGGTGGCTCGAGGGTGCTGGTTACTGGGGAGACAGAAGATTTGGGGAAATAGGGACCTTGTTCAATGGGATTGCAAACCTAGCGGTAGAGGCGGACGCACACAGCGCAGCGTTAGAAAGCCAGGGGAATGGTCAGGGAGAGATGAGGGGCCGTCGCTCAAAGAAAAACGGGGGGGCTGCACTTGGAGAAGTCCCGGCGGAGGAGGTGGGACTGAGGAAGCCCCTGCGGGGTGGGCAGCATTGTGATGGTGGCTAAGTAAGGAGAGGCCGGCATCCTGGGTGGAGTACGCTGCAAGTGCACAGGCCCAGAGACGAGAGGGGTCTTACGGGGTACAATGTGGAGGGCAGCAAGGTGGGGCCCTGGGGCTGTGTCTTCATCTCCTCAAAGACCACGAATCCCGGCTGAGGAGTTGCTAAGTAAGATTCGAACAAACTAGACTCCGTGGACGGCCCCGTGCTGGCTGGGAAGTGAGCAGAGCCACAGAAGCTACACAACTCGCGGAGTCCCCAGACCCGTTACACCTGCCCGTCTCTCCCGCATGGAAGAGGTCCCTCCAGCAGTCACCCAGCCCCAGGCTGCCTTGCAGAGGACGGTGGCTACTGCTGGGGCCGGGCCCTTCCAGGAGGAGCCGGGAAGCCCAGTGTTCCTGTGTGTTTGAGGAAGTGGCCCCAGGCGACCCTTTCAGAGCTGAGGATGAGGCCGCAGGAGTGTAGCCAAAGCTTCCCTGGCCCAACTGAGCATGTAGAACCGTTTGCCGGCTATCAATTCCACCCCCGCTCAGGGCCAAAGGCTCACTGAAAGGGGTGCCACAGGCTTCTGTGGATGTGTGTGGCCTCTCACTTAGCATGTCACTGGTGATCCGGGAGGGGAGAAGAGGCGCCAGCTCTGGGGTCTCTAACACTAGGGGAGTGTCTGAGCCGCTTATGTGCCCACATGCAAATCATGCACTTCTGCCCAAGGCAACAGAAGGCCATAACCTCCTCCCCCAGCCACCGCATCTGGGGGATGCAAGGGGTCACGTCAGTAGCTTCGTTCAGTGGGACCCTTCCTCCTCCTCTGTCCCTCTCCAGCCCCCACCCCCACAGCACCTCCCCACTGAGTCCCCGCAACAAACTCATTTATTAACTTTGCATGTCAAATATTTTTTCTGTTTAATTAAAAAAAAAAACAAACAAACAGTTAATGTCACAAAGGGCTCCAGAAATACATGCTTTTGAATTCCAGCCATGGAGAGGACAAAGGAGACACGTATCTGCAGACATGGCTGCTTTCCATAGAAAGGTTCGTGAAGCAGAGACAGCCAAGCTCTTCTGCCTGTGAGAGAACACAGTCCACCGGGCAAGGGCTGGGGGACAGTGTCTTTGGTTGGCCAGACCTTCGTCCAGAGCTCCCTGGAAAGTGGGTTGGCAGGAAGGGGCATTTTCCTGCAGCCCCCCTCAAAGGGGGACAGAGGCAGGGGGTACAGAGGAGGCATTTAAGTTTCATTAGCCTCTGGCTGCCTCTGAGGCTGTAGGATACGTTATTTAAACCTAACACAAAGTAGGTTTATGATCTGAACTTGGATCTCACGGCAGCCGAGTGACACAGCAGCAGCCACAACGCGGGTGTTGGCAGGAGAGCCGCCGGCCTGGAAACCACTCCGCGACAATCCTGTATTGTTTAGGTCCACATAGAGAATACACTAAAACCCTTTATACCAAATAAGAGTAAATAATTATACCAATATAAACAGGGCCTTTGACCCTTCATTTTATTAAAATGGCACGTCAACAGTAAAACAGCATACTGATCACTTCAGACGACCGCGAGCCCCCGGCGCGCTGTTCAGGGGTGGCACGGGCTCCGTCCCGGAGGCTGCAGATTCATGCATTGAGCAGTTCATGTTCTTTATCCGTTTTCCCAACAGCATCAGGATTTGATAATGGGTCGAGGTCAGCAAAGAGGCTGAACCAGGCAGTCAGGTCCGAAGCAGCCTTGGCAGGCTCTGGGGAGAGAAGGAGAAGCATCAGCACGCCCGCCTTCCAAGTGCCCACTTCTGCCCTCCTGCACACGGGAGGGTCCAGGCTCCTCTGGAAAAGGAGGATGCTCAATCAGACAAACCCCATAATGCTCTGGCTCTAAAGCGAGTTAGGGAATTCCACGTCCCCCCGTTGGTCGGCTGAGTAATAATTTCAAAACCACGGCCTAAAGCTCAGTGAAGAATGAACTCTTGTGTTAACTCCCATCTCACCCCCACCCCAGCAGATGGCCACAGCCCAGAGAGTTGCCTCAGACCCTGCCACTCTACCACAACCAAGAAATACCATAGTTATTTCAGAAGTCAGACTGAATGGCTGAGGAAGCAAGGTGCCTTCCAGGGTTCACTGGAAGAATCTTGTCATATCTGCTGGGACAACAGAAATACCATGGCCACTTTTTTCAGGCTTCCAAGAAGGGGTTGGCACCTAGGCCTGGCTTCTCCTCTTTGATAAAAGTCACCACATTCACCCCTCTCCTGTCAGAGGAAGGAGGCCCTCCACATGCCTTCCCTTCTCCCGTGGGCTCTAAAACACCCCACACCCCTCACCCTTCAGCCTCCCTGGAGTACTTCCCTCAGCTGCTCCTTCACTGAAACACCTGCCCTGACTTCCTGATTACCACTATAATAGAGCCAAATTATCTTCCAGATGAGGAGAAGATTTTCAAAAGAGTGCCTGATGCAAGTGATTCCTAAATAAGTAGGAGGTTCCTCTTTATATAAATCATCCCACATGAGCATCAAAGTTCACTGGCTTGGATGACCCATGCTTTTTTCCATCTCCAACAGGTGGGAGTATCAAAAGCATGAAGAATATGTCTCTCTGACAGGTTCTCCTTCTAGCTGAGAGCAGCTAGGAAGGTGCTTGCCATCTGCCTAAGAGAGTCTCAAAGAATATTGGGAGGACAAGTTGCTAAGAGTGGTTATATTAGAGCGATGGGAATCCACCAACATAAACAGGGCCTTTGGTCTTCCCAACAAAATGGCCCTGAAATGTTAAGACGGTATACTGAGCACTTCGTATTTCTGATTGCCCTCCCTTTGGCTTTTTGTCAAACTCTGTTGCAGATATTTCACTTTATAATGAGATAACAATGCATCTATTACAGAGATAAGTTACTACAAGCAGGACTAGTTAGTAACATGCAAGTTATTACCATGTGACACTAACTGAGTTCTGTGAGGAGTTAGCCCTCAAAACACTTGGCTTATTTTGATGTGATAAACTGAGACTTGAGAGATCTCAGTATAGTTGGTTGGGGTGGGGGAAAAACAACTAAAAACAAGGAAGTCAGCTTTCTTTAATCGTGTAGGAGGGCACACAAGGAAATTGTATGAGGCAAGACTGATTTAGGAGGATTTGTCTATTCTGGATAGAGAAAATCAAGATATCTTAGAAGTATCTCCAGTGAAAATATGCTACATGCTCATTTCCCCTTCCTCCCAACTTGTGCAAAGGTCTTAGAAGGCCCTCAGAGTGGGTGTGGCCCTGCTGTGAGGAACCAGGTGACTATACTTTGGGGCAATCCTCACATCCCCCAGACCTCCTCTGTTGGAGGGAAAACCAGGTGCAACTATCCGCACACCCCCTAAAAGAACATCACGGGAATGTTTTTTGATGATAATAGACACTTCCCCTAACTTCCTGAGGTCAAGAAGGGGAAAGTGGGTGAAGACCAAAGGAAGAGAGCGTGAGCTGCAAATACAGATGAGATCTTCAGTCGAGCAGATGTTCCCTTTGGGGCCCTGTCTCAAGAAGAGAACAGATCTCATGAACTTGAAAGGCCCTCTTTTGACAACTAAGAAACCTGGCTCTTTGTGAAGAGCACTAATTAAAGGCTTTGTTTGGTGGTGGCAATGGTATTTTCAGCGAAAGACAGCAAACCTCAGAGGTCTTTCCTCCCATGCTGTTTCCACCCAATCTTGGGGAGCACCCAGTCACATGGAGACAGATATATTTGATCCCTCCTCATTAAATTTGAAAAAGTGAATTATGAATTAGGACAGTAAGCCAGAAAAAAAGTCAGGATGTAACTCTTAGGATCATGCAAAACTCTGCACCCGAATAGCCTCTCATTTCAACCCTAAGTGCTCAAATGGAAATTAGTAAAGAAATACAGAAAATAGTGTTAGGCCAGTGGAAAGGAAGGTGGCTTTCATTTCAGGGGGATAAAACACTGTATTACCTTTCACTGCAGGGCTGTTGTCATTGGGACTGCTTGCCTTTGGTGCTGGCCATGGAGAAGGAGGAGGATTGACATTGCTCTTTGACCAGCCTAATGTTCAAAACCAGAGCTCGTTAGATCTAGGGAAGAGCAGTCACACTGTCCCACCTGTGCTGGGCACACGTGGTTGTCAACCACGGTAGCCCCCAAAGAAAGGGAAGGGGGTGGTGTGACAGACCCTTGTCCCACGTTACTCATACCCGAAACACATTTTAAGGGAGAGTAGATAGGTATAATCATGCCCAACTCAAAAGTATTGAAAACTAGGGAAAAGATTGGATTTTGAGAAGCAATGAGAAATTGCTAAGGTTAATACATCTTTGCCCATTTTTCTTCTCAAGTAACATCATTTCATGTTCACACTAAAGATTATCAATAGCGTTCCAAGGAAATCAAGTGCCTTGTTTTTCTGTCACAAATGGGGAAGACTTTAAAAAGTGAACACCATTACATGTAGCAATAGAACTAGTAAACTGCGGGTCCTCTCTACTTCTAATATGATTCAGTTCATTTATTTTCTACACAGTTGATTTAAATTAGGAAGTTTAGTTAATATAGAAAAATAAACAGAAATCCAAGCCAAATATATGAGGGGGAAGGAAGCCCCCTTAACTTGCTGCCTGCCGTACACTACAATGGTGTTTAGCTGGTATAACCCAACATTCTGTAAAGCCCCTGTGCTCTCTCTGCCCCTAATGATTCAGAGGCATTCCGCAGTCCTGCTTTGCAGGGAGCAAGCCTAGTTCCCCACAGCATTTCCTGTCTGTGCTGGATGTTTTGGCATGACTCACACCTAATTTAGAACTTTACCATATGCCTCTTTACACGCCTGTTTTCTGTATGTGTTAAGTCCTGTCTTCTCAATAAGACCAGGAATTGCTTCTTCAATGTGCTCCAAAATACCTAACGCAGTTCAGGTAGGTGTTTGTGGACTAAGTTCCTTGTTGATTCTCACTGTGAAAGGCAGACCATCAGATGATGCATCACTGTCGGGTCTATCATAGTTAAAACTGTATCCTTTTATTGGCATGCTCTGGTCACACGTTTTCTACAGAAAAGGTTTTGCCTTTGATAAGGCCCTCATGACATCATGTTTGGATGACAGAGGCCAGCTGGGGTAGTGAAACCAGTTTCTGGAGCAAGAAAGCCACTCAGTATATGCCACAAAACAATAAGATTTAATGCTGTTTATTTACCCTGACATTCTAAGATTTGTAATTAGGGACTTAATTAGAATCATACTATATTTATTAGCTTGCATTTTTGTCTCATCTCCTAGAGGTGTGAGCCTCTTGAAGGCAAAAGCCACGCATTATTCCCCTTTATGTCTGTTAGTGCACCTCCTGGCACACAATGGGTGCTGAATCAAGATATATTATTGAAGAACTCTTTTAAACCATGAGAAGTGCACTTATGAAGCCTTATTTTAAGAGACGGCAAAGCAACGGTTGGCACAGTAGATGCTACAATACTCACTGGTTGAATTTTTTCATTTTAGGCAAGTGGCATACAAGCTTCTCTAAGAAGACTAACCAATGACAAATGAAACAGGTGGCCTATAACCTATTTATTGGGTCTAAAACAATGAAAACATACAGAGGGCTTTAAAAAGTATTGTTATCCATTGGAAGGGTACCTGAACGTGTAGTTAACATAATTCATAAACAAAAGCACCGATCTTGAGGGAACTTTCTGGGATGATGGAAATGTTCTAAGACTGGACTGTGGTGATGGTTGCACAACATACATTTATTAGAAATCCTTGAACTGTTCTCTTACAATGGGTGGATTTGTGCTATGTACATTATAGTTCAATAAAGCAATTTTTAAAAATTACCAGTATTTGGTGTAATACAGGAGTAACATAACCTACCTAGTTCCTAGAAAATTGGCCCACGAGCATTTTCCTTCTAAACCGAAATCATATAAAACAGTGGTAAATGTGGAAAGTCAAAATTGCAGTTCCATTGTGTGCCAAATAAAGCTGAAAGAGGTAGACTCTAAGTGGGTAAATTTTACCTTATCCCCTACAATCCTCTCCCTGACACCAAGTGTAGTCAAGACCAGCTTTTGCTCAACAGAACCCATGCAACCTTTCCACCAGCCCCTGCAGCCTGGCCTCATTCTCTTAGAGCAGTGGTTCTCAAAGAGTGGTGCCCACACCAGCAGCAGGGGCACCACTTGTGAGCTGGTTAGAAATGCAAGTTCATGGCCAACGCTGACCTACATGAATCAGAATCCCTGGGGGTGGAGCCCAGGAAACTGTCTTAACAAACCCTCAGGGATTGCCGCACAAGTGTAAGTCTCAGAAGCACTGCCATAGATGGTCTGCAGGGAGGCTGCCAGGGTTACCATCTCCATCAGGATCAGCCATCGTGGTTGAGGCCAGAGCTGGGACAAGCAGAGAGGCCCTCCTGGGAAACAGAGGGGTCTGCTTCAGGACCTGCCTCCCTAGCTCCTGCAGCTTTAACTGCTATTGATTGCTGTATGCTATTTGGTACAGTGGGAGCTCAACATGGTCATTCTTCCCGTTTCAAAAATATCCACGACATTCACTTTTGAAAAATGGCTGCAGAGAACACTGGGAAAGAGAGGCAGGTTCAAAGCCTCGTATTTTTCAGAGTATAAAATGGAACACATTCCTAAAGGAGGCACAATAAATCCACATGTCAAAATGGAGCTCCCTTCACTTTATGTAATGGACACGTTCCTGAAAAGTTACAAATAAGTGTCTGTATATCAAGTCATATTTTAAAAGTACCAGAAAAACAAACCATATTTTCAAGCCTATCGTTTAAAGGATTATAATGGCAGATTCCTTTATAAAGACAATAACTGTCTTGTAATTGGATTCCTTTCTAACTATGAATTTTTGAGTATTGCTCACCTAAACACTCATGAACCATAAAAGCAACATCTAGAATCTACGGATTTGGGAACTTCTCTGCAGCAGAGGACATGAAGGAGGATGAGTCCCTCTTTGGGGACTAAGATGATGGGGACAGTATACCTCCCAATTTTCACAAAGACACAGGTATCATTATTCCTTTGTCCCATAGTGTGAAGCAGAAACCACAGACAGTTTGCCAAGTCAGTCTCCCCTCAGAACAGCTATTAGGCATAAGTCTAACAATCCAACTATATGTATGTGAGGGGAGAAAATGGTACAGCTGTGACACTCGCTGTATATTAAAAAAAAGAAAATACTAAGTTCAGCTGCAATTCCGCCCTCCTTCATATCTCTTTGGGAATTCTTTAGGGGAGGGGTGCTATGAGGCTAATTATGGACAGAATGCCAAGCCCGATTTCAAATGTCTTGGCTTCTGTCAGGAAAAAGTGCTATTTGAAGAGAACTTAGTGTTGTTAATATTCCTGTCATTGCCATCAACTTTTCTTTAGTTGGTGTTAGCTGGCTGAGGCATTTTTAACATGAAGAGGTGGCTGGGAGGTTGTCTCCCCATCTCAGAGTAACTTGTCAGGAGAAGGGTGGTGGGGGTAGGGGCAGGAGAGTGCTGAGAGCTCCGTGAACAAAATGACTGTCCTAGCCCTCTGTTCCTTTGATATGTCAACTGTGCTACCCATTTGCAGGAAACACATATAAAATTTTATTGGCGCAATCCTTCCCCCTTTACTTACATAAGGGAAAATATAAATCAGCCAGAAATAACACTGGCCAGCTAGAGCCGCAAGTGGAGCCAAAATAACACCATCCAGAGTAGCACTTTACCATGAATGGCATTTCACTAGCTGGGAGAGCAGAAGTCCAGGCTGGATTGACAATCAAGTCTGAGGTGCTCTGGGGTGGGGTTGGCAGTGAAGGGGAAAGTGGGAACACCACAGCCATGGTGGCCAAGCCTGCTCCACTCGGAGCCCCTGTTTCCATACCTGCAAATGGTAGATAAAACTTCCTGTGTCATTACGTTGTTGGATGGATGAAACAATCTTGTAGGTGAAACCAGGGAGGACAGAGGCTAGAGAGGCCCTCAATAAATCTAAGCCGAATCTGGATTTTCGTATAGCTCAGCAGACATGAGGATCAACCCCTAAGATTGTCTGAGGATTATTTTCTTTAATGTAGTGATTCAATGTCAGTTGCTCTCTCCCTCCCTTCTTGCCATCCACCCATCCATCCAATGTCTTTTTTTGAATATCTATTGTATTCCAGGCACTGAGCTATTCATGTTCTGGAAATATGATGGTGAGCAACACAAACACAGGCCCTGCCCATGACAACTGAAAGCAAGAGACAGAAAATTAAATCAATTTTACAATGAGGTGAGCTACGAGGAATGATTAAGTACTGGGTGTAAAGAGAATGGAGAGCAGAAACACCTAACACTGACTTCTTGGGGGAGAAAGGAGTCAAGGAAGGCTCCCTGGATTAAAGAACATCAATGCTGAGGATCTGAAGGATGAGATGTTAACCAGGTAAAGCAAGCATCATGGGTGTGTAGGTACGTGGCATGCTCTAAGGGGAGGGGGAGCATGTGCCAAGGCCTAGTGGTGGGTAGAGCTGGGCTCACTGAAGTTTACTATGGCTGGAGTCCAGCTTACCAACATAATACATCGTTCTCCAGCAGAACAAAGTCATTAAGTCATGATAAGTAAAGATATGGGCAACAATGAGACCAGAGTCAGGCCGTAAAGGACCTTGTAAGCCACGGTGAGGAGTTTTGACCTTATGTGAATGGTAGATAAAACCGTAACAACATGGCAAGTCAAGAGACCTTTCTGGGATTCCTTGATTTCCTCATCTATAAAATGAGGGTGGAATAGACGGTTATCAAAGTTCCTTCTACGGACTCACAGAGGCACTTGAATTCTACAGATAGCCAAGACTTGCAGATGCTCCTCAGCAGGCATGGAAAGTGCTGCTGCTTTGATGGAACAAACAAATCCATTGGCTCATGCTGAGAGTGCCTGTTCTGTGTTCAAACTATCTTGAAATGGGCCACACAGTCTTTTCTTTCACATTATGCCATTTGAAATATCAGTTACCTGGAGCCAGGCTAAGCCAGGAACAGCAAGAAGTGAGCTCTGGTTGAGGAAAGATGACTTGGAGAAAATCCAAAGCTTGACGTTACATCAGCCTTAAATGGAAACCCACCCAGATGGTAACAGCACCCTGGAACTGGGTAAAACAAAAGAATATCCGGAAGGAAGGAACACAGGGCTGTATGTCTGTAAGAATCTGGAACAAGACTCCTAAGTTTGGTTTGCAGAATACTAAATTAAAAAGATGCCCTGGTGCATTTATACTGAGCAGATGGTAATCTTTTCAGTATCAGCGTCTATTTCTAAATTAAATTTTGGATGTTGATGGAGAATTGAGAAGAATGTCAAATGAGGCCTAACAGCCTTGCCTGGTCTCCCCCTCAGGCAGCCCCTCCGGCTGGCTCTCCCCCTACTCACTTCAGGAAGCCTCAGGAAGGTACAATTTTCTTGTCACTGTATGACCCAGGCAACCCAAGTCCCTATCATGCTGGTAACTTCAGAAACTTAGAAATCCTAGCTAAAATTAACGCCTTCTTCAAATTTTCAGTACAACTCAGTCCTAAATTAAGTTCCTTTGTTTTGCTCTCCTAGAGCTTGAAGGGGGTGTCGGGAGGAAGATATAATTGTTGTCTTAGTAAATCCTCCTTCCTTTCTATTCTCCCAGAGCACTGGGGAGCAGAGGGAGGAGCGAGGCCAAAGTAGAGAGGGAGGGAGGCAGCGGAGAATGCGGAGATGAGGGGAGAAGACTGAAGAGATGCAGGAGGGAGAGAGAGAGGGCGAAGGAGAGCAGAATGGCGTGTGGAGGAGTGTGGAGGTGGTGTGGCCGTAGCCTGGAGCAGTACCCCCTCAGCCCTCCTGACACTCCGACCCTGAGGATACAGCTCCACCTGGCCCTCACAGACAGCTAGGATAGGGTGGCGAGACTGAGCAGGAGTGCACTGGAGTGAATGTGTGGGTGGCTGCTAGCACAGGCAAAAATTTTGTAGACAATCTCAATTTCAAATATTCTGTTCTGGGGCTGGTCCCATGGCCGAGTGGTTGAAGTTCTGCACGCTCTGCTTCAGCAGCCTGGGTTTGTGGGTTTGTATCCTGGGCGTGGACCTACTCCACTCCTCAGCCATGCTGTGGCAGCATCCCACATAGAAAATAGAGGAAGTCTGGCATGGATATTAGCTCAGGGCAAATGTTCCTCAAGCAAAAAAAAAAAGAAGAAGACTGGCAACAGATGTTAGAGCGGGGTGAATCTTCCTCACCAAAAAATAAATAAATAAGTAAATATTCTATTCTGGAATATCATCCAACTTTTGTTGTTGACAGGGAGGCTGCCTCCTCACACCCACGTTCCTCCTCCATGACAACCCAGTTATTCCTGTCCCTGTGTGTGCCCAGGGCCAGGCTAGCCATTACAAGTCCTGCTTCTCTGGGAGCATCCCAGGAGAAGGCTGAAGGGAGCTGTAGGGCAAGCACGTTGCCATCAGAGACAAACGGAATGGTGGAAGGCACAGATTCCGGATCAGACGGCTCAGTGTCACAATCTGGCCTGCCTCCTACCACATGTAGGATCTTGGGCAAACTACTTAGCGACTCTCCTCCTCAGTGTTCTGGGCTATAAAATGGAGAGGATGGCAGTACCTGCCTGGGGAGGGGGGGGTGAGGATGAAGTCAGTTAATATACATAAAAAGCACACAGGACGGTGCTTGGCACATAGCATGTGCCTTATGGAGTACCAGTTATTATTATTTTACCAGCTACAAATGGGGGATCCACAGAATCACACAACTTTAGACCTCAGCATCTCTGAGTGGAGGTTAACCGAGGGATAGGCAGCTGACACTTGTGGAGAGGTAGAAGGTGCTCCTTTGGATGACATGGGTCTCTCCTGATCGATTGGTGAGTCTAACACCTCATATTACAGATGAGAAGGCACAGGCCCAGAGAATTTGAGTGGTTTGACCTATTGTTGAAGAACAAGTGAGGGGAAGGGAGTTTGCAGAATAAAACCCTTACTTCATACCACAGTGTGTCTCATTGAGCCAAGGTAGTCTGAGTACTTATTTCAGTGGCTTAATTTCATTTTTGAGATGAACTGGATAACTTGGGGAAGCAGTTTCAATACAAGGTGTCAAAAGTTCAATAGCTATTTAGATGCTTTTGCAATTCATGTAAATAGATGGATTTTCTAGACAATGGATGCAATGGAAAAAATATGTGGAGCCAACATTCATCTTTTCCTCTCTTTCAGGGGGGTGGGGAGAGTCCTGACAAAAGCATAGGATGTGGTTGTGAGTGGATTATACGATCCATCATCGAACAGGGAGCCTGGCCTTTATTTGTACCACGTAGTTTCGAAGGTTCCCTGAGTCAGGGGGCAGCACCGGGGGGTGGGGGGGGGGGGGGGGGGGTGGGGGGGGGGGGGGGGGGGGGGGGTGGGCTGTGAGAGCGCGAGATGCGTAGGTGTGGGAAGCTGGATGGGCTTCCTCTTTCAAACACTTAGCTTCCACCTTTTTTTTCTGTCAGTTTGAGTTCCATAGACATTCAATTGGTGACTGTTGACATGCGAAGGAAACAGGCTAACTCAGGTTACAAAGTAACTCCTTTAACCTTGATCTTGATAGGACCCCAGCAGAAGAAAGGAAACTTTTAGCAACCAGAATGATCCTTTTAAAAGGTGTTTCAGATCATCTCCATCCTTAGACCAGGATGCTGTGATGGTTCCCAATTTCACTTGGGCTGAAAAAGGGCCCAAGTTCTTCCAAAGGCTCCGAGGCCCGTGTGGTCCAGCTTCTGCTCCTCTCTGAACACCTGTCCCCCTTGCTCCAACCACAGTGCTCTTCCTGCAGACCCCCGGCCATGCCACCCATGACCTCCCTTAGGCACTGGCACAGGGGCTCCCTCTGCCCCAATCTCCACGTGGCTAATTCTCTCACCTCCTGCAGCTCAGATCTCTTTTCAATATGAACCCTATTTAGTTCTGCAGCCTGACCTACCCTGCCATCCCCCCAACACTCTCTAGCCCTGGCTCTCCCTTTTCCTTTCCCTGTAACATTGGTCACTTTCTTGCACCTACTTTGTGATGTGCTTCTTTATTATGTTAATTGTTCATTATCTCCTCTCATTCGAATGTGAGCTCCAGGAAGGAAGAAGTGTCTGTGTTCTCAGATGAATCTTCAGTGCCTGGAGCCCAGGAGGACCCCATAAACATTTGTTGAATGAATGAGAAACTTGCTCAAGTGTTAGTAGGATGGCAACCTCAAGTGAGATTTTGTTTGCCTGAGAAATAAATGGTCTCCCTTTGCAGGACCTCATTCTCTTTGCACAGTAGGAGCTTGCATTTCTCTCTGACTGTCAGAACACCTTCCTCCTTAGACCCGTGTGGCCTTGTGCCCTTCTCTTGGAGTTGGGGCAAGGCTGATGTGCAAAGCCCATGGCCACTGCTCATGTCATAGCTCTCAGGCTTAGTTCCGGGGACCTTGCCTTGGGCCCTGAGCTGAGATCTTCTCACTCTGCATGCTCAGGAAGAGGGCGTGGGGCTCAGACTTCTGGGTTGTCAGTGTGGAGCTCTCACAAGCCAATAGCCCTGGGCCACCCCTGCTAAGTAGGAGCATGCCACCACTGTTCCCTGTTGGCAGCAGGGGCCCTGGTGTCTCCAAAGCTGGGGCCCAAGTGGAATTCATCCGGCAGGAGAGCTGGAGAGTCTCCAGCAGCCCCAAGATCTGCATTGTGGATCCTGGCTCCTGCCTTCCAACTCTCCCACGGCTCGTTAGCACCTCCACCACAGGTGGGTGGGGGTGAAACTCAAGTCATGGCAGCATTGCTCATCTGGGGCTCCGGTGAAAGAGATGGTGAAACCCAGGGGTAAAACTCAGGGCGGAGAAGTATTTACGAATTTTATTTATCCTTCCTATCTCTAACTTCCTTACTGAAAATAAATGAGATGGCTATGAGACAGGACTCACAAAGGAAAACAAAAGGAATCATGTAGTTCATAAAAAAGAAGGAAGACTTTTTTTTGGTCTTGCCCACCAACTCTTGCTTTGTCCATGATCTCATCAACAAAGACCTGAGGTTTTTTTTAATAGCCCATAATTATTTAATGATTCCAGCACTGCTGTTTGTTCTCAGCTCTAAGTGCCAGATAAACATGGTGTTTATTAAGGAGATAGCCTAAATTCATGGAAAAACCAAAACAATTTGAGAATTTCAATTAAAGGGACATGAAAGGAGGGAAAAAGTATTGAAATACTAGAAAATTGTTTCCTTCCCAAGGTCTGTTTGTTTAGAAACTCAAAACTTAAAAATTTAGATTTCAACCTGAGTTTTAGTTTTTGTTCTCTAAATCAACACGCTCTCTATGCCAGCAATTCTCAACCAGCATGTGGGCTGCCCGAGAGCCTCAGTGTGCCCTGAACCTTTACCAATGTTGCTGACCATTTTGATCAGTGTGGAAACTCAGTTTCTGCTGTGGCCGAGACGCATGGGACGGTTGAGCCATGTGGTTCAGGCAGAATAGGAACAGCTGAGCTGAGGGCATAGTCAGGGTAGGGATGGGCCAGGATAGAGAGAGAGCAAGAGAAAGATAGCATGGAAAGAGTTAAGAAGCCCAGTGTGATGTCAGTTGGCACTCAGAAAGAGGGCATGTCTATGGGAATGCGGAGAACGTTGCCTTGTGAGTATATGGGAGAAGCAGCTAGGGCAACGGCCAGGCAGTGATGGCCAAGCCACCAGGTCCATGACTATGAAGGCAATCCTCTCCAGGATGCCATGAAAAAGTCTAAAATCAAAATAAGACAATAAGATTGAGAACAACCTCTCTAACCTTTTATTAATAGGAAATGTTAACATTGGGAGAAAATTATAAGGAATAGATTTTAAACCCTGCAACATATCTTAAAGCTAGAATGGGATTCTGAGATTTCAGCTAAAAAGTCACTGGATAGAACAGAAAAATACAAAAAAAAACCCCAAAAAACAAAAAAGACACTGGACATAAAATAAAAATCAGAAAATATCAAAAAAATGACAAAGAAGGAAGAAATAGGCCTTTGGGATTAAAAACGCAAAGAATGAAGAAACAAAAAAAGCCCCTTTTCAATCCCCATAGTACATACCGTGTAGCGAGGCCTGTAAGTCTTTCATATTTTGGTCTAAAAGCTGCGAAGGAAGGAATCCTGAGGCTGCCTGGGGCTTGGCGTCTGGCTCTCCTGGGCCCAGAGTGGGCGCTGGCTCCTTCAGCCGGCCGTCTCCAAACACAGCAGCCCACTCTTCACTGAACTCGCCCTCTTCCAGGGAGGACGCATGGAAGATCTCGCTCAACAGCAGCAGGTCATCTTTGTCAGCACCTTCGGCTTCCAAAGTCCCTGCCATTGGGCCCAGGCAAGCTGGTCAAAGTAACAGCACAAAACACATCACCACCAAGGGCCCAGGCCCTCGGGAATCAATGCAGTGGGGTTTGGGATGGGACAGACTGGGGAGACAGCTAGATTTAAGAAAAAGCTAATCAAAAAATAAGTTAATTCCATTATAGCCTTTCAAGAAATTTGAGAATTAAATTTCCAGTTCCCTTCTCCCTTATCCTCCTTTCTTCAAGGCCAGTTCAGTTGCTGAACATTATTAGAATTGCACTGAAATAGTTTCCAAAAAAATTCTAGGGTTTTGGTTTTTCCTTAACGTAAAAGCAAATTTACCACCAAAACATTTCTCAGATATGAAGCAAAGCCAGGATTGAAGGCAGGTTGGAGATCTTCGTTCCTTGTTTGTATAGGTTCCTGAATCTCCCCACACAACAAGCCCTAAATCCACAGCCACCACGCCATGTGGCAGGCTGCCTTGCCATCCAGGATGGGGAGAGGACCCACTCCAGGCCCTGACTGGCCTGGGAAGGGGAGGCGGGCAGAGGATGTCAGGAAGTCCTGCAATGACCAAGAAAGGCATCCTTGCTTCCTTTCTCTTTTGCTGCAGCCCAGCTGCACGAAGCGAAAAAAAGGTGGGTCTGGTTTGCCACAGCGCAGCAGTGAAAGAATGAGGGGAAAACAGCGCAACTCACAGGACCACCTAGAAGATGAGCTTCATAGGCCAGAGACACAGCTCTGGAGGGTTGGAATGAGCACCAGACCAGAGTGTGAGCCCCTGGACCATCCTTTATATGCTGTGTGACTTCAGCAAGACCCTTAACCCCTCTGGCCCTATTTTTTTCATCTATAAAATTATAATATTAATAATGCCCACTCTGGAGTATTGTCAGGAAGAGTGAAAGAAATAGACCAAACCTCATTGCCTGTTCAGAAGGAAGACTTTTAAAGAAGGGATCCCTTCTCATGATACGAACACTGACACAATACTGATGAGTGAATACAAGCAGAATGGGGAATTGCTATCAGAAATCCCATAGCAAGACGTTTCATTGAGTTTTCTACATATTTTTGAAACCAAGAACTGACAGTTTTATTAACTGTGACTTTGTTGTATCTAATTGCCACTTGGAAACTGCAAACATTTTTGTTGTAAGTCATGAAGAGAAGGAACAATCATGATTTATATCTTCTCTGAGCTATATTGCAATTCTGATATTGTCATATTAAGTGAGATGAACAGGTTTTCCTCAGATATATGAGATAATTAGCAAATGAAACCTTCTTTAAAAAAAAATAAAGCTTTTTGGTTGGCTCTATTGATCTGTAACCACATTTTATATAAAGATCTACAGATGGAGGGGATTTTTGACGTGCTGAGCAGACTGGCTATCAATCAGGGAGGGGAGGAGTCCAGTCATCTCATATCGTTGAGGTTTAAAAATAGGGGCAAAATATCACTTTAATCAGACAACTGTCTAATTTAAGCATTCTTATTGTTTGTGTTATCAGAGAATTTGCACCGAGACATAGACTGTAGGCGTGGTGGTGAAGAGATGGGGAAAATGGCATTGTATTAAGCAGGCTTCTGAGACAGCTCTGTAGTGACAGGGTAGTGCAGGAAACACCTAGCCCTGTGCATGGTGGGAACCGCAGGGCCGGTGAGGGGAGACAGCCCATCTCTGTGAACAAAGGCAGGAACCTTGGCTGTGACAGGGTGTGTCCATCAACATGCATCTACGCATCCTCCCTGACCCCTTAATCTCTCTCAGCATCACCCTTTTCACATATATTAACTTCACAAATCTCTGTACTTCCTACTTTCAGTTGAGACTGGAAGGCCCAACACTATTCTCATGGTTTACTCTCTGGCCTGACTGAAACCGGATGATCACTGAACCAAACCCGTTTTATGGGAACCAATTCAATAAATCAATGTGTAGACTCTAGAGGAACAGAAGACGTTAAACGAGCATTGGAAATTATGTGTGTTCCTCCTGGGGACACTTTACAGCCCTCCACTAAGTCAAACCCTGGGTTGGGGGGGCTTCGATGCTTTCAATCTAGATGTCAATTCAGGAAAGATTATGAACTAACATTAGCAACAACAAATAATGAACTTTGAGTCTTGCAAAAATAACCACAGACTGGAAAAGCTCTATCTTTGTTTTTCCTGTTTAGGCTTTGTGCAATGGTATTTAGAGTTGAGTTCTGTGGGTTTTGCTATCTTCGCATCCTTTCCCTTCTCTTCTTCAGTTTCCCCGTTGGAGAGACACCTTCTCTGTGTGATCCTGGTGAGACACCATTTAAGATGCCTCACCAGCCCTCATCCCAGGTGGATTTGTGACCTTGGCTGTGGGCATATGCCAGAGGCTTCCCTGAGTTTGGTATATGGAAGCTGGAAGAAAGAGCTGTCTTTCTTTGGGATTCCAAGTTCTGAAGATGAAGTTTTGAGGCTCCCAGTGATGATGGAGCCAAATATGAAGGGAAACAACATCAAGAATTGGGGAGAGAATCCTGACAACACTGTCTAAGCCCTTGGATTCAGTCTTGCTTGAAGCCATTCCACCACTGTGTGATGCCAGTTACATGGACCAATACCCAATACATTCTTTTGTTTTCTTTTTTTAATTTTAAAGCTAAACTATTTAGAGAAGGTTTCCATTACTTCCAACCAAAAGATTTCTGACCAATATTGTATTCTATCAAACTCAAACTTAGTGACAGAAATGAGAAAAGTACCCATGGTGAGGAGGATATTATCTAGAGCTAGTTCTGAATAGAGATTTAGTCTGTGGTCTACCATTGAATTAGGCCTATTACTTAGTGCCCTGGTTACTTAACAGTTAAGTCAGGCTGCAAAGTAGACATCTTCTCTTTTAAGAGAACTTATTACTTAGCTGAAAGCAATGAAACTGGCACTGACTTGAACCAGAAAACAGGGGAACCTCCCAATTATTGCCCTGATAATTAAGATGCTTGAAATTACTATACATAACTTGCAAGAAAAACTTAATTACGAGTAGAAAAGGACAGGTTTAGGTCTGTAACCAGACAAGTCGAGACTTGAAAGATAACTCTCGTCAGTTGGTTCTTAAGAATCATGTTATCATTTTCTTTGGAACTAATTCAACTCCACTGTGAGAAAATGGGGACACACACAGAGACATAAGCTCTTTGAGAAAAGCTCTGGTAAGAGCCATAGAACTTCGAACATAGAACATAGAAGAACATAGAAGTCAGAGCTTCCATCCATGCAGAGGAGCAAGTATTACTCAGGTTATAGCTCCCCATCCTGCTTTTGTCTGAAAGGATGAACAAAAGTGGTGGAGCTGTCAGGTGCCAAACCCACAGACTCTACTCCAAGGCCCCTTCCTGCTTTTGCAGGCTCTCCAGTCTCCATGTTTACCTTCATATCAGATAACCCAACCACAGACGTTACTACAAAAATAAAGGCCAACAGACATCGTGGACTCAAGTTCTCACCTCTCAGCCTCCCTCTCCATGACCCTTCATGCGTTCCCTCTGCTTTTCTAAGATCAGCTCTCTCTATTGCCCCCCGTCCCCTTCAGGAGCCTGCTCTGCTCTCACCATTATTCAGCTCCAGCACCTGTAGTCTTTCATTCTCCAAAGCTTCTGCTCCCTGACCTCAGAAGATGTGCGCACATCCCAACAACAGTCAATCTTCACTTGATATTGCTGTCTCCCCCGACACCCTCCTGCAACTTACTGTTCTGGTTTCTTCCTCCTTCTACAGCTACACACTATACTTTGCCACCACTCTTTTTTAGCCTGCCTGTAATCAAGTTCCTGGCCCCACCCTACACTGAAGTGGCCCTCTCGAAGGTTATCAGTGAGATCCTCATGGCCGATTCCAACCCCCTTTTCTCAAGCTTCAACTTTTAGAGCACATTGCACTGTTACCCACTCTGGAAATGCAGTCAACTCCTGAGAGTCCCCATGAAGTGGCTCTCTGGATGTCCTCTTCTCTCCTTGACAATACTTTCCCTGCTGCCTCTTCCTTCTTGCCCTTAAGGTTTACTCCTAAGCCATCATATCTCTTTTCCCTACATTTTCTATAGAAGATCTTATTTATTCTCATGGTTCTGTCTCACTTGGGAAGATTCTCAAATCTCCAGCTCCTATTCCAAGTGCTTTCTTGAACTCTGATGACAATTCCCGACTTGAGGGCCCTTTAGGGTTTTCCCATTGGCGAGTCTGCTGGCGATCCATGAAAGGCACCCTCCTGCTGTACACCGTTGCTCAGGTCAGCTGCGAGATTACTGCTCCCTTACTCGGAGCCTTCAAGGGCTCCCTCTGGCTACTAAGTAACCCTCCTCCTAGTGATCCTCAGGACCTCTACAGTGAAGCTCTGATGCAGCCCTTTCAGAAACTCACCCGCAGTGTCTTCGGGGAAGCCTACAATTAGGCAAAACTCCTCTGCTTGCCATTTCTCAAACGTGCTTTCCTGCCTTCTCATCTGGGAACCTGCTCTTTTCTCCCAATGAGATGCTCAAAGAGAAGAATCATACTCAGCCGAAAGGGATCTTCGAGATCATCTCCTCTAACTCATTTTACAGAGCAGGAAAAAGACACTTGGGCTAGACAACTCGCCCAAGGTCATATCATTTATTAGTTACAGATTATCTGGCTTGGGACCCCTGGCTCATAGGTCAAGACGTTTTCTCAGTGCAACACACTGCTTTCACTTCAGAACCTATTAAGGGTCTCATATGTAAACTAATATTTAAGCTTCTGTAAAGTTCTGAGGGTTTCTAAGGTCAGATGGTTCCACTGGCAGCTAGGCAAAGCTCTTGGCTGCAGGCCCCATGGCAGACTGGCCGAGATGGCAGACCAACTCAGCATGTTTGCTCTGCACTGCCCAAGGTTCAAAACCAAAAACCCTATGCCCCTGGGAAAGCAGTCCCTAGGAAAACTGACCATGAACCAATGAGCAACGATTCTGACCCAATGAGTTTTCAACAACTGAAAACTGACATACAGAGGAAGCTCTCTTCAGTTCAGCCAGAGTGTGGGCGTCAGAAAGCTAACGTGGGAAACTGGTGATAGCCCACTCAGGTAATATTTTTGAAATCATACCGAATTTCATGACCTCAGCATAAATTAGGAACACAGAAGATGGAAACATAACTACATAGACCAAAAACGAGAGCACAGGAAAACAAACAGATAAATGTCACAGAAGTTACCTTCATCTGTGTGTGAAACAGGAAGACTCTGTTTCTCTGGTTTTCTCTCTGGTCCCCACTCTCAACATTATGACTAATTGTAAAGGCCACACACTTGCAACATACATGAAAAACCCCAAACACCAACACTATCCTCACATCACCCAAAAGAGAGTATGGGAGGAAAGATGGGTAGGAAACTACCTTCCAGAAATGTCTAGCAAGAGAAATATTCTTCATTATAAAAGTCTCTGGTAACAAAGTGTACTTGTTTGGAATTCAAGAATACTGTTTCTAAAAACTCCCTTATGGTGAAAAAGACATAGATAATAATAAGAACAGATGGGGGAAAATCCACCCCTGCCCACTCTCTGGGACACACACACACATACCCCAAACATAAAACAAAAAAAACCAACCCATCCCCCAAAAAACCCCCAACAGTGCTAGACCCTGAGTAGGCACTGAAAAAATAGTTTTTGATGATCCACAAGCCTGCTCCTCCATTTTAGCATTATATATTAACAAGCAAGCAATTTTACTGAAAAACCTGACACCTGGGGCGGGGGTAAGTCTACACAGAACACTGCTGACATGGTGATCAAGTAAGGACAGTATTTGGTTTTAAAAGTGCACCCTTATTTCATGAAAGGACCAGAGCCAGCAGTTCACCCTAGGAGGCTGAGGGAGACAGAGAGAAAGGAAAGTTTAAGGAAAGATAATGAGCTTAGCCTTTGCCACACTGCGCGTGAGGAAGCAATCAGATCCCTGGTCAGCTGGCTATCTGTGGAGAACTGCAGGAGACACTTCTGAGTGACTGGGAGAAACTGGGTGCAGACAGAAATATCTATTATTGCTATGGGTTAAAGGTTCTCACCCAGACCCATGGGAGCTACTGAACGAGCTTCTCAGTCACTCTCATGGTTGGCAGGATTTTGAATCACAAGTTTGGAAGCAGTGACCGGGGAAGTAGCAGGAGACAAACATTTTAATTATAATATGGACAATAACAATTTTAACAAATTGGTTCAGTTTGTCTTGTCCTAGAGAGGGATGTTTTGGAGAAGCATAAATTGTGAGATTTAGGGGAGCTGGATTCATTTCTTTTCTGCTTTATACCACTACTTTCTGTTCAGTTATCTCACAGCTATTTTTTTGGCCCAATTTTGAGGAACACAAAGATTTCTACACGTTATAACTTGTGAATTGAGGTCAAGACTGTCACATGTGGTCATAAGGTGATTTCAGAGCTACCTTCAGGCATCTCAAAACGTCACTCAGTTTCTTTTTTACTTAAAACATTTTTATAAACTGGTCAAATATTGGTTTTCCCTTACGTTATCTATTTAGCAGGAGAAAACACATTTCATTTTGACACTGAATCACAGTGACTTTCTGGGCAATGGCTCCTGGAGAACTGTCTCCTTGCTGTTGTCATCAGCCGTCTGCTTTTTGATAACATTATACCACATACACGTCTAAGAGAATTACCACTGGGAGTGCATCGGCCCCCAAACAGCAGGGTGCCAGAGCTGACAGCCCCAAGTCCTATAAAGGCAGCCATCCCTGGATTAAGCAATTTTTATTTCTTGATTGTTTAATGTCTTGTATATTGTAATCAGTGTTTTAATTCAGGATTGGGGCCTTCAGGCAGTTTTCTGAAGGGCACACATTTTGAAGTCAACTAATTAATGAGTGTTCTTTTCTCCAGTCACCAGAGTTCTCTGTGCACTGAGAGAATATTTTTATACTCATGGCCATGTTAATTTTTAAGCTGATGCAACGCAGAAGAGGTGGATAGTGAGAAAGCAGAGCTCAAGCCTTGAGAAGGGCTTTGTGGGTGGCCATGATAAAGGGAAAGGAGAAATTGTATGACACTGTATTTAACTGAGAAAATGTGCACATCAATTTTTCTGCCTGAGAACAAGTCCACATTTTGGGGAAGAGCATATTCGTCTATCTTTAGAATTAAACTGAGTGCTCAAAAAAAGGATATGAGCTGCTTTCCACAAGACAAAGATTGTAACTATAAGCCAATGAGGTATAAAAGTTCTTTTAAATAAGGAGGAAGATATCAATCTTATTCTGATGCATGGTGGCACATGCTTTGGAGGAAGCTTATGAAAGTAAACAGGCCTCTCAGGCAGTAGCATTTCTGATAATTCTGTGAAGAAATGCAGGACTGCTGGGTTACTGTTGTATCACTACTACCAACTTAAAGTAAAAATCCAAAACTGAGAATTTTTTTGTAAGGAGGAGTAATATATATATATATATATGTAGACTCATATTTGCTTGTGTCTATGTAAAGAAATGCTGGAAAGATACACCAGCGGATGGGAATTTTGGACTAGAGAGGTGAGTGGGGAGCAGGAATGGGAGTGAGAGTTTTTTTTTACTATATATGTGTTTATTATCATTTTGTTTTTTGCACCAATGTGAATAGACCACCTATTCAAAAATTGTTTATTAAAATAATGAAATTAAATAGGAAATAATAAAAGCAAAAAGCAAATTACATAAACAACAGGTTGGGAATAGGAGAAATAATCTTCTTATTAAAATAAGTTGAAGCATATAGATGATTCTAAATAATTTGTTGAAAGTTAAGACTTGCTAAAAACTAGGTGGTGGGTACCTATTGCTTGTTATGGTATTGTCTTTATCTCACCTTTGTAAGACTTCAGTCTCCTCCAAAAAATTAATATTTGTAAAAAAAACCCTTTATTTCATCAAAATATTCTATCCTTAAGCCAAGGGGAAAACATTTCTATGAAAAGGGAGGCTATGTAATGGCAATCTGCATTAACTATTTGCATTTTACTTTTTATAACCTGGTGTGATTTCAACATTTACAAATAAGTAGGCATTCTGATAAAATACACATGGACATTCATGAAATATCGCACAGTGTGTTGCCTTGAATGAGAAATTAATAAGGAAAGGAAGTTTTTGTCCTCAAGTTTATATTCCTAAGTCTTGGAAACTTAATGCCAGAGTCCTGTTGCCTTTCCAATTTTGAAAAAATTTTAACCAATGTCCTCAATTTTCAGACTTTCTTCCTTCACACTTTGCAAATTAAATCCAAAGCAAGCTCAGACTGAGTGGAGAAAATCATCGGCCCTTGTTAACTGGGGCCTTCAGGATGATCTTGGCCCATTTCTGGTCCTGTAAGAAACTTGTAAGACCAGAGAAGACTGTGTGCCAGCCACCAAGGCAAGGGGTGCTCTCGAGTTTGGCTTGGAATCTCCGGGGTATTTTGGACTCATGGTAAAATCATTAGAAGGAAACCCTTGGTAGGATGGAGAACAAAGGTCACGGCTAGGCTGAAAACACTCAATTTCTTGGGATCACTTAAGCCTATGCATGTCTCTTCCAAATCCAGGGTTCTGCATTCTCTTTGGGGGGTTATTTAGTAAATGATTTTAGGTCTGGTGAACTTGGGTGTAGGATCTTGCCAGGCAAACTCTCCCTCTGCATTTAACTAAGGTTCAATGGAGATGCAGCACAGTATACCACCAGGACAACATGTCTAGTCCTACTATCTCAACTGCTTACAATCTGGAGAGTGTCCCTGTGTCAGAGACCCTGAAAGACCCTTTACATAAACGATCTCCAATCCTCACAACCCAGCAAGACTGTTGCTTTTGGTTCCATTTTACAACTGAGAACAACAGAAGTTGAAAGCATTTAAGTAGGAAGCAAATTACTTAAGCCCATATAGATCAGCTATGGTAGAACCAGTATTCACATTCAGGTCTGTCTGACTCTGAAAGCCATGTTTTTTCTACATGTAGGCATATAAGCTTTGACATAGTAACTTTTAGCCTTAGTAGTTGGAACATTATGTAATTATACTAAAGATGACAGATCCACACACGCTAATTTGTGTTTGGGCATACTTAAAGTCATTTATAAAGACAAATGACAGTCACCTAAAAAGAATTTGCTTGGGAATGCAAAGCTATTCAAAAGATAAACATTACATTTTCCTGCATGTAAAACAGTATTAAAAACATTTTAAAAATTATAACCCCAAAGAAATGCATAAATCTTACCACCTTCCTCGGGTTTCATGTCTAATAGTTCATCTATAGGTCAATCAGAAGAGGAGAAAGAAAACAAAATTATGAGTCAGTTTCATTTTGTAAGGAGTTTGAATCCAGTTATTAAAATTGAGTTGTTTTCATTAATCTAGATTACCTGAGCATGCTTTATGTGAAGAGCTTTTGTCTAAGGCGGAGAAAACACTTTTTCCATCTTCAGCTGCAAATATAACATGTACATTTGGTTATCACCAATGTAGAATGGTGTGTGTTCATATACTATTGCAGTGTAAGGTAAATACACAGCCTCAGGAAGAAATTGTATCCACAAACGCACTCATGTGGAAGCAGGGGTCCTCAGATTACGTTTTACTCAAGCTGTTGGCTCTCAATGAACGCTGAGCCAACAGCCCTGAAGCGTTCCTTTATTTGGTAGAAAACTATATGACAGTGATCTAGCAATTCTCCTTTCATGGACAAATGTGTGACTTAAGTAACTGACTATTACTAGATGGTGCTAATGAACCTTAGCCATATGGGCCTGGCTAAAATAAAAGGGCAGATTTCTGAGTGAAAGAAGCCAATCTGTAAAGGCTACATACAGCATGATTCCAACTATATGACATTCTGGAACTTTGGAGACAGTAAGAAGATCAGAGGTTTGGGAGGAGGGAGAGATGAATAGGTGAAGCCACAGAGGATTTCTAGGGCAGTGAAACTATTCTGTCTGATGCTGTAAGGGGGGTACATGTCATTATACATTTGTCCAAACACATAGACTGCACAACACCAAGGGTAAACCCTTATATAAACTATTGAATTTGAGTGATACGTGTCAATGTAGCTTCATCGATTGTAACAAATGTAATACCCTGATAGGGGATGTTGATAATGAGGGTGGTTATGCACGTGTGGGAGTAGGGGGTATATGGGAAATCTCTGTACCTTCTGCCCAATTTTGCTATGAGCCAAAAACTGCTCTAAACAATAATGTGTGTGTGTTTACACATACACACAACAGAACAGACTTAAAACTTGGTTTGCGCATATGTACATTAGACTTTCTGCAGGTCACAGAATAAAAGAGGATATTTCATTATCATGGATTCGATTCCATATGTATATATAAAACAAGGCGGTCAACATTTACACTCTCAAAATATTATGCAAATACCGCAAGCAAGTGAAGATACTACATAAACAAAAAGACAATTTGATCCCCCTGTATTGTCACATTATAAATATATGATTTATATTGATATGTAAAACTCAAATACAAATATAATAAACTGGAGTTTACATTTTCCTACAAAACTAAAATTTTCCTGTTCAATCACCTAGATTCCCACAACACGATTCATGCTGTCAGCACCCAAGGGATACTGAGGCTGGAGGGTATGGATTAATACAGTCGGAGAGCTCTTACATGGCCAATGAGATCAGGCCAGCCCGCCTCTCTGCCTTCTGCCGCTTGTTCCTTCCCCCACACTCTAGAACACTGTTCTTCTGGCCTCCTCCTGGTCCTCCTTGGCCCCCAGTCTTTGCTCAGCCTGTTTCTTTTGCTTTGACAGGTCTTGCAGTAGCACTTGACTTAGCTACCTCCCTGGTCCTCTCAAACAGTGGGTCTCCCCATCACACATGCCCATAGCTCTTGTAGCTCTCACCAAAGTTGGAGTTGCCCAATTACTTGTATAATTATTAGACCACCGCTTTTGACTCTAAGCCCCATCCTGGAAGGGTGTGAATATGTCTGGTGTACCACTGTATGCCCAGAGCCCAGTGCTGTGCCCGCCACAGAGGCGGCACTCAATACACATCTGTTGAACAAAGGAACAAGTACGTGAGTAAGTGAAGGCGTACATGCGCGAACAGATGACATGAAGTCAAGCTCAAGAGGTAAAAAATGAGAGTTTTTTTCTGTTTTTCTGTTGAATGGCAGATGGGAGAAAAGCAAATGAAGCAGTAAAGCATTAGAATAAGGTAGGTGAAGCAAGTGGTTGGAAAAGTAGGAAGGAAGAGAGAGGGTGGAGGAAAAGGATGGAAGAGAGTGGAAGTTCCAGGATCTACTTTGCCTTCTCCCATCTCCCAGCAAGGCAGCCGTAGCAAAGGCGAAGCAGGGCAGAGGCAGCTATGTCCTCGGGAGGGCCAGGCTGAACAGAGGGTTGGGGTAACTAGAGTTCTCTTCATATCACCTATAAAACTCTCCCCTGCATCTCCAAGGATTGAGTCCCAGTGAAGGGCTCAGGATCACATCACCTTAGTTCTACCACAGTGTGCCTCCCCTTTCTGAGAAGAACCAATGAAAGAACTGACAGTAATGGCAGGAGACAGGAACAGCTGACAAGCCCTTCACAGCAACTGTTCATCTACCAACACTCTGATTCCTTTTCTGACCACATACCAGTCAATGCACCCGAGGGATCTGGTGTCACTCATTACAGAGCAGGCCCAGGAATCACCTGGAAGAGGAGTGTCCGAGCTCTTTCCATCTGTTCCCAACAACGACCAATACCCACCTCACAACACAATGAAAATCAAACTCACTTGATGTAATCACGTAATCGTATTAAAACTCTCTCTACAGCCCAAATGGCAGTTAGACCTAGTACTGGTAATAGGAGAAATGTTATCATCTGTTGTAAAAGAAACGGCTCTCTGTCAAGTCTCAGTTGTGGCTGTTCCTCTGAAGGGCTGCTGCTTAAGCGACTAATGATGCTATTTTCTGGTTCAAAATATACAGCCTCTCTCAACAATGCCATAGGGTCGACATCATTGATATTTGAAAATTTGAAACTGAAACAATAAGAAGCAAATTAATATAGACTTGTCTCAATTGGAAAAGAAGAAAGGCCTAGGAGGACTTTGTCAGATAAAGACAATGAGTTGGCAGCGGAGCAGTAGTATTTCAGAAGTAATTTTAAATAAAAATCCATACTTACTCTTAAAACTAGAGGATTCCTTGTGCTGGTTTTCATCCTCTAATGAAATTAACCTTGAAATTAAAAAAAAACACTTAGTAATCTAGTTCTGAAAATGTTACATTTATGATACAGCCAGATTTTCTGTACAATATCCATTACTGCACTCACACACACACACATGAAAGGCGAATGTACAGTAATTTACATGGTACACATTTTCTGAAGAAGAAATAAATTTGCTGGCTCTCTCTTGTTCCCAGGCTGGTTAGCAGCATCTTCGCATCTGAATTTTGGTTCATCGTAAGACATGTATTCTGTGAATATCTAGTTGGGCAGTTAGGTATAACTAAGACAGATACTTCAAGTTATCACTTTTAAAAACATAGTAAAAAAATCAATGGGCAAGCAGGAGTTTATTCTGATTCTTGGTGTTACAGGCGAGGACACCTCAGGAGGTCAGCTAAACTCCATAAGGCTGAAAGCAGGATCATCCCCAAATCGAGGCAGACTGTTGCCCACTCAACCCCTACCCTACCTTGTAAGATCACGGCAGAGACACATCAGCGCCCTGAGACTCAGCTGCTGCCTCTGAACCTCCTTCCTACATGGTTCACCCTTACCTGCTATTTCTGAACCAAATTCTCATTAAATTTTCACTGTCATTTTAAATAGTTACTAGGTTATACTTTTTGAGTTTTTTAAAAGAAGTCCTAAAATAACGGGCAAATCTGAAATTAATTAAAACCAATCAAGATAACCTTAGGTAGTGCCCTTCTGAGTAAAGGCTAATGCTTTATTGTGATGGTATTAACGTGTATGACAAAAACAAGGTGCAGGGACTCACTCCAGGCTCTTCCTCTGACCACTCCAGGGGTTGTGGACAGACCCTTCACCTCCTTCACCTCTCTGAGCCTCGCTTCCAGCATTTGCACAATGAGGAAATGCCTACATTGATTACATGGAGGGCTACCATGAGAATGAGCTGAGATAACATAAATAAAGCACCTGGCACTGTGCTTAGTAGATAGTAGGTGCTCACTAAATGGTATCTGGCATTATTACTCTCACCAGGAATAAGTTAAACCGCTTCCCCCTAAAATAGTCAACTGTGCAAGATTCAGATCACATTCTCTGGTCGTTCCTACAGTGAAAACTTGCCTTCAGTCTGCATTAAATAAACTTGCTACTATTTCCTTTAAAATTAAAAAGGGCTAACATTGGCCACAAATATTTCTGTGGGACAAAAAATATATATATATTTGAAAACTTTATTTAGAAACACAGTAAAAACATAAGCCTGTTTTACCATAAGATTACCATCTAAATTTTTTGTGTGGAAAAGGAACAGCAAATGGAGGTCAAGTCATCTATCTTGCTTTCCTAGGTCAGCCAGTTCAAGATGCACCCGTTCCTGTGGGCTACGACATCGCAACACAAAAAGACCTAGATTCATACTTAAACCTCCTCCTTGCTGTATGAGATTAGGAAACCTTCACCAGATATGTTGCAAAGTTCTTCTCAGTATTTAAAATGACTGGAGGTGCCTTCTTTGTAAAAAGGCAAGAGATGAAGATGCAGGCAGTCACTTCCTGTACTCATAGCTGCTCTCTGCTTCACAGAGGAGAAAACAGAAGGTCTGAGCAGTAGAAAACAAAATGTTGAAACTCAACACTTTTGTGCAACACCTTAGTACTACATGTGTTATGAGGCGATTTCATAGGTCATTTCCTTCCTTGAGAGAAAAGCGAGGGGATTTCCTGTCGAGGACAGGATCTTGTAAAGGATGGTGACAAAAGGACCAGATAGGGCCCAGAAACCCGAGAGAACACAGGAAGCTGAGGCCACAAGACAGAGAGCCAGGGAGCACTAGCGACATTTGCCCTTCCTTGCCCCGGTCAATTCCTCCCAAGTGTGCCTCTTCTAAGATCCCAGAAATGGGTCCCTTATTGGGGTGAGTGAGTCATGGCCTAGCAGGAATATGCTTGAGGGGAGTTTGGCCTCAATTTTAATACATCTACTCTGAGAAGGGAGGAAGTAAAGCAATTACACTGTGTCCCAGGTCCCAACAGACTTGGTCAGTAAGGACTGCGCTGCCCGCACTGGTAGGAAGAAAGATTTTGCCAACAGAAGTAGCCTCGACTTACTGACTTGGCTCCTCCACCACGGGCTCTGTGCTTTCCTGCTGGGTGATCTTCTTCCTTTCTTCTTTCTCAACCAGTTTTTTCATAGGGTCTTGTAAACTCTTGATCATGATCATGAAAAAGAAGGAAAAAAAAAGAAAAGATAAAGAAAGACCATCAATAAAAAATACAACTGCCCCTGGTCCCAGCAACCAAATGTTGCATTAGAGGTTGGGGGAGGTTACCGTGAACCAATCAAGTGGACAGAAATGAAATTATATATGTTCTCAGACTCATCCAAGAAATACTAGACTAGAAAGGAGAGTTGTTTTGCCACTAGATTTATGTTTTCCCTTTTGTGATAAGTTATTCAAAAGAAAGCCTTTTGGCTATTGCTAACTTTATTTTCCATCTTTAACATGCAGCTAAGATAAACATTCTGTTCTGCTTGCAGCCCACACACTGACAGAGCAGGAGCTTTTTCTCCACCAAAGATGAGACAATTTCATTTTATTTTTA
Source organism: Equus caballus (assembly GCF_041296265.1). Taxonomy (NCBI): domain Eukaryota; kingdom Metazoa; phylum Chordata; class Mammalia; order Perissodactyla; family Equidae; genus Equus; species Equus caballus. The sequence goes on from NC_091687.1 coordinate 46,015,458, forward strand.
ATTTTGTTTGCTATTTTGCAACCTAAAAACAGCATATTTTTTAAAAGAGAAAACAAAACTTTTTTTTAACCGAAAATAGTGGCTTAACATATTCTGACAAGTTAACTCCCACAAGTGGACAGAGCAGGTGCACCCCGCTCTTTGTAGATTAAAAATGGGTGAGAATCTTTTTATGGCACATAATTTCTTGGAGTTACTGTTCTCAAGATTTATTAAATATTTAAGAAAAGACTTTTTAAAACGCAAGTGCCTAGAAACTGTACACCAGTGACAAAGCCTGAAAAAGCAAAACATTTCTGTAACAACTGAATAACGAGTTATACAAAAAGATCTCTATTTCTGGCCCTAATTGAAATACAAACCTACAAATATAGGAGAAACATCTCAAGTTAGTTATCCTGCGTATATTCTCAGAACTATTAAAATCCCTCCTTTGGGCCGTCACGTCTCTTCTCCTCTCTTCCTTCTTCCCATCTTTCACATCTCTAGTATGACACACACATAGAAGAAGGCAATTAAGCTTCATATACCAACTCTGACTGATTAGTGACGGCTGACTGGAAGGCTGGATGAGGATGGTCCTGAGGCCAAGTCCCAGCAGAGCTGCGATTGATTTTCAAGTCTGCCATGGACACCAGATGGACACTGGTGTCACCCCTCCGAACTGCCAGCTCTGTTTCACTCCTCGCACAGAATAATTTTCCTAAAACACCCAGGCTATCATGTTACCCTTTTTCTCAAGAACCCATAACAGTTCCTTATTTCTTTCCACTTCTAGTCTAACCCCCTCTGCCCGATTTTATAGATTTTCTAAAATATGGTCCTATCTTACTCTCCCAGACCACTTCCCACTAACCATGCACTTAGGCCGTCTCCTCATAGTCTCCGACGTGCCAGTTGCTCCCTTCCTGTCTTTGTTCATTCTGCTTCTTGAACGAGAAAAGCTCTATCTGTCTGCGCATCCTCAAAAGTCCCATCGGTCTTTGTAAAACCCAGATCACAGTTACCGCTATTTTCCGTAAAGCTTCGTTCACTAAGCACACCAAATTCAAGAAAGTCCTTCCGTCTCCAAACTGCATTTACAGCTTTATAAATATTTGACTATATCTCTTCTCTATTAAGTCTTGTGTCTTAAAAATATTTTTTAAATTAGAAAAATAACAGAACCACGTGTAGAAATTTTCGTAAATGAAAAAAGGAAAAATTACTCCTAATTCCATCTCCCTAAAACAATGAGTTATTATTTTCATACACTTCTTTTCTGTTTTTTTCATACCTACCCTAGTTATATAACCGGAATCACTGTATATATATACATATTTTTATAGAGAGTAGATGTCCTCTTAACCAATTTAATTTGTGTAGGTATTTCGTGATTGAAATAGTTGATTAGAGTGAAGAATATAAAAAATACTTTTTATGTATTTTAAACATTTAATATTGAATTAAAATATATAAATGTATATTCATTTACCAATATCCTAATCATAGGGTCATGGTTTTCTCTTTGAATATATGTCCCCTGATTGGAGTTCTGAAGCATTTTCTTGCATAAACCACATCTATAAGCCGTTGCATAATTTTTAATGACTCCCTATTTCTGGACATTTACATTAGTTACACTCAGGCAACAATTAGTTTTTGAGCACCTACCAAGTGCCAGGTGCTGTTTCAGGTGCTGGGGATATATTGGTGAACAAGACAGATGAAATTACCAGCTAGTGACGGGTCTAGGCAAAGAATTAAAAGAGGGGGATAGAAAGCGATTGGGTCATTACTTCAGTTAGTAGGAATATCCTCTCTTGGAAATGATATTTCAACTGAGAGCTAAATGACAAGAAGGAGCCAGCCACGCGCAGCCCAGGGAGAAGAGGGGGCCCCGAGTGCAAAGGGCTAAAGGTGGGAATAGCTTGGCTTGTTTGTGGAACAAAAAGAATGCCACTGGGGCTGTAGTGAAGTGGGCAAGAGTACAAGTCTTATGAGATCTGGATAAAGAGGTCAGCAAGGGTCACACAGGGAGAACAGAACATTCCTTTACCCACATTCATCAATATTTAACATCTTGTCCCATTAGTTTCATCATATTCTTTTGCTCTTTCTGTCTCTCTAATGTATGACAACTAAATGGAATCCATGATCCTTAGCTGGAGGGGGAAATGCTATAAGGCACAGTAGTGGAACAAATGAGGCAATTAGAACATGCACTGTAGTCTAGATGTTCTCTCTCTGTCTTTCTCTCTGTATATATATATATATATACACACACACACCCCCCAAAGCATCTGGTAAAAGCTGGGCACATGTGTACGTGTGTGTGTGTACATTGGAAATGTGCAACCATAGGGAGGAGTTCAACAGATGTCAAGGACTTACTCTTTTCAATAGATTTGCCAATCATAGCATTTTACTCACACACACACATACACACACCCCTTCCAGCAGTTTCATTCTTCAAAGAGTGGTCCAACCCCGGTCAAAGTGAAGCCAGGAGTATTTTCAGCAGAGGTTCCAAGACTCATTTTTTGATCTGTGACACTACTGCAGGCCTCCTGGTTTGCTCAATTATCTTCTCATTGCATTCCCTTTTTATCAATCAGCACTAGGCAGGGCCAGGACATGTCTGCTCTCAGCCGGCCGTGTCTGGCTGTCACAGCGCTTGCCTAAGCCCCTGAGATGCCCTTGACAGCTCCATGGTTATCATCCCTTCTGTCTCCAGCCTGACCTCCTCTCATAACCACACTTGAGCAGCTCTCAGACAATCCCTTTGTAATGTAAACCACTCCCTCCTTCTTTTCAACCCCTTCCCCTGTTGAGCCATTAGCAGGGACTCAATTGTTGGCTCCCTGTCACCACAATCACAGTTAAGTCACTATTGTGCTTCACCAACAGAATGGCTGCAGTTCCAATTGCTACTTTAATTTATTATTAATAATTCCTGTGACAGTTTCTCCTCTCTTCCCACTATTACCATTGTCCCTATAACAATTTGGCTGTTGCCGCTCAAGAAAGGTGCTAAATATGTACTTGCTGGTTGATAAACTAACATATGTAAGGTTAAACTGCAAAATTTAGAGCTCTTTAGCTAGGAAATTCAAAGGCTCTGGGGAATAATATGAAAAGGTTTCTAAAACCACTAGCAAAATTAATACTGAGCACATGGGCTTATTAAATATTAGAATTTTGTACCAAGGGGAATCGTGTGTGTGTGTTTAACACATACACATATCAGCTTTACTGAGATATAATTCATATACCATAGAATTCACCCATTTAAAGTATACAACTCAGTGGTTTTTAATATAGTCACAGAGTTGCACAACCATCACCACAATCAGTTTTAGAACATTTTCAAGGGGCATCTCTTGAAGCAAGAAAGAGTTTTACATCAAACTAAGCTAAATACTCCTCTATATAGCTTGGAAAAGAACTTCAACAACACATGTGGAACCTGTTTCTTACAAAGATGGTATACATTGAAGATATAAAGGGGCTTAGAGGAACTTTGAAGCACCATGGATGACAAATCATGTCCCCTTTCCTCCCTCAAAATTAGTTCCTGGGTGCGACTGTCAGATACAGGATGTTCTCCATGGTGGACCACTGCTCTCCCCAAGGTTTCATGAGAAGGTCCAGCTGAGGGCTGAGGTGGAGGTGAATTCTTTAGATTATTTTAAAGTCCACAATTCAGCTGAAAATGCTTAACTCTGTAGCATCTGTAAAAGTCAGAGGTGATAGCATTTTCTGTGGACATGAACACCTGCTCAGGCAAAACGGATCCAAGAGGCCTGACTGGCTATCCAGACAAGGCAGCCATCAGATGGAACTATTAGGAATCCCCGGCTGATGGAAGCCACATCCAAATCTATTTCCAGAAATGAAACGTCAAAGCATTCTGTTTCTAAACCCCAAACCAACAAGATCTTTCATTAAAATTGTTCATGAAAATCACGAGGTATTAGCAGCAATACAGCATCATATAAGACTGAAACGTTCTCTGTGGCGGAAAGAATGTTTTTAGACTAAGTAACCTCTCTCTGCTAAGGCTGCACTGACATGCTAATAGTTTCCATCAATGCTTAAATGGTTTCAGGAAGCACACACACAATATATAAGATCAGCGTGACAGAGGAAATGCGCAGACCAAGCTTGCAAAAGTGTCTTAGAAAGGAAACAGCTTAATATAATAATGGGAGTTACTACTTCCTGTATTAGGAAAATAAAAGCAGCAGCAACATTCATCTGAATGAAAGCAAAACTACTCAGCAAAACAAATTCCAACGGCAGAAGGCCAGCAGCCAGCCCTAACACAACCACCTAAACTTAATGTTTAACTTTGACAAGCGGGTAACATTTTCTCTAATCTTTAACTGTGACAATTAATTTTCTTATGCTACTTCCCATTAATTACACTGTACATCTATGAAGGTGCCAAATAATTGTCTATAAAAGGAAACAAAAGTGCTCAAAATAGTGAGGCATGGTTAAAAGATGCTGAACTCAGTTGGGTGTGTGCATGTTTGTGTTTACATAATTGGTAGCACATGAGGAATAAAAAGCAGAGACCATAATAATGTGCAGGAGCCACGCAATTCATGGCCATTCAGCATGTGTGTCCTCCCCGCCCACGCAGGTATACATTTGTACAGACACTATATGAGGAACACTACTAATCTAGGACCAGAAGGTAGTCTTGAACTGTACTCTAGAACAAAAAAGTTAAAGAGTAAAATTAGAGAAAAACACAATCATAAACAAGATATGTAATCTTATTCTTTAAAATAAAATGGAAAATTGGTACTGGGAAGGCATCTTAGTGTCCTTGGAAGAGAGTGACTTTGGAAATAGATCAAGTAGTGCTGTGACAAGGAAAAGGGTCTTCAACCCTTGGGGGCCTCTGTTTACCCATCAGGACCATGAAGCTAATGACAAGTACACCTTTCTTGGGACTTTGTGAAGATTAACTGAGATAATCCTTCTGCATAGTACCAAGCTCACAGCGAGCAATCAAAACGTGCTTTCTTATCAACAACTTTTAAAGATCTACACGGAAAAAGATGTTTTAAGGACTCATCTTGTGTGAGGTGCTGCATTCCATGTTTTACACACCTCACCAAACCCAGATAAACTTTGTATTCCTGATGTCCTGACATGGAAATGGAGACTCAGAGAGGTGGAGTAACCTGCTGAAGGCCATTCAACCACTACCAGGTAGAAGCAACAGTTAAATGCAGGTCTTTAAAATTCTACAACTAGTTGAGAAATAGTATTCAATAGCCAAGCCAAGAACATTTACTGAACTCCTCCTTCATATAAAAGGCCAAGGAGATTGAGAAGATTTAATTCCAAATTCGAAAACAAGGATCATAGTTTCCCAAGTATCTGAGGGGCTGACATATATAAATGACGTTTTTTGCCTACAAGCAAACATATCAAACTGTCACTTTTAATTGAAGATTTGCAGCTATACTTTTTAAAGGTGGCACTTCTGCTTTCCCCTGCCCTTCTGCCTCACGGCCAGAAGTGCCACCTGGAAGAAGTGCCACAGGGCAGGGTGGAAAAAGCATGGGCATCCCCATTCTCAGATCTACTGCATACTGGGCACGTGGCAAATTACTAGACCTTGCTGAGCTTCAATTTCCTTATTTGAAACAAGGGAACAAGAACAAGAATATTCAACTTACTAAGGTTATTTTGAGGATTACCTAAAATGTATGCACTTTCTTTACGTAAATGCTGAACCCAGCAGCATTATTAGGTATAATCCCCAATCTTGGCACATTAGAGTCACGCAAACCAGGATGAACTCTCCTAGACATTATTTCACCCCACCCTTCACAGAGTGCCTGGCATAAAGTAACTACCCACACAATGATAACACTTTTTCCTTTCCCCTCAAGGTTAGGGAATGAGAAGTGGGAGACAGAGAAGAACCTCACTGTTGTGAGGAGGGCCTGAGCCACCAGCTGCTGGAAGAACAAACGCCAGTCGTCATAAGGGATGGATGAACTGATGCTTAGCCACACTCCAGCTTATCCACCTCAGATTTCAATGGTGGCCATGGTCAGTCCCCCTACCCCCTCCTCTCCCAGTGACCTGGATGCATCCCAATCTGCTGTTTGCAAGGATCTGGCCTGGAGCAGCCTGGGAAAAAAAAATCATTGTGCTAAATGCTGTGTAAAGTAATGACACTGAGAGAAAACTTGAAAGTCTACAAGGATATTCTGGAAGCCGGCCATGAGTAATTGCCATGTTGGGACTGGCAACTAAAATAGCATTGCAGAGATATTTACTCAATTTTCATAAAAACTATTATGGCTTTATTTTCAAAGCAAGTAACTACAGAGCCATGTGGCTTGTCGGTAAATGTTCGAGTGATTAACTGAGAAATGTGGAGGTGGGTGGAAGAAGGCTGTTAGGCATACGAATTTGAGAAAAACAAAATTTAGAAAAGGATGTTTTTTGAATTGTGAAAGCTAACAGCATTTTGGTCTCCAGAATGATGTCCCATATAACTGTGCTAAGTCCTAGACCCTGGGAGAGAAAGGAGGGAACACTGGCTCATCTGTTCCAATGGTTATTTTTCACCATGTTCAGAGAGCAAATTCAGGTCTCCTTGGAGTTAAAATCTGGGCACAGATGAAGAGCCAGTTGCGAAGTCAAACTGCATGTTTAGAATTAGGCCTGAGGCGGGGGTGGGAAGCCCTCCTGCCTTTCTGGCTTCAGGCCTGCCCAGCCCTCTCCTAGCCCTGGTGGGAATCACAGGAGCCTAGACAGGGCCTGCAGGGCTCAAGGGCGCGTTTGGGGATGCAGCTGCCAGAGCACCTGTGGGAGTCAGGGAGGGAGTGGGCTGGGTTACCCTGGGCAAAGTTGCAAGACCTCCTATCCCACGGCCATTCACAGCCCTGCCTGGGACACTCACTGCTAAACTTATAATCTAGGGTGAAAATGGTGAGTAATAAAGTAACTTAAGCTGGGCCATGGAACCTGACAACCTCAACAAACTCTTCTGCACTGATACTGCCAATGGCTGTCTTCTGGACCAATGCCAGAATTCTTGTTAAGTCCATCCCTATTACCCCCACCTCGGGGGAGTACTGCTGCCACATGCTGCCATCACCATAGCTGCCACTCTCTCTACACCACCGCCATCTCAACCACCATCACCACCGCCACCAACACAGCTGGAAAGTGGCAGAGCTGAACTGAAAGCAGGGTCTGGCTGGCTCCAGGGCCTGTGTTCTCACATACTCCGCTTTATCATTTATCTAGAGTCAAAAACCTGGCATTCCTTCTGAAAACACTAGAATGGGACATGTCACAGGAATACACTTTGCTACCTACCATTTGCATTAAATATAGCCACTCAGATCTCTTTACAAATACAAATGCAGAAGGACATGCTTCCCCTCAACCAGCTCCCAGTGAGTGTGTCTACTCTATTGAAGGGCCCAATGCTCAATTCTCTATAAAGACATCCCACTCAACCCACATACCAGCATACCAGATAGGGGGAGAAAAGGCCATCAGTACAAATAGAACAAGTAGAATTTTAGATTTTCCATGGAAAAGCCACTTGACTCCTGAGGGCTTTTCTTTCCCCCTGATGCTTGCTCTGGATGTGTGGGGAAATGTGTAAGTAAATGACATCCTGGAAGGATGAAACAAACATGACCACATCTGAGGGTTGGTAATTTCAGATGGGGTACTGCTTTCCTACTGACAGCATTTCATTTAGTTTTTTTAAAAAATGCTTTAAACTCTTACCCTAAATTACTTTCTCTAAAAAAGTGACAGTGCTTTCAAGATACAGCTAGTAACATTCCATTCCTATCCCCATGACCTGATAATTTCTACCATGTGAAAGACATTCCCAGATGATTTGGAATCAGTATAAAATTAACACATTAACGATAACTCATGCAAAGTACATACATTTAGTAGCATTTTAATGAATCAATACATATTTATTGTTTGAAAATACAAGATTAGCACAGTACTTCTTTTACTGGAAACCACTTAAAAGTCCCTCCACTTTAAATTTGAGCTGTGTTACAATTATTAGATTAAAACATTTTGTAATAATCAAATTTCAATGCTAAATTTTCCATAAAGTTAAAATGCTGCAAAAAAATCTAGTTATCATAAAATTAAATGATGAAGGAACATGTCAATGAAAGTAGAACCAATAGAATCCTATCGGGCCTGAGTCAAAAAGCAATAGCTGTTACATAAAACACGACCACAAAATATTCACAAAATGTCAAAATAGTCACTTGGATATTTTTCAAGTTGTAAGAGGTGGAGACTCAACTCACTTGTATAATAAAATTATTTTGGAAAAGAACTAGAAGTATTTTCTAGAGAAAGCTTCATTAGAAATAAAACTTGAACTTCTGGGGCATGAATTATAGCCCTGTAATTCTGCAGCAAAAGACTCTTGCCTCCAAACAGGATGCACCAAGTGTTTAATACATTAATTATCATCCTTCATCAAGCATAAAACTAACAGTCAGGAAATACAGCTGCAATGGCACAATTACCAACACACTCAGAAAACACCCTGCAGCAAAGAAAACAAATGGGTTGCTTTTCATTAACAGAGCTCAGCAAACCTCTCCAAGCACAATGTTTTCTTTCCAGCCAGAGTCCCAAAAGGCATTTCAGGGGCTACTTGCTTAGGTAAATCCAGAGAACAAATAAATCGTGAAACTATTTAGCTAAATTTCAAAATATCCATTATCAATAATATACAGTGCCATTCAGAAGAAAATTCTATATGTTGAAAGATGACTTGATTAAATCAAAATCTTTTAAATACAAGGTATGTATTTAAAAAAAAAAATAGTGCCAGAGATTGGTAAGTCTGGTAAAATCCTCACGCTTGACAGTGACACATAAGGTATTAATGCTGTTCATTTTCATCTTTCGTGGCACACAATACACAACGTGCCTCTATCTATGCAATGATGAGCTGTAATAACAGGATTCTATTATATAGGTTTGAGTCTATATAAACAACATAATTAGCTGCTAGCTTGAGATTCTAACACAACATGTCATCATTGAAAGCCTAGATGAATGGCATTCTAGAGAGGTCATAAAGCATTGCTTATTTGGTTGATTTCTGGACACATAACATTCTTAATATTACTATAATCATATTACACCTTAACAGATGTATTACTCCTACTGAGTTTATATTATAATTAAACCATAAACTGTTACTTAAACCATAATTTCAAGGAGGCTCTGGGGATGTAAAAGTCAATGGATAGTCATCTGCCCAAAATATTTTTAATTATATCCTGAACCATTGCCATCAAACTTTCACTAAATTTTCAGCCCAGAAATCCTCTAACATAATCAGGTTGATCCTCTTGGCAGGATAAATATCATGGCAAAAATTAAGGAGCCATATTTTCCTCAGCACAGGAGGCCAGGGATCCACATAAGGATGCCTCCACGTTTGTGACACAACCTCAATTTCATATTGTACTTTATAAGCAATTAACTCAATCCTCAACTTCTTTTAAACTGGATTTGGGGTAGGCATCATTTCATCTTCCACCTGGCCGATTTGTGTTATATATAGTGTCTTTCAAAAGATAACCTTCGAAATTGTATGTATTATTAAAAAAATCTGATGTACATTCATGCCCTAAAACCTAAAACTTATCTGCCTTATCAAAGAATAATCCATGGGATTCTGCTCAGGCCTGTGTAAGAAAGGTGAATACTGTGAATTGCAACAATTTTAATCAGGTTGCCTTGGTCAGGATCGCTGCTTCCTCGGGTGCTGAAAGCAGCAGTAGATCACAGGAAAGAATGCAGTCCTTGCCGACACATTAACAAAGCTGCCGTGAGGAGGAAGGCTGCAGGTTCACAGTGTGCTAAGCATTTGGCTGGACAAAGGAGGATACACAAGAAATAAAAGGCATCCCCTCAAAAGTTTACAGTCTGGTTGACAAGGCAGAAAAGAGCATTCTGAATCCATTTACTGTACAGCATGTCAGCAAGCACCCATGAATGAGCAAGTGACCAGCTGACAGAGGGACTATGAAGAACAAACTCCACGGACTCAGGTCAGGTGTATCACAAGGTGATGGACCGTCTTGGGTTTCTCTTGGGACCTTCATTTAAAAGGTCAGGATCTTTTGTTTCAAGATTGGCACTTGAGCTAACATCTGTTGCCAATCTTTTTTTTTTCTTTCTTTCTTTTCTTCTTCTTCTCCCCAAAGCCCCCCAGTACGTAGTTGTATATTCTAGTTCAGGTCCTTCTAGTTGTTGCATGCGGGACACCGCCTCAGCATGGCTTGATAAGCGGTGCCATGTCTGTGCCCAGGATCCAAACCAGTGAAACCCTGGGCCTCTGAAGCGGAGTAGGAGAACTCAACCATTCGGCCATGGGGCCGGCCCCTAAAAGGTCAGGATCTTAAAGAGTTTCTGTTTTAGTACTTTTATAGATGCAGTGACATTATAAACACCTCAAAATTAAAGAGGTGTTTTAAGGCAAAAAAAAAAAAGAGGCTTTTTAATGTTTTGTTAAGCAAGTGATGAGACACTGAAAAATTGGAAGGAAGGTAATTTCAAGGAGAACTTTAGTTCTTTTCTGGCCTTTTCCTTTCAAAGTCATAACAACAAGAATATGGCAACAAAGCACCCAGTGTTCTCTCACCATTCTTAAAATCCTTTTGGAACCCAAAGCACTTCCTTCTTTCGACATGCACTCACCCTTGGCAAGCGGCAGACTGAAGGGTTCCACGTTCAGTGGAAATACTGAGAATCAGACATTTTGCATGTATCTCTTTTGAGTTGAGAAATCACTGAGTTTAATGTTGCTTTTTCAATTAGAAAATGTTACAGTCTTATGGAAAAATCCAATTGTAATTGGATGGTACTCACAGAATAAAATGATATTTGTCAGAAGTAAGGGAGGAAAGAAAAATTCCTTCTCAAACAAGCATATTTGAATTTAGTAATTAAAAAGTAACAGAGTGTACTCGACTTGTACAATCTTGTCTTTAGCAATGTCAAACAAGGATTTTAAAGGAGCGGGACCAGTCATTAGGCCGGAGTCCACCACAATTCATCTCCCAGTAACATGTATCCTAAGGTTCAACCTGTGTTTTGGATTACGGTGGCTTATCCTTGTATTGAATACTGATGCAGTAAAAAACACTCTACTGGGGGCATAGTTCTCTCCTTGACATCTGGAGTCTGTTGGAATAATGACGCTTGCTGCAATGGACACTGTTTGTGATATAAACAAAGCTGGACTTTTCATAAGATTTTCTAATGGCCTCTTTTGCTTTCATACCTTTAACATAGTGAATTCATATGGCTGATAACCTTTGAAGCTCTCATGGATGGCTGCCATAGTGTGAGAAGTTTTCTCCCAAAAATGAAGCAGAGTGGTCTGTAAAGAAAGACAGTGAAGCTATTAATGTTCTGAATGCCCAATTTTAGTCACAGGCCCCAGAGAAGTGTGCCCGTCTGTGGCTTTCAAGGTCCTCCAAAATATGATCCCAACTTATCTCTGCAGCCTTATTTCCCATTATGCCCCCTACTGATACTCCGTATCTCAGCCAAACTAAACGCCTCCCGGTTCCCCTAAACACGGACTCCCAGGGCTTATGCTGCTCCTCCACCTGGAACATTCTCCTCTCCATTCTCTTTGTTCTTGTCCCATCTCATCCACCCTCCAGAACCCTGGGCTAATCATTAACAATCTACTTTTGTGATCTCTCAACTGATTCAGTTTCTCCCTCTTCAAACCCTCATTGAAATACGTAGAATTTATTTCCCTTCGCACACCCTGTTCCGTCCTTGAAGTATGGAAAATAGAGCCAGAGTTTACTGTCTCTGACTTCCTTCCTAAATTTGAAGTTTCTTGAAGACAGGGAATCTGGGTTTATTAATTTTTATATTCTTTATCACACCCGGAGTTTGGCCTCCCACACTCAGTTGGTGCTCAATAGTACTGTGGATGGAGACACTGCCAGCCTGAAGGGACTCAGAGGCTATGAGGAGACAAACACAAGTTCACTAAATTAGGACAACCTGATGAGTGAGTGACACTGTGCCAGGAGAAGTACAGGCAACCGTGCTAAGTGAGTTCAGAGGAGGCTTTCTGAAGACTGTGACACTCATTCTGGCACATCAAACAGTGGAATTTGGACAGCCTCAGACAGAGGAAAGGCACTCCAGGAGGCAGAAGGAACCACCGCAGTGACTGCAGGGAAGTGGGATACTAGAGTGGGTGTACACGGCATACCTAATATTCGGTTTGATTAAACTCTAGCCTACTAGAAGGAAGAGATGCGGGAAGAAAATGATGAGAAAGGCAGTCCTAACTTCATAAATAATGCATACGCCATACTTTTAGCTCAAACACCATTTTTCTGTTATCTAAACGTCATTAACATTCTTGGTTCCTTGTAACAAACATCGCTTTGTTACCTGGTATGTTGCTAGCATATGAGATAAGAGATTGCATCTGCTTGCTCCAAGAAGATCCACTTTTTGACACACATCCATCTTCAATTTGTCAAAGCTTTTTTTGGCAAGGCGTACTTGTGTTTGTACCTATGAAAGTAAAAGGGAATCTCTGAACCACTCAAACTCTTAAGTAGTTAAAAATTGCCAGTGAGAAAAGACCAACAGGTGGGTTTCTTGCTTTCATATAAGAAAACACCTTTGAAAACTCCAGACAAGTGAGAAGATCCTACACCATCCCTTGTTCACCTCCAAAGGACCTAAATGACAATACTGCATATCATGATCTTACAACACACTTACCATCCTAACTACATTTTTCTTAGTCAAATGTTAAAATTCCTTTCCTCCCACTAACCACGGTGGGGAGAAGTCTGGAAACATGCAGGGTGGCAAGGGACTAACTTTGCCCTTTTGTCTTCCTATAGTATTTTGAAGCTGACTATCTGTATACTCTTCATTCCACTTCCCCTAATGTTAACACCTTACATAACACAGTACCTTTGTGAAAAATAAGAAATTAACACTGATACAATCCTATTATCTAAACAACAGACATTGTTTGGATTTCATCAGCTTTTCCACTAATGTTCTTTTTTCTGTTCCAAGATCCAGTCTAGGGTACCACATAAGGGAATTGTGACACAGCCTAAAAACCTATCCCCACTAATAAACTTTCAACTTTTTGTTATTGAGTATGTACACAAGTAATCTTTCATCCATCCCTGAGCCATAGAGTAATTCAGGGATGGAGTGAAGTCAAGAAAAGACTCAGAAATATCTATTCTATGCATTATTTGATGATAAAATTTAATACAGCTACATTAAAAATGGTGAAGTCGAAATTTCTCCTTCCTCCAATCTGAAGCATCACAGCATCATATTTTAACCAGGGAAAACTAACCAAATATTAACTTATCTCAGGTAACTCATGCAATTCTAGTTACCAGATAGGTAACTGAGTTGAGAGTAATGCTGGCTCATTAACGATAGTTCTGTTATCACAGCACACCAGGGGGGTAAGGACGATGTCTACCTTGATCAGCATTATATGATCAGTACCTGGCAACCTGATACAAAGCAGGTGCTGAATAAATATTTGGTGACTGGATGAAGAAATTTTCCAGGCCATTTCAAAAGGTAAAGTACCTGAGGGCTATTTTAAAGTATAACCTTTAAAGTAGTTTTAGAAGTGATGATTTTATTTTCTAATAAAAAGAAGCATGAAAATTAGTTGATATAAAATATCTTAATTTTTACCACTAATAATATTAATTTATATTCACAGCTTATAAAATTATAGGGTATTATATAATAATAATAATTGATACCATTTGCAACAATTTAACAATGGAAACAATTTAACAATAGATACAATTCACAATAGATACAACTTATACAATTGAACCATTAATACAATTCACTCACCACATGCCAGTGTTATTCTCTCTTAGCCTCTGTTATTACCCAATCTGACTGCTGAGGGTAAGAGGCTTCATCTAGGGAAGTAACCAATTCATAGAGCTGGCATTCTGGTTTAGCCTGTCTGACTCCAAAGTCCTGCTATCCTGCTGCTGAAGCAACTTACTGCTCAGTGGAAAATCAAAAAGCTCAAAATTATGCTTCTCCTCAGAAAAAGAAGTTTTCCTGGTAGATTCTATGCAATTGGAAAATAATGAGGCAGTACACTTTAACACCACAGCGACAGAATTAATACCCTCTACGAATAGGGTCTTGTGTTTACAGCTGTATAAAACATTTCCTAAGAATTCCTCCGTATTCTTGGTCCACAGAGCTAGGAAAACCAGAGGATGGACATCATCTAGCTCCTCTCAAACTGACCACATCATGAGCTTAGATAAATCCTGGAGCTCGATCATTCCCCACTGCAGAGTGGAGAGACTCTAGCTAAAGCTACTTGGGAGCTCAGACTGTAAAGAGTTTCGGATGAGTTAAGTATCACTGATTTTCTGCCTGCCTTTGAGAGGACTATGGAGACACAAAAAAGAAAACCTGAGTTCCAGAGGGGAGCAGTGGGAGAGTGTGGAGGGAAAGATGTTTAAGCAGCTGAGATCCTCACTGCTGGTCCCCATTGGTTCATCAGTTGCTTGGGCCAGGAAGACCTCTTCAACTGGGATCCTGAGAGGCATCTGTCCTCACCCTTTTCTTCTGAAGGAGAAGGCGATTAATATGGCTGTGGGATTCCCCATATGCATTCATTCAACACATACTTAGTGAGCGCCTATCATGTGTCAGGACCAGTGCTAGGCACTGGGGTATCTGTAAAGGAATAAGACACAAAGCAGGTGGTCAATAAATACTTGTGAATGAATGGACATAGGCATAAAGACCCTCTAATCCTTTAGAGAAGACTGACCAGTTGGCAACTATATTATAATACAACGGGAAAAGTACAACAGTAGAACTAAGAGTGAGGAACAGAGGTAGCACAGATAAGGGAGTGATTAATGCTGGGGGTGGGGTAGGGCAGGGGTGCAGGTGGATGATAGGAAAGGCCCAACTACTGGCCCCTCCCAATATCCCCACCCTTTGCCCTGTAACTTTGTACTAGCCTCCTCCCACTCTGACTCTGGGCTTTGGCCATGTGACTTGCTTTGGTCAAAGTGAATGTTAACAAATGTGATGAAACCGCAAGCTTGAGAAAAAATGCCAGCATGCTTCCACTTCCTCTCTTGCTGCTCCGAGATGGCCATGAGAGTATGCCCAGGCCAACCTGACAACATGCCTGGGCTGCCAGCTGGAGGGGTAGGAGAGGCTTGTGCATGCAAGAGACATGAGAAGGAGAGCCCGGTTGTCCCAATAGATCAGCCTTTGGCCAGATGACCCCCAGACACGTGAGGGAGACCAGCCATGATCAGTAGAGCCCCTCCCAGCTACACAGACTCATGGGTGAGCCCAGCAGAGACCAGAATTGCTCTGTTAACCCACTGACATAAGAGCAAGAAGAAATGCTTATTGTTTTAAGTCACTGAGTGTTAGAGCTGCTTATTTCACAGCATTATTGTGGCCATAGATAACTGATACACACAATAAGGAGGTGGACAATGAAGGCTTCTGAGATAGGAGGATATCTGAGGTGGGTCTCAGTGTGAAAAGGAGTACATAGGAAATACAAGGTATCCACAAGACCGGCTTATGGGGAAGTTCTAGATTTTCTAATTAAATGCAAATTAATTTTTTTGCCGGGATGTGAATTTTGCTTTTTCCTTTATATTAACATACTTAGTTACTCATGGATATTCTTTTATCCTAGGAGAAAACTTATTTCACTTGCTTGTAACACAAAGCTCAAGAATTAATATACTTTGAAATGTGCCCTAATTTAATTGTGCTTGAATTTTGTAAAGTAATTTTAGAAACCTAGAAGAAGACTTCAACGCTTGACCCAGTGAGTTCTGAAAGGCCATATGCTTTGTGTGTCAACAATGATTATTAAAATACTTAATGCACTGCTGAGTTTCCAAATGTTGAGCCCTTTCCTTGCCAAACAAGGAGGATGTTACACTGTTGGGCACTTTGAAGACAGTGAAGTTCATTTAATATTTTGTGCTCCATGTCTGCTCTCTGAAACACATTTCCAGTCTGCAGCCCGAGGACAAAACACCAAGGACACCATCAAGCATAGGCCCCCATCAAGAGAGCAATTTCATATGCCTCCAGATGCACTTAAATAAAAAATGTTTTGATTATTATTCAATTCCGGATAAATTGCACTCAATTACATAAACATCTTGAGGAGCTCCTGTGGTTTTCAAGGTTCTTCAAAAAAACTTCAGTTAAATAAATGTACCCTTTGTTTGTTTCTTAATTTTATTTCTGGTGCCCCACCGTTCCCCTCTTATTCTCCAAGGTCTAGAATCTGATCACGCGTAGCAGACTCTCTTTAGCGTGAGTCCTGCTTCCCCAGGCTGCAGAAATTCAACTTACCAGAGAAAGGAGCAATGTCTGGACTGCCAAAACTCCCAGGGCACTTCTCTCTACTTGCTCCTCTAACCTGAACTTCTACCTCTTAGCCCCAACTTGAACTACATCTGGTGACGCCAAAGCTGTTCCTCCTCTTTGTTCAATCTGGCTTCCCCATCCAGTGAGAAAGGTCTTCAGATTATTCCAGAACCAAATAATTTGAGAATACTTATGTATTTTTTTTAAAGTGTTTTCTTTCCTTTAAAAATAAAATAAAGCAAAACTACAATCCTAGTCTTACCTTTACACTTTCTTTCAGGAAATGGCTGTCTCCCTCCCTCCAACTACATGTTCAGCAAATATTTACTGAGTATCTTCTACGTGCTGGTAGCAGTAAGTTAAATGAAGGTGGTCTCTGTCCTCATAGAGCTGACAGTCCAGCCAGCATTTCCACATCAGTGAGGTCATGACTACAAACTGAGTGAGGTGCTCAGAAGGAAATTCACAGTCCTAAAACAATGATTTACCAAGGAATCCAAGAGGATGTTCTCCAAGGAAGCAGTGCTCAAGCTCTATTCTGAAGAACTGAACATGATTAACTATATAAGGAGAATACTCCAGCAGAGAGAGGAGCATGTACAAAGGCCCTGGGGTGGAGGGCAATAAGGCAGATCCCTGAAGGCTAGTGTAGCTGGGTTGCTGAGATCAAGCAGAAGGGTTTTATGAGAGGAGACAAGAGAGGTAGGTTGGGACACATCCTGGGGCACGGGCTTTGTAGGCATGCTCAGGATTTTAATTTTCATCATAGAAGCAGTGGAAAAACATCGGAGGCCTTCAAACTTGAAAGAGATAGGATCTTAGTTTGGCAAGATCACTCACTATGGTGTGGGGATGGGTTGGACAAGAGAGATGAGAGTAGATGAGAACATATCTAGAGTCAAGGGGAGAGATGATAGTAGCTTTAGACTTGGGTATTGATGCTGGATATGGAAAAAAGTGCTCTGATTCAAGAAATATTTAGGAGGTAAAACAGACAGCATCTGGTGAGGGATTAGATGTTGGGGGTGTGGAGGATTGACTCCTGTGTATCTAACCACCCCAAACCCAGTATCATTGTTGAACTTGCCTTTTCCACCAGATGATTCTACTCATATCAACTTCTCATGGACACCTCAGACCACATCAGACTTCCTGGTTTCTTTCCTAACCAGCTCTCAATACGCCTCCTTCATTAACATGATTTGTTCATCCCTATTTTCCTCGGAGGCAGCATCCTTCACCCAGGGAAAAAAATTTAAGATCAGAGAATATATCAATTACTTCTTTGAGCTTTAGTAAGGTGCCACAAGAGAAAGTCTAGCTCATCACTCGGAAAGCAGAAGGTCAGATGTGGCTTCATTAAAAGATCTTTTTTCTGAGGCCAATGAACAAAGACCTCTTGAGGGTCAGATAGGCACCTTGCTGAATCACTTGACTGTATTTGATTTATCATATACCTATCTATTGATGGTAGGAGCAATTTTGACATCGTATTCTGCACAGAAGTATGTGTACGTGACTGTGTGTGCTCTACGTATGTATGTGGGTAGCCAAGTGTAGACTTAGGTCTGAACAAACCTTAGGTCTCAACAAACCCTCACTCCATTTTGAAAAATGTTCCTTCACTTTATACTAATAAGGTGGTTTAAATAGGGGCTGGAATGCTCTTTTATAGGCCACCCCTCCATTCCCACTGACTGGCCCAGGGATGGGCATTTTAACCCAAGTCGAGTCAATCACCAGGTACCAAGATTGGCTGATTCAGGGAAAGGCACTTGGTTCAAGCTGAATGAATCGGAACTCTTCCTTAAGATTACTGATTACTGAACTTGGAACCAGAGAGAAGTCTCAATCCTTTTCTAGTGGCTAAAGCATGAGGGGCAGGCAGTCCCGGCGTTTGAATTTCCTGTGGTGGAAAGGAAACTAGTCAGAATAAAGGTGACATACAGAGAAAAACGTAAAAGAGAGACACAGAGAGAGTCCTGATAGCACCCTAATTCCTGGATCCTGATGCCCTTCCTATGCTTACAGGGGATTTCTAATTAACTCCTCCCTTTGCCTCAATGAATTCAAGATCAGTTTCTGTTATGTGGAACCAAGAGAGTACTAATAGAGGATGCTCACTTCTGCCTTCTTGGAAATTCAATGAAAGGCTTTAAGAAGTTCTAGGATAACAACCCCTTTTAAACTTTGATTATTCCAGTGTTTCCAAAATTTATTTGAACAGTTAACCCTTCCCATATATCATATACCATCTATTATATGCCATAAAATTTTTAAGGGGGAAATCTCTGTTTTACAAAAGAAGAAATCAAGACATAGATATTTATCTAACATAGAAATTAAATTCAAACTCAGGTGTACTTGGTTCTATAATTTATGCTCTTTACACAAAACCTGAGGTCACAGGGTCACTGATCTACTATTGATCATGTAACTCACCGTGTTCCAAGTCTGAGACATGTTCACAAGGTGTAGCGACCACTGGTCAACACTTATTTGTTGGCCTTATCAATTTAGATGTAGACATTGGGAGACCCAAAGCCACATCCTGAAGAGAGCTTCTATTATCAGAAATCTTGCTAAGGCTCTTTAGCTCAAGCTCCCCAACAAAGTGGAAAGAAATAAGCCCATCAAATTCCCTGAGGTACATTGTGGTCAGTGGATTTCCTGTTTTCTAGAAAAAAAAAAATGCAGAGATGGTGGACATTTCTTCAATCTGTACCTAGAAGCTGATGCCACCACTACCACTACCATGACCATCATCATCATCATCACTTATTTTTTTTTTAAGATTTTATTTTTTTCCTTTTTCTCCCCAAAGCCCCCCAGTACACAGTTGTATATTCTTCGTTGTGGGTCCTTCTAGTTGTGGCATGTGGGACGCTGCCTCAGCGTGGTTTGATGAGCAGTGCCATGTCCGCGCCCAGGATTCAAACCAATGAAACACTGGGCCGCCTGCAGCAGAGCACGCGAACTTAACCACTTGGCCACGGGGCCAGCCCCTCATCATCATCACTTTCAATCAGTTTATTTATGAGGCACAATTTAATTTTATGTACACAATTCTATGAGCTCTGGACAAATGTATACAATCATGGAACTACCACCAGAATCATGATATTGATCATTTTTATCACTCCTAAAAATTCCCATTGCAGTCAATTCCTCCCCTCAGGTCCCAGCCCTGCCACCCATCAATCTGCTCTGCATCACTATCGATTAGATTTGACTTTTCTGGAGTTTCATATCAATGGAATAATATAATGTAGTCCAGTCTTCGTTGTGTCTGGATCCTTTCACTCAGCATAATCCCTTTGAGAATGACGTGGTTGCATATATTAGCAGTGTGTTCTTTCTTATTTCTGAGCAGTATTTAATTGTATGGATACATGCAACTTGTATATTGATTTGGGTTGTTTCCAAATTTTTAGCTATTTTGAATAAAACTGTTACAAACATTTGAGCACAAATCTTTGTGTAGACATGTTTTTCACTTCCCTTGGGCCAATATCTAGGAGTAGGATTGCTGGATCATATAGTAACTGTGTGTTTAATTTTACAAGAAACTGCCAAACTGTTTTCCAAAGTAACTATATAAATTTGCATTTCCACCAACAATGAATCCAAGTTCCATTTGCTCCATATCCTCATTAACACTTGGTATTTTCAGTCTGTTAAGTTCTAGCCATTGTAGTGGATGTGTAGTCATAGTAATTATGATTTTAATTTGCATTTCTCTAATGAATAAAGATGCTGAAATTCTTTTTATGTCTTATTTGCCACTTACATATCTTTAGTAATGTGCTTATTCAAATCTTTTCCCTAATTTAAAAATTAGGTTTGTCTTTTTATTACTGAGTTATGAGTTCTTTATATATTCTGAATATAAACCCATTATCAAACATAAGTTTGAAAACATTTCCTCAAGTCTGAAGCTTGCCTTTTATTTTCTTAATAGTGCCTTTTGAAGAGAGAAAGTTTTTAATTTTGATGACATCAAATTTACCAAGTTTTTCTTTTATAGTTCCTGGGTTTTGTGCCTTTCCAAACCTCTCTCTAACCCAAGGTCACAAATATTTCCTTCTGTGCTTTTCCTTCTAGAAATCTTATATTTTTAGCTATTACATGTAGATCTATGATCCATTTCAAGTTAATTTCTGTGTATTGTGTTAGGTATTTGTTTTTCTCACATGTGGATATCCATTTGTTCCAGCACCATGTGTTGAAAAACTATCAAATTGCCCATTGTATTTCTTCAGTACTTTTGGTGAAAATCAAGCCATTCTATGAGGGGCTCTATTTCTGGACTTTCTATTCTAATATTTGGATTTACATGTCTATCCTTATACCAATAGCACACTGTCTTGATTACTGTAGCTTTATCACGAGTCTTTAAGCCAGGTAGGATAAGTGCTAGATTTTTTTCTTTTTTGAAATTGTTTTCGTTACTCCAGCTTCTTCATATTTCTATACATACCTTAGGGCCAGCTTGTCCATTTGGTCAAAAAAGCCTTCAGGATGTTGATTAGGATTGCACTAAAGCTACAGAATTACTGAGAATTGACATCTTAACAATATCTTCAGACTGATGAACGTGGTATATCTTTCCATTTATTGGGTCTTTATAAAATTCTCTTAGTATTTTGTTTTGTAGATTTTAGCGCACAGGTTTTGTACACGTTTTGTTAAATTTGTTGGAAGGTATTTCAGATTTTTGATGTTATTGTAGTTGTAATTTTTATAAATTTCAAGTTCCAATTGGTCATTACTAGAAATATAATTAATTTCTATAAACTGATCTTGTATCCTATGACCTTGCTAAATTCAATTATTAGTTTTTAAAAGCTTTTTTGGAGATTCCTTAGGATTTTCTCTCTATATATCTATGTAGATCGATCTGAGTACATATGTATCATGTCTGAGAATACAGACAGCTTTCCTTCTTCCTTTCCAACTGGTATGTCTTTATCCACTTTTCTTGCCCTATTGTACTGTCTAGGATAATGCTGAATAGAAGTTGGTGTGAGCAAACATAACTGTCTTGTTCCCGATCTTAGTGGGGAAGTGTTTAGTCTTTCATGATTAAGCATAATCAGCTGTACATTTTTCATATATGCACATTATCAGATTGAAGGTGCTCTCTTCTACTCCTAGTTTGCTGAGAATTTTTATCTGACATGGATACTGGATTTTTATCAAATGCTTTCTCTGGATCAATTGAGATGATCATATGGTTTGTTTTTGGTCTATTCACATAGCGAATTACAATGACTCATTTTAAATTGACCTCCATTCCTCTGGTAACCACATTTAGTCAAGATTATATTTATTTCTAGTAACAGTCTTTGTTCTGAAGTCTCTTTTGTCTAATATTAATATAGGCACTTCATATTTCTTTTGGTTAGGATTTGCAGGCTATATACTAATCTATCCTTTTACTCTTAACCTATCTGTATCTTACATTTAAAGTGAGTCCTGAGACTAGATCCAGCTTGGTTTTGCTTTTTTTTTTAAAGTCCAATCTCAAACTAACTGTTCTGCATTTTGTCTATAGGGAATGATATGAGACCTACAAGATATTATCAATATAAGGAAACGGGGTTAGTCTGGTGTTAAAGCGGATCCATTCTGCTTCAGAATAATCCCAATTTTTTCCAGGTTCCTTACAAACCATTTACATAGTAATCAGTTCTAGATTTGATTAAGAATCAAGGTGTAATCCACTATATTGAATTTTTGAGTTTTTAATATTCTCCTTCAAAATAGGACAATATTGCTTGTTATGTTATTTCTGACATCTCCGATTTCTCAAAGCTTACTGGCAGTATTTCTGTGCTTGTGTACATGCCTTTCTGGGACATAATTCATCTAAGTCCAGTGACTAAGTGTATTTAAATACAACCAATACACATTAGCCCCTTTCATAGATTTAGCTTCAAGTTTTCCTTAAGAGCGCCTTTCTATCCTTTCCAGTTTTATACCTCTTCTCTTAATGGAGATGAAAGGACAATAAGAGCTTAGTAGTTGTTTTCTTTGCTTTCATTTTTAAGATTAAATCATCCAAAAATACATTTCCTAGCTCTGTCCACAGTAAAGGTCTAAAAATAATGGCTAACTCAGAAGCAATGAGCACCCCTAGCAGCCAGATCATGGCCTCTCCCTACCATGCCTCTCTTAAAGGAACCAGCGTTTCTTGTCAAAATGGCTGATTCCAGGGCTAGAACAGGAAAGATGATCCCCAAATATTTTGTTGTACAAGAAAGCAAGGGAGACTACTATCAGGGTCATGTCAAAAGGACTCAAGAGTCAACCTGAAGAGGCCCTCATTAGCCACAGATGAGACAATCTAGTGTCAACAAAGTAATACTGTGAACAACTGAAACATGTCAAATATAGTTAAATCTAAGAGTTCATGATGACATTGAAAAACAAAGAAATGAACAAATTAACTGAAAACCAAAAAACTTCACTGGGCACCTGTAGAGAATGCCAGTGAACCAACCCAATATCTTGACAAAGAAACAAACATTTATCCTGCCTCTCCTATCAGTCTATACTGTACTTCAGGATGACCTGGCAGCTGAGGGAAAGTTACTCCTTGTTGAACCATTCAAACTTATTAATGAAGAAGGAACACATACTATATCAAACCATCTGTTCCCAATAGTGGGTCTGTCTTCATATTCATAACAGTTTTGTTGTTATCAGAACATTTCCTAAACCTCAAGTCATCCCAAGTTTTAGCTCTCCTGGCACCATTCTTACTTCTTAAATGCACTCTTTCCTCCCAAGAAATGTTACTGAGCACCTACAGTTCTAGGTAAGGATAAGGAGGGAACAAAGCAAAGTCCCTTCTTTCATGACGGTTACACTCTAATGGGTGAAACTGGAGAGTAAACAACAAAAATCAATACATCTAAATATATGTTAGATATTGAAAATAAAGCAGCATAGGAAAGATACTGATGCAGGGTTTGGGAGGGGTGGTAGAGGATTGTTTTAAATGGAATAGTCTAGTAAAAGCTTCCTGAGAAGGTGATCTTGGAGCAGAGAGCTGGAAGAAGTGAAAAAGAAAACCTTGCAGATATCAGGGGGAAGAGCACTCCAAGCATAAAGAAAGTGAGTCCTGAGACTAGCGAGTACAAAGGCCCTGAGGCAGCACTGTGCTTGGCTTGTTCAAGGAACTGTGGTCAATCTCTTTAGTTACATGCTTCTTTTACCATTTGTTTTACATGCCTTATTAAAATGCAAGTTTATTAACAAATGGATAAAATGATGCTCTTAATCTAACTCAATGGGTGATTAAAAAACCTATATTTTGAAAATCAACATAGGACAATATGAATAGTTTTAGTAATATGTTTCTATAGAAAACTCATATATCCATTTTTTCTTTACGTTTTTGTAATGAGTCTAGTCTGTTAGACTGTTAGTCTAGTCTGTTAGAATTAAATGATACTTAAATGTAGATATAAAGTTTGCACACCCCTACCACCCCCTCCTCCACACTGTAGCTTGAGATTTTACCCCAAGATGGTAAGAAAAAAAGAGACAACTTCCACTCCATAGTGCAGAAAACAAACACTTCCACCCTTAGCAGCATCGTTCTAGTATCACACTTCAGAGAATTACCTCTAAATACAGGGAGAGAGATACTGAAGAATAAGAATGAGAGAGATTTTAGAACAAGGCCAGAGGGAGATGCATGTTCCACTGATACAAGGCAGTAGAGGTACGAGGTAGTTAAACATGGCATTGGAGAAAGCACTGCCACAGTTTGGAGACAAAAGGCAGAAGGGATCAACTCATGGCCTTGCCAGGTTCAGCACCTCGGCTACAGAAATGAGGTGGGGCAGGGGGAAGAGCTGAAAGGAATGTGTGAGGCGTGGTGGGCAAACTGGGGAGGGGGGTGGAATGGGCTGGTCAGGCTGACTTACAAGCTCACTGAAGGAGAAAGGCGGGGGTGGGGGCTGATTTAGGGAGAGGGAAGTTGAAGTCAGAGAAACAGAGGAAAAAGGGAAAAAATCTGTACACGTTTAATGATGCAGCTATGATGGTTAATAATCAGTATTTTGCCAAAAACAAGGAAGTGTTTAGTCTTAGCACTTAGTTGTCATTTTCCTTCAGCTCCTCCTAAACATGGATTTTGAACTTTAACAATTCAGCAATAATAAATAAGCAGTGATAATTTTAAGGTTTTTCAGCTATATTACTGCTGAATTTATGAAGTTGAATCTTTCTGCTAGCTTTCCCTTAACATGAATGAAAACTGTTCAAGACAAGGGTTTTAGACCTGCCTGCGTTATCAGGACAAGGCACACACGTAGCTGATGTAATCTCAACTCATTTATACGAACATGGCATTCGACCTTCATCCAGATGCTCATTTTCAGATATTAATGAAAGAAACGCCAAATTTCTTCCTTACTCTGATCTTCAGAAGTTCAGGTTTATGATGTTCTGATGATGAGTGCAAAGTCACCTAGGAGAGTGGGGCACAACACCTCAGGGTAATTTCCTTGGAATGTATAAAGTACTGTACAGGATGAACACCTTAATCAAATAATTATCTCCATGATGATTCAGGAGAAGTAGGGGCCCAAACCGCTGTCCACTCTCTTTTGAGTTTCCAGGAAAGAGAGTTTCAACTCCCCTTTGTTTATTTCACCTAATCACGTGTTCCAAGTTGGGTGAGGAGAGGAAAAAAAGGAGTAAATACTTATGGAGGGCAGTGTTTTACCACGGTTTCTTACTGCAATTCTTCAAGGTAGGCAGAATGATCCTCATTTTTATAGAAGAGAAAAATCGAGGTACAAAATGACATGCCTAAAACCAAACAGCCATTTAGAAAGCCCAGAACCAGCCTGGGTTGGACGTTGTCTCCTCTTGTACGAAATCCAAAGTCCAGACCCCTACCCTGCCTGCCTGTGGCCCATGCGCCTCCTCTGTCACATCACCTCCCAGGCACCCTAGGCTCCGGGCATACTGAGCTGCCATTCTCCAGCCACACCATGCCACACCCACCTCTACACTTCTGCCGGTTTCCTCTGCCTGGAAAGCCCTCCCCTTCTTGTCCACACGGTAACCCTTACTCACCTTTTAAGTATTCACTCAAAGGTTTTCTCCTCTGAGAAGCTTTTCCTGTAATGCTCCTCAGCTGAGTTAGCAGCTTCTTCCTCTCTGCAGTCAATGCACTTTGCAAACACCCTTATGACACAAAACTATGGTAAGTGCTAGCTGCTCCCATGTACGCCCAGCCACCATCTGGACTACAAGCTGCACGAGGGTGGAAGCTACACGATTCAGTTTTCTAAGGCTAAGGCTACATGCCTCCAGGTAGCAGGTATGCAAAACACTGGAAGGATAAAGAGAGGATACCAGAATGAGTGAACAAATCAGGCCTTGCTTTCCCATTGTGTACACTGCTCTGCGAGAGGGCACAACAGGCTCTCTGTTTGCTGAATTACTGTTAGACTTTCCCAGACGCCATCCCTCTGTCTCACCACTCCCACCACCATCTGCTGATTAGGTGTTCTACATACATGCACACACTCTCCTTTGATTCTCACAACACTCCTACGCCAGAATTTTGTTTCTATTTCACAGAGAAGGAACCTGGGTTTCAGAACCATTAGGTAACTTGCCCAAGCTTACTCGACTGGCGGGGAGGGGCAGGATGTGAAAGTCCACACTCATTTCACTGAATCACTTTGCTTTCCCAATGGTAGCAAATCTCAAACAAGGGAGATTGACTATATATTACCCAAAATGGGGATATCAGCACTTAATCAACTCATTATATAAAAATATTCTAATATGCTAAAAGTTTGTGATTCCGGCTTCTTGTTTTGAAATACAAACCATTATTTGCAATGCAATAGCTCCATTCATGTAGGATTAAAGAGTACAAGGTCTTCTATTTTCAAGCCCTTGGCAAGTTGAAATAAATACACACACAACCACGTGGTTTATAATATGCAGATATGTTTCAGATTAATTTAGTTATCACACTGCCCCAACATTCTTAATGTTTGCTCAGCTGGTACATTTATGTTTTTTTTCTGTTTTCTGTTTTTAACTTAAGAAAGCAATTCTGTCATCAGAATACTTAACAGGCTGGGTTCACTTCCTCTTTCAGGTCATTAGTGGAAGTATTAACTCGGGTCACAAGACTGAGCAGGGGCACCCACTTTATCAGTTTCTCTCTAATCGGAGCAGCACACATTTTAGGAGACAGTGAAAGGCTAAAATTCTGGCTTTTTATCTTATTGATATTTCTTGTACTTTACTGTGGTTTTTAAAATGTCATTATTCCTTTTCTTTTTATTTCTCTTTTTTTGATCATTTATTCATGTTTATGTACCATGTGAAAGGTTGGAGAATTTGCTTGCGTCTCTTGGCTGCCCAAGCTAAACCTGCTTGTACTTTATATTACAGTATATTTTTATTATGCTTATTGATGATCATTCACTGTAAGTAACCGTAACTCACAAACACAAATCAACCGATAAATGAACAGGTGGACTGATTTGCCCGCAATGATCTTGTTTGAGGGGTTGTTTATTCACTGAGCAGCGGGTCCTAAACAGAGTGAATAGGTGAAAAGATCAGGCCTTCCCTTTATGGATCCATTTTGCTGCCCTTCAGTTCCAAAGTGTGGTGGATCTGGGCATTGAGGAGGATCTGAACAGACTGGAGCATGAACACCTTCACTGGTTCCCCAGAACACTGAGGCTAATTCCAGGTTCTGGAACCTGCACACACACCCTTTGTGATCTGGCCCTGACCCACTTCTCTACTTTCATCTTTGGCGTCTTTCCTTCTCTCTCTCTCTCTTTCTTTTCTCCAGCAAATCTTCCAACTCATTCTCTTCTCCTAGTGCAATTTCCCGACACATAAAGGGATTTCATCCTCTTCCTCTTCACATGTTGTTTCCATTGACGTCATATTTTTTCTTTCTTGGCCCTTCAAAATTCAGCTTGTGCCACCTCTTCTCAGAAGCACACTTCAATCCCCAAGTCTGACTTTAGATGCCCCTCTTTTGGGCCCCTATAGCACCTTATTATACACCTCTATTATCTCACATGACACTTATCACATTGCATGGTCACTGTCAATTTAATTGACTGTCTTCTATATTCTCCAGGGAACTTGTGGCAGGGACCATATCTTGATTTTGTTACCCTTGTACTGATAGTAGGAGCTAAAAATGCTGGTCAAATAAATAGCTTTTAACCTGGTGCACAGTAATATACACCATCACATGCTTTGGGTCTGTAGCTTCTACTTTTATGGTCTGATGACTGACATTCTATCACTTGGTGTGGTTTTGTTTTCCTTTTAGAAGAAGACACTGCCACAGAAATTGTCTGCCAAGAAGGAAGCCAGTCCAGCTCCTTCAATTTCCCACTAGTCTAAATCTTTAAAACATTTTCTGTGTTGAGATTTGATATATTTTGACAGCATTTCTTTTCTCCTTCCTGCTGAAAATCACCTCATTCCAATTTGCTCTAGATCAACTGTCCTGGAAAACTTGGGTTTTGTGTTTTTTGTACATACCTAATCCATTAATGTTTTGTGTCAGTGATGATTCCTTTTGCTGTTATAGGCCTCAGAACATTTCAGATTTTCAGTTTGCTGAGCAAGTGCTCTTGTGGCTGAGGCTGTTAGCTGTCCATCAGAATCCATTTGCCCTTCTATATTTTCCAGACTCCCCTGAAAATAGGTGTGGCCATTGGCCAAAGTTCTCTCCAGTGGAATGCGAGCACAAGCAACACGCACCATTTCCATGCTTGGCCCATAAAGCCTTTCTACCTATGCTCCTGCATGTTGTTTCCTTTCAGGATAACTGGGAAGTCCACATCTAGAAAACATTGGGAGGCGTGTTTAAGGATTGGAAAGCCTTTGTCAGCCTAGGTGTCTAAATGACTTCTTGGAGGAGAGCCATCCCACTAACCTGGACACCTGCCCAGGACTATTTGGTGAACAAAAACAACAAAACAAAACAAAACCTCTATTGGTTTACATCATGGAATTATGGAATTTTGGGTGTCTCTTTATATCATAGCCTAGCCTAGCCTATCCTACCTAACACAGGGATGGCTCTAAGAAGAGGTTAGTTAAATGACAAGATGCTACATATAATGTTGGAAGTAGGTTAAAGACTAACATTCCCATAGACAATTGTCAGCTATCCAAAGATTTATTTCTATTACTATTACTAATCATCAGCAAGAATGTCATCGATAATAT
The DNA here is from genome assembly GCF_041296265.1 of Equus caballus. Classification (NCBI taxonomy): domain Eukaryota; kingdom Metazoa; phylum Chordata; class Mammalia; order Perissodactyla; family Equidae; genus Equus; species Equus caballus. The sequence continues at coordinate 46,044,171 of NC_091687.1, forward strand.
CAGATGATTTCTAAAGTACTCAAAAATTTATTTTAATGCCACTGAATTTTTTAAGAAATGTTGTACAGCAACCATGGGGGTACTAGGTGTGGTGAACTGAATCTGAAAACAGTGAAGCTGCTGGAAAATTGTTTGGTGTCTTCTTTTATCACTAGAACTGAGAAGTCCTAGATGACTCTCTGGTGAACTTCTGATGCTGTTAGCCCAAGTTCCCCCAACTAGCTTCCAAATGCTAATTATACTTTCCCTGGAAAGGAAGAAAGTCATATATTTTAACATAGAAGAGGTGTTTTGATATTTAGGGCTGGAAGATATGTGCTTGAAATGGTGAAGAGAGTAGAAACTTGCGTATGTAAACAAAACAGACACCCCTCAGTACAACAATCCCTTTCTCCTTAAAGTACTTCTAAATAACAGTGCAGCTAAAATTCATTTTAGTCTGTTTTCTTTCAGACATGCTCTATGACTCTATTCCTCCCTTCCTCTTCCCAAATTCCTTATTTTCCACTGTTGTGTTTTTACTGTTTTATTAGAGGTATAACTTACACTAAAGCATTTAATATGAAGCTTATAGCTCCATAAACCTTTAAATATGTATATACCCACATAACCACCACCCAGAACAATACATAGAACAATTTCTGCACCCTAATAGACTCCTTTGTGTTCCACTTTGGTCAATACCTCCTCAAAAGTAGAACCAATATTCTGACCCCTGTCACCGTGGATTAGTTTTGCCTGATTGTGAACTTCATATGAAATCATATACTACATACTCTGTATCTGGTTTCTTTCACTCGACATCATGCTCATGAGATTCATCCATATTACTGCAATGTATTAATGGTCAATTCTTTTTCACTGCTGTCTAGTATCCTATTGAATGAACGATACACAATTAATTTATCCATGCTGTTGATGGACATTTGGTTTATCTCTGTTTTGGTGCTATTGTGAATAACACTGCTATGAACATTCTTGTACATGTGTTTTACATGAACACTCTTTTCCTTGGGTATATGCCCAGACGTATATTATTTTTAGTAGGTAATGCCCAACAGTTTTCCAAAGTGGTTCTATCAGTTTACACTCCCACTAGCAATGTGTAATAGTCCCAGTTGATCCATATCCTTGTTACATTTATGGTTGTCAGTCCTTTTAATTTTAGCCATTTGGTGGGTTTTAATTATCATTTCCCTGATGGCTAATAACGTAATTACCTTTGCACATTCATACTGACAATTTTGATATATTCTTTTGTCAACTGCCAGTTCAGATGCTTTGTTCCCTTTTTAACTAGATGGTCAGTATCCTTCTTTCTGATTTGTAGGACTTCTTTAGATGTCTGGATACAAGTCCTTAGTTGGATATACGTATTGCAAATATCTTCTTCCAGCCTATGATTTTTCTTTATCTTTTCTCAGTGGTGACTACTAATGAACAAACTTTCTTAATTTTGATAAGGTGCAACTTATTATTTTATGGTTAGTGCTTTTGGTGTCCTGTTTAAGAACTCTTTGCTTGCCCCAAGGTCATTCAGATTTGCCTATGTTTTGTTTTGAAAGATTTAATGTTTTTACCTTTGGACTTTAAGTCTGTGATCTCTCTCTCATAAATCTGTTTGTATGATATGAACTAAGGGTTGCATTTATTGTTTTCTATATGGATATCCAACTGACCCAGCATCATTTATGAAAAAGACCCTTATTTCCTCCAATGAATTGCAATAATGCTTTTGACATAAATCAGGTGCTCTTATATGTCTGCATTTTTAAATGAACTATCTAGTCTATTCCAATGGCCTACTGAATTATTCTTTAGTCAAGAAGGCTTTATAATAAGTCTTAATATCTAGAAATGTAAGTCTTCCAGTTTTGTTCCTGTTTTTTAAGATCACCTGGGCTATTCCATGTCCTTTGTATTTCTATATGTTTGGAATCATTCTGTGAATTTCCTATTGGGATTGTAGTTAGAGTTGCATTTAATGTATAGATCAATTTGAGAGCACTCACATCTTAATAAAATGGAATCTTCTAATCCACAGGTTAGAGGTACCATCTTAGATTAGATGTGAAATACCTAGGAATTTGTCATTTTCAGGTTTTAAATGTGGCTAAGAAAATAAGCCTGTGCTGAATTAAGAGATGTGAGGCATGCTAGTATTCACATTGTCTTGCTTAAGAGGTAAAATCACCACCCGAATGCAAAATAAATATAAAATACAAATATAATGAAAACTATCTAGAAGATTATCTGAATGTTAAAATCTTGCTTCCTAACAGTTGAACATATCTGAACATATATTATTACTGGAGCAATGCTCTTTGAACCAACTTCTCTGTTATCTAATTAAAGTTACCACTAGCTGCTTGCATAGCTTACGGCAGAAAAACTTAATGCTCTAGTTAAACTCCTTTCATTTCTTTGGCTCTGCTATTCCCTCCCTCACCCTCCTTTGAGCCATCACAGATCCCACAACTCTGCCCGGAAAACTCTTGGCCTTCCCTTTCTCTTTTCCCTTGGCTACTAACTACGCACTTACAGCCTTCAGCTCAAATTGTAATGTCTCTCAGAAGCCTGTCCTGATCCACCAACAGAATTAGGCATTCCTGCTATGTGCCCCAACAAAACCCTTCAGATCCTCTATCCTAGGACCAGACCCTGCATTTTGATTGCTTGATTAATGTTTGTCTTCCCTACTACACTATGAATTCCATGAAGACAGGGGCAATGACAGTCTTATTCACAATTTTATCTCCAGAGCCTTGTACAGTGCCTGACATATATTAATTATTCAATAAATACTTGAATGAATTACTATGAAATTTGGGCAAAACAGAGGAATGGGACTCTTTTCTTTCCTCCTTGAAAACTGGAGTCAGTAGAGACCAACCATTGGGCTGTTCTAGAGTGGAATCGGTTAAAGGGATGTCATTATCCCTGGAGTTCTGGCAGTTGTTTATGATTGCTGTATTTTTCCCTAATTTTTATTGTTGATAAAACAAAGTAACAAAAAATGAGCTAAAGGATGACCTTGAAAGAAGACCATTCTTCCAGAACAGCCAGCAAATCGACCATTCAGGATTGACCCTACTTTTGAAAATGTTTTGTCTTTTTAAAATTTTGTTTTTGTATGGTGTGTTACAGCTTCCTATTTGCTCACTTTTGTGTTACATAGTTCTTTTTGAAAGGAAACCCATCCTCACTCCGAGGTTGGTAGTGGAAATGAGAATCTCCACATGGAGATGACATTCCCAGATTTGTTGCCTCCATTACCACTAATGTCTTCAGGGCCACAGTCCCCCAGTAACAACACTGGCATGACCCTCTAACCACAACTTTCCCAAACTTTAGAATAACAGAGGGGAAACAGAGGTAAGAGAAGGAAGCTACAACTAAACAGACTGATTTACAAGACTGAGTTTGCTTTTTCAGCTCTTGATCTTCTATGGGGAGAAGGGGAGATCAGTTTAGCAACCATCAAACTGAGACCGACACCTAAATTTCCCTGTGCTCCTAAAAGTCTTTACCTGAGAAAGCCAAGATTATATCTTGACTGTTAAACATCATTCTGAAGCCCCTCTTCCCCAAATACCTGCTCCCTTAAAGGCTATACTATCTCCCACCCACAGCTGTGGTCCTTATCTGACAGCTTGAACAGCGCAGCCATATCAGGATACAATCCAATGACAGGCACATACTGACGTGTGTGCTGCGGGGTGGGGTTTGAGGAAGAAAGCAGTTTTGGTACAATTTCAGGTATTCAGTCAAGACATAGTTACTAACACCCCTAGCAGTGTGGTGGAGTAGAAAGGGCATCCGATCTGGGGCTAGAAGGCCTGAGTTTTGTGCATGGATCAGAAACTTCCTAGCTTTGTAATAGTGGGCTAGTTATTTAGCATTTCCCAGATTCTACCATTAGATCTGGAAAATAAGCATGAGACAAATAATAGAGAGAATGTATATCAGAAGCTTCCTTTAATACTATAATGCTTAATGCTATTACTAGGAGTTATGTGTAAGGTTCTGTGTTTAGCATAATCCAGGTCAATTATGCCTCTCAAGGGTGGTTGTGAAGGTAAAATGAGATAGAAACATTTAAAAACGATGAATAAGGCATGATCCCCACTCTCAAGGAAGTTTCAAATTGCTGGGAAGATGAGACACAGGCACAAATAATAGAAAACAAAGTAGTATTTGAAAAATACCCTAAGAATGGAACAATGTAGGATAGGAATTACATACATTTTTCTATATATGGTATATTACCACTAACACAGGAAGTTACTTCTTAGTTTCTATTAAGATGTTTATTTCACTGATAGAATAAAAAGAGCTAATTTGCCAGCATCCTCTGCATGCAGAATCAATGGGCTTATTTTAACTTCTATAAGCAAGGTCATGATTCTTGTGCATTCTGAATTGGTAAACGTGGTGCTCAGTCACACAGGACATTCTGAAGTGGGGAGTTTCCTATGGATGCTATACGTCTCATTCTGCTTCTGTACAGTAACGTGGGGCCTTAAGTTACAGAGATACATCAAGGTCTGGTGCCATTCCCAGGCTCCACGAGGATGAGAGGAAGGGCGAGCACCCCGCCTTCTGCTCCAGCTGTACCTTTTATCAATAGGATGCAACATGCTCAACGGCAAAAGGGCTCCACTCTTCACTTTGAAATAATAGCTGAATTCATATCATGGTTTGTTTTGTTAAGAGGTGAAATAGAGCAGAAAAAAGGAAATTTGCTTTAACCATGCTCCTTGGGGAATATATCACAATAAAAAAAAAATCACAAGAGAGCTTTCCCTATTCCCAGGCTACTTACAAATCATCCCTTTAGAACATATTTAGGTTTAGGGAAATAATTCATTCTTGAAATAAAACCTAATGACCTACTGTGAATTAAAAACCTATTGTGTGTTAAATATATACCCAGAAGTACAGAGAAGATAAAGTTACCTCAGAGGGAGAGGAGAGAGATTTGTAAATCATCTTTAACATTATTTTGAATCAAACATTTTTAAGATATGAAAGAAAATGAAAAGGAAAAGACATAAATGAAAAGAGTTTTTTCCTTCTTTGGTCAAAAAAATAGGAAAAGTCAGCTCAAATTCAAATTTAAACAGTACCATGAGACAATTAGAACTGGTATTTAAAGTAAGACTCAATTTTAACCCTGATCTTTTACAAATTATAACTGAATATATATGAATGTGCCTAATGTATAAAGTATAGAGCAGACTTACGGAATTTAAGTCAAATGATCCATCATCCATCCATTTATTCATTGTTGAATGACTATGTGCTCAAAATGTGTTTCCTGGACCAACAACATTAGCCTCACCCGGAAGCTTGTTAGAAATGTAATTCTCGGGCCCCACCCCAGAGCTACTGAATCAGAAAATAGGACGGGGCTCAGCAACCCATTTTAATAAGCCCCCCAGGTGATTGTGTTGCATGCTAAAGTTTGAGAACCAGCCTTCTAGAGTGAAAAGGTTAAGAGCATGCTCTTTGAAGTCAGAGAAATTTGGGTTCAAATATTTGCACTTAGACTTACTGTCTCTGTGACCTGGAACAAGTCACTTAATCCAAACCTTAAGTTCCAAGTTAATAAATAGAGACACTGTACCTTTCAGAGCTATTGTTAAGATTAAATGAGGAAATACATACAGATGAGATCTATAGTGTTTATACATCATACACACAATGTTTGGTGCATAGTAAGCACTCAGAAGCTGATGACTGTTATTTTTCCAGGCATGGAAGACCCTGTTTTGGATGCTGCAGGGAACACTGTGTTGATCAGACCTGATTTCTTTCTTCAAGGACCTCAGTCTAGAAGAAGAGTTACACTATCATACAAGTAATCACGATACAAAGTAGAAAGTGTTAGGTGGTGAAACAGTGGTGTATAAAGTGTCCTGGGAGATTGGAAGAGTGGAGGAAGCAACACATGATGGAGCTTTTTCAAAGAGGAAGCTTTTGACTAAGCACAGATCAAGGGAAGGGCATTTCAGATGAAAGGAATGGGGGAAGAAAGTGAAGAAATCGTAGGATACACTGTTTGGCTAATGGGATAACTGAAGGGTGACCATATAATTTATTGTCTAAACAGGGACACTTCGCGAGTGAAGGGCGCATCATTAATAGTTAAGTCAGGACAACAGATTTCAAGAAGACCATGTATGTGGTCACCCTGGAGAACAGGCTGTTGGGAAGATGAGTATTGAAAATAGGGATGGCTAGTGGGCTGAATTTGTGCTTCAAAGGGTCCCTAAGGACAGGCTGAGGGCTCTGTTTTTTAAGTCATGGGGAGCTGCTGAAGGTCCTGAGCAGGGAGGTGACCACAGTAGAGTAAGTACTTGGGAAATTACTTTGGCAGTGCCGTGGAGGCTGCTGCAAGAATGGAGAGGAGAAAATGGATGAGAGAGAGATTTCCAGAAATGATGAGATTTTGAAATCAAATAAATGTGTCAGACAAAGAGGATGAGAAGTTGAACCTAAGGTAATATTTCAAGCCTACATCAACAAAAACAAGGAGATCAGGAGAAGGGGCAGGTCAGCGTGGAAGTTATCATTAACTCACTTTCAGACACAAGGTGCTCAGTTTGATGGGCTCTGTTCCACACAACATGTAACTGGGTCCCAATGTGCCACCGAGATGGGGACACATGACAACTGGTTAGAACTGAGTTCTTATTTCAGTAATGCTCTTTCCATCTCTCAAAAAACAAGGCATTCAATATCTTGATTTAGCATATAAGTTCTTTATTTTGTTTACATTTACCTTATTTAATGAACACTTAAAATTGGGCAACAATGAATGCTTGTGTTGTGCTTAACATGGACCAGACTCTTTTCTAAGTACTTCACAAATATTAAGATTTAATCCTCATAAGAATCTTATGATGTTAATATGATTAATATTATCCCCACTTTTCAGATGAAGATACTGAGGTACACAGAAATTAAGGGAAGTGCCCGAGATTATAATCTATAAAGTGGTGGAGGCCCAGATGGAACCTAGCTGGTTGCCGACTGCCTTCCTCACCGCGGCACCGGCGGTTTCTTACACCAGAGACATCCTAACGGAATTTGATGGAACTCGGAATGGAAAACTATTATTTAAAACTTTCCTGGGGTGTTTTGTTGTTTATTTGAAAAGATTTTTTTGAGGCATTATTTCCAGTTACAATTATCAAAGTGCTTTCACAGACGCAAAATAAATAGAGCACTTACTTCTTATAATACTTTTGAGCAATAGGTATTCACATGCCAGAGAGTATAAAATTGTCACAATTGCAAAAACACATAATGACACATTTATTTGGTTTCCAAGTCTCATCATTTCTACCCTGGAAATCTCTCATCTATTCTCTCCTTTCCATTCTTTTTTGTTTTTTTTTTTTTGAGGAAGATTAGCCCTGAGCTAACTGCTGCCAATCCTCCTCCCTTTGCTGAGGAAGACTGGCCCTGAGCTAACATCCACGCCCATCTTCCTCTGCTTTATATGTGGGAAGCCTACAACAGTATGGCATGCCAAGCAGTGTCACGTCTGCAACCAGGATCCAAACCGGCGAACCCCGGGCCGCTGGAGTGGAACGTGCACACTTAACTGCTCCGCCACCAGGCCGACCCCTCTCTTTTTCATTCTTTTAGCAGCCTACACAGAGCTACCCAAGTCATCTTCCCCGCCAACTACTCTACCACAGTCACTTCCTCGCTCAGGAACCTTCCTTATGACATAATTTCATAATGTCAGATACCAAGTCACAGAGTCAAGATTCAAACCTGAACACGATATCATCTTCCAAATGACAGATGACCTCCGAATCACCTTTATTGTTACTATTTTTAACAGTGAGTGTGGGGTAAGGGTGGTAGCCCGGCAGGGATTTTTGGTAGAAGTTCAGGGATTGTCAATACAGGAAAGCAGGAGGTGGCTGGGCCTTTAGAACCATTTGGGGGGTAAAGAATTTTTTTTTTAATCTGGGAATCCCACAGTTGCTGGCAATAAGAGGGGTCAGGGCAGGGATGGCCCTGAGGAGAAGAAGAGAGTGCCTTCAGGCTGTGGCTCACCAGGCAGGGACGAAGGCAGCATTCAGGGCAGCACTCCTGGGAATAATCAAGCCTATGGTTTTGGCAGGAGCAGCCCGGCATTCCATCTCTCAGTGATGCAAAGAGGAGGGCAAGACCCTCCCGCTCCCCCCAGAGGCCAAGGGACTAAGCTGAACTGTTAGAACAACAGAGGCCGAAGGCATGCTTCCCAGTGAACTTTGATAGCTGAGGAGAAGAGAGAATCAAAATAGAAACCACAGCAGGAGGGAGCCACAGAGGCATCCCCTCTTTGAGGAAGGCTTCATCGAATTTAGATGCCACCCTCCTGAGCTTTTACAGCACCCAGCACTCATCTCAATCACAGCTCTTATGTGATAAGCATTTGCTTAGATATCCGCCTCCCCCACTAAACACTGAGCCCCTCAAGAGCCGGGATCTGTATTATTTGATGGTATCCGCAACACTTAGCCTGGCACAAAGCAGGTGCCCTGAATAAAATGCCTGTGAATGAATGAATGAATGAATGAAACGAGGGTAGAGCTTTGGTCAACTGGAGTCATTATTTTAGAAGGAGGCTTATGGCTCATTTAGTTCCATCCTATTGTTTTAAAGACGTGAGACCCAGAGAAGTTAAAGGGCTTGCTAAGGTCCCACGAGGGGTTTAGCGCTAGAGTGGGGTTCAGCGCTAGAGTTCGACTGAGAGCCCAGAACACATGGGCTGATCCTTTCTCCTCCTTGCCCTGCTAGGAGCATGGAGACGGCTCCCACAGTCATTTTTATGTTTGTTGGCTGGTTGTTGGGAATGCAAAATACATTTTCCCATGGAGACAGGTTTTTTCTTCTTCTTTTTTTCAAATGGTGGTTCGGTTCCCAGGCCAGGCCACAAAAGCCTATTTACCCCATAGCTGAGCTCATCTATAAAACCAGCGGTAGCTCGGAGGCCTCACTGAAGCCTCAGCTCCAAGCCTGAGGTCTGGGGGGCAGGTGGGCAGCTGGCTCTGCAGGGGGGAGGGCAGAGCTCCCTGGAGCAGCCCAGGAGCATGGGGCGGGGGCTGGGCAGGGGGCCCAGGCGGCAGCTGCAGGAGGCTTCTGAATGCCTTGGTGGTTCTTAAGTGGATTGTTTGTAAGTTGGGAACTGTCTGTACTTAGAAAGGCGGATTTCAAGAGGTAGGGGATCCTATTTCACTTGAAGGCCCACAGTAATGAGGGTTCTTTATTCGCAATGAAGTAGCCACTAATTGGAAGGACGGGCTCAGGAGGCCCGTTGGAATTTTGTACTCCTGGACCAGAACTGAGTAATATTATGCAGTAGCCTGGCAACCCCTTACTTCTGCACAAAATTCATATAAAAATCTACCATGAAGCGTCTGTCTGACATTCATGGTGTTTATTATTAATAATCATAATAACGGGGTGGCTTATATACAGCATTAAGTTGAGAAAGTGAAATGAATTCTCAGTTTCCTCAAGTTTTTTTTTCCAAGCCAGATTAGGAACATTTGGAAAATCCTTACTCTCAGAGAGGGCTGAAAGCTTTCATATTTACCCTGAGGAGACATGGCTCCAGTTTCTAAGGGCTCATCCAAGAGATGATCTCTTTCCTTCCTCCACCTCCTCAGAGAGGCAGAAACATTCCATAAACTCACAAATGTTGTAAAAGCAAATGTATGAAAAAAATGGTGTTAATGGAACTGAAAAAGTTATGGTAGGGGAATCAATTATAACAAGGTAATACAGTTAGCCTTTCTGGACTTAATGAAATGTGGTCAACTACACTGGAATGTTCTGGTGCCCCCTGGAGGATTCTAAAACCTAACAGGACTGGTTATTTAGTACCTTTCTTCAGATGGCTTAGAAAATCCTACATAGGCACTGGGTTTCTTCTCCCAGGCTCAAATCAACTTAACCTGACTCTATCACATGCAGAGGGACAAAGCAGGAACTAAATGTAACATTTAAAAGCTTTAACCCACCATAAGTTTGTCATTAGAATGTAGGTTTTTGGATCAACGACGGAATCTATTTTGGGTTTGCAAAGTTTATAAATCCAACAGTGCAAAGTTCACAGTTACATGTGTAATCTCTCAATTTTTCTGGGCTGAGTGTTTAGTGAATGAGGAAGTTTGCTTCTGTGAACCTTTGTCTTGAGCAGACATTCTGGAAAGTTAAACATTTAGTTTCTAAAATTTTACTGCCCTGGTGTTCCTCAGGGACACGACTCCAGTGCAATGATGACCAAATGGCCACGAGAGCTGTTTATTCCATAGCCACAGAGTAGTCAGCAGATGTGAGGAACCATTGTCTGACTTCAGTAAGCTCCAATAATAATAAGCTCCAATAATCTAATAGGATTATAGCTGCCCATCTGCCTTGTCTCCAACCCCCAATTTATATGAGAGTGGCTGAAATCACTATCTTGGTGCATAATGTGACTGATACATCTGAAAGACGCAGACCAGGTCTCACTAAATGTGCAGAGACACACTGGTACATTACTGTAACTATATCACAATAGTTACAATATAAATACAATATTATATGGAGTATTAATATAAACTTCTATTGCTATCACTTTTTTTCACTGCCATTCCTTCTATTCCATCATATACCAAATGCTTAATTTCTTACTTTGAATATTACAAAGGAGTGCATTAAAGTTCAAACCATGAAGTCATCAAACATAACTTCAGACTTTCAGAAAAGCTGCAAGATTCTTTGTATTCCTGGATACCCTTCACCCAGATTTCCAAAATTTGTCTTTTTTTTTCTAAATACACATACATACAGTTTTTTTTTTCCTGAACTGTTTAAGAGTACATTGTGGATACAATGTTCCTTTATTCCTAAATACTTTGGTGTGTATTTCCTAAAAATAAGAAATTCTCTTACATAAACACTATAATTACCAACATCAGGAAATGGACAATGAAATAATATTATCTAATCTACAAACTTTATTGAGATTTTATCAGTTGTCCCAATAATACCTTTTATAGCAAAAGAAAAATTAAAATTATCCATTACATTCAATTGTCATGAATTTTCAGTTTCCTTAAGCTGGGCCAGTTCCTCGGTCTTTTTTTGCACAAGCCAGGTATTTTATAGATTGTCTTACATTTGGGTTGTCTGATGTGTCCCTGTGATTACATTAAGGTTATATGTCTCTGGCAGCCTACTACAAAAGTGATTCTGGCTTTTTCTCTGTGTAACATATTAGGAAGCACATATACTGTTAATTAGTCCCATTACCAGGAGTGTTAACTTGAATCTTTGGGTTAAGGTGGTGTTTGCCAGGTTTCTCCACTTAGAGTTACTATTTTACCCTTTGTAAATAAAAAGTAGCTGGTAGGGATGTACTTTGAGACAATGTAAATATTCTATTTCTTTTCAAAGTTTCACCCATTAGTTTTAGCATTCATGGATGATTCTTTCCCGTATCAATTACTTTTATGATTGCTTGCAAAAGGTGATTTTCTAATTTCATCATTTCTACTACATTTATTAGTAGACTTTCTACTAAAGCTTTCCCTTCTCCCTCATTTATTTGTTTCTATCATTGTAGCTCATGGATTCTCAATTTATTAAATAGCATTAAATTTGCTATCATTATTTAAATCAGTAATTTATTTTAATGATTACATTATCCCAGATGTGGCCAATGGAATCCCCTTCAAGCTCGTTCCTGTGTTATTTTGACATGTTCCTATTATTCTTTAAGCACTTTCTTACTTCTTGGCATAACAAGCTATTTCAATTCTTTCCCTGGCCCAATCTTGAATTCTGCCATTTCTCCATGGAGCCCTGGTTCCTTTTAGTGGAGAATGCAGTATATAGAAACAAAGATCTTGGCTCTAGGTATGCTCATTGCTACTGGGGTGAAATCGCTTCAAGGCCCTCTCAGAGCACAGAGGTGGAAAACGTTTCTACATACACATGCACTCATACACACAATTCACATATAATATTATATCCATGCACATGTATACCATTTACATATATATGTATGTATTACATACACAAGTGTATGTATGTGTGTATGTATATGTACTAGAACCCGTGAGTTCACATGTGTATCTCCAATTTCAATCCAATACTGCTGTGTTCATTCTATCTTTTCCTTTTACTATAATGGTAGCTCCCTTTTCCAAAAGTGCAAAACCTGAGCCCATTATCCGTAACTTATTTGTTCAATCCTAGAATGTACAAAAAATGATTTCGGAATTGCCAATGTATACTTCTGCAAAAAGAGAGCTCTACTAACTAGAGCTCAGTATTTGTTTAGAGTCATTTTTGTTTTTAGCCAGAGAGCATATGGTTACTACTTGGGTTGCTTTTCCTTCCTCCTTCTTCAGTGTGGTTATAGTATATATTTGAAATAGAATTTGTTTCTTCCGGTTGTCTGTATCCAATTCAACGGTCCCCCATCATCCTTATGGGTCTTATTTAGCTTCTATTTATTTATCCATTTATTGTTTTGATATGTGAATTGTTAACGTAATTCCACAAGGCAGGTCTGTACAAACTGGTATGTTGAGAAAAGTGTTAGCCCTCCTGCATTCTCTCTCCTTTTCACCCCACTGTCACCCATATCTTTTAGGTAACTAATCTTATTAGTCTTTGTTTTTTCATTCCCGTGCTGCTTTTTCCTCAAATAAGGGGGTAAATGTATATTTTCTCATTTCTCCTTCTTTGTTACACAGAAGGTAAGCTACTCTTTCCTCTTAGATTTTTCATTTTATATATCCTGGAAATCCTGTCACAGAGGTCTCCTCATTCTCTTTCACAGCTGCATAGTACTTCATTGGGTACTAGGGGTGGGTAGTTGATTTAACGACCCTCCTCTATATGGGCATTCAGGTTGTTTCCAATACTTTGCAATGATAAACAATGCAGTGCTGCATTAGCTAATCCTGTGTGTGTATATTTGGGACTGTATCTTTAAGGTCAATTCCTAGAAGTGGGATTGCTGGGTCAAAAGGTAAACGCATAGATAACTTTGTTAGAGACTGCTGAATTCCCCTCCAATAGGGTTGTACCAATTTGCATCCCTCCCAGCTATCCACGAGAGTTCCAGTTTCCTCACAGCTTTGTCTAGAGAGCATGTGTTATACTTTTAAAATTTGCTAGTGAAATAGGTGAAAAACGATATCTTAACATAACATTAATCTGCATTTCCTTTATCATGATGAAGTCAAATAATTTTTCATAGGCTAAAGGCCATTTTTATTCCTTTTTTGTAAATTATCTGAGCATGTATTTTCCCATTTTTCTATGAGATTTTTTACCTTCTCTCAACTAAAAAAATTTTCTCTTATATTAGGGATATTATCCCTCTAACTACAATATATATTGCAACTATTTTCTCACAATTTGTCAGTTATCCTTGGATTTGGTTTATGCTGTACAGAAGTTTTTATTTTTATTTAATCAAATTTATCAATCACTTATTTTATTGCATCTGGGTTTTGAGACATTGGAAATTCATGCACACCCAAGTTAAAGAGACATTTACCCATATTCTCTTCTAGTATTTGTATAGTTTTATTTTTTACATTTAGCTCCCTAATTTATTTGGAGTTTATTCCTGTGCAAAGTGTGAGATATGGATCTAATTTCACCTTTGTCAGTTGTCCCACCACCATTTCCTAGGAAGTTAATTTTTGCAGTGATTTGAGATACTATCTTTATCACAATATTAAAGCCCCAGATGTACTTGGGTTTATTTTTCTATTTTCTCTTCTGCCTGATGGGTCTGTCTGCCCATTCATGTGCCACTACCACACTGTCTTAAAAGGAACTTTAGTAAACATATCTGGCAGGCTAGTTTCCTCCTTGTAGCATTTCCTTTTCAGTGTTTTCTGGGCCATTCTTACATGTTTATTTTTCCCATTCAAAGTTTACTACCAACTTGGTATTTCTATTAGGTTGTTTAAATTATATTGCAGATAATTGATATCTTTATTATGTGAGTACTCTTATCCAAAAACAAATGGCATCCTCTGTTTGGTCAAGTCTACTTTTATGTTTTTCAGGGAGGTTTTATAGTTCTCCTTGTAAGATTTTACTTATTTCATGTTAAATTCACTCAAGTATTTGTTCTTATTTATTGCTACTATAAATAGAGTTTTCTCTACCTTTATATATTCTTTTACCATCTACTAATTTTACTGAAATCCCTTATTACTTGATTTGGTTTTACCATTGATTCTTTAGGGCTTTCTAGGTCCGTGATTTTATCATCTGCAAACAGAGATAGCTTTACTTCTTTTTCAATTCTTGTGCCTCTAATTGGCTTCTCACGTCTACTTGCATTGGCTAACACCTCTAGTACAATGTTGAATGGCAGTGAGACAGTAGGTAATCTTGCTTTGTTTCTAATCTTAATGAAAATACTGCTAGTGTTTCCCCATTAAGCTGGCTTTAAGAATAAGATATGTTTATATTTGATCATATTTCTATACATTTTCAGAAAATACCCATCAATTCCTTTTTCCTTGAGTGATTTTATCAGGAATGAGTGTTGAATATTGTAAAAGGCTTTAATCTATGAAAATAACTGTATGATTTTCTTTCTCAGATCCATCAATAAGGTATATTAAATTAATGGATTTCCTCATATTGAGCCATCTTTGCACTGAGCTATCTTTGCATATCCAAGTAGAGAAATCCCACTTGGTCATGGTGTATTATTTGCTTCATGTGTTATCAGATTCTATTCTCTAATATTTTATTCAGAAATTGTGCATTCATATTCATAAGTGATACTGGTCTATATTTTTGTACTGTTTCTATCAGGATTATGTATGGATATTATACTTGCCTAATAAAAACAATTCAGAAATTTTCCTTCATTCACAATACTCTTAAAAAATTTATGGACGAGCTGGCCTGGTGGCATAGCGGCTAGGTTGGCGCACTCCACTTTGGTGGCCCGGGGTTTGCCAGTTCAGATCCCGGGCACAGACCCATGCGCCGTTTATCAAGCCATGCTGTGGCAGGCATCTGACATATAAAGTAGAGGAAGATGGGCATGGATGTTAGCTCAGGGCCAATTTTCCTCAAAAAAAAAAAAAAATTATGGAGCATTGAGATTATTTGGTTTTTGAAGGTTTGGCAGAATTTCTCTGTAAAAGTTCTGGGTCTGGTGCTTTTCTTGTAGAGTAGTTCCTTGATAACTTCTCTATTTATTCCAGGGAATTTTTGTGTGCAAGCTTTCTGTATCTAATGAGATCAATTTTAGTCAACTATCCCATAGGAAACTATCCATTTCATTTAGGTTTTCAAATTTGCAGAGAGATCTGCAAGGTAGATTCTTATGACATTTCTAAATTCTTCAATAGTTATTTTCCTCTGACATTTGAGTACCTGGGCTTTCTCCCTTTTTTTCTTGAGTTAGCTAGTGGCTTACTTAATTTATTCATTAGAATTCTGTTTTTCTATTTTCTCCCTCAATTTCTATGTTATCATTATTTTCCTCCTTTTTTTGAGGAAGGTTAGCCCTGAGCTTACTACTGCCAATCCTCCTCTTTTTGCTGAGGAAGACCGGCCCTGAGCTAACATCCATGCCCATCTTCCTCCACTTTATATGTGGGATGCCTACCACAGCATGGCTTGCCAAGCGGTGCCATGTCTGCACCTGGGATCCGAACTGCTGAACCCCGGGCCTCCAAGAAGCGGAACGTGCAAACTTAACCACTGTGCCACCGGACTGGCCCATCCTCCTTTTTCTTTATTCTGGTTTATTTCTTGTTCTTTTTCTAGCTTTTAAAGTTAAGATTTCATTTATTGCCATCTTTAATTTTTATTAAGTGCTTAAGACTTTGATTATTCCTTTGATCATTACTTTATATGTATCAGATTATGGCATGTGGTATTTTTCATTATTATTTTTTAGAAATTAATTTCAATTTACATAGGAATTTTTTTTTTTTGGTGAATGTTTCATGTGCGCTTAAGAAGAAGTGTATTTTCTATTGTTTGGGTATAAAGTGTGATATATATTCTTATTGATTATGCTATTTAGATCTTCAATATCTTTACTTATTTTTAGTCTACTTGATTTGTCTTATACTAAGAGTGGTAAGTTAAATTCTCCTATGAGCAGGTATTTCCTTCTGTGTCTCCCTTGCATTTCTTGTAGTTTTTGCTTTATAAAAGTGGTTGCTGTGTAATTTATTGCATAGATATCCTTCATTGTGAATTGTGGTGTTTAGCATTAAAGAGCATCCTTTTAGTCACAATGTTTTTCAAAATTCTACTTCTCTGATAGCAATATTGATACATCTGCTATCTTATTATTTTCATTTGCTTGGTATACATTTGCTTATCCTTTTATTTTCAGCCTTTCTTAATAATTTTATTTTGGATAGAGCATATAGTTGAGTCTTGCTTGGTGAGTCCAGTTGAACATCTTTTCTTTTAATAGGAAGTTAAGCCAATTTAAATTTATTGATAGACTCATAGGTTTGGTCTCAACTCTGTCATATTTTGGTTCATAATTAGTATGCGAGTTATGTTACATTTTATGTTTTATTTCTCTGTTGTGTTTTATTAGTTTTTTACTTTTTATTTTATTGACACTATTCTGTATGATACTGTGATGATGGATACACTAGATTATACATTTGTATAACACAAAGAGGGAACCCTATAACAGAAAGAGTGAACCCTAATGTAAACAATAGACTTTGTGTGATAATGTGTCAATGTTGGTTCATTGATTATAACAAATGTACCACACCGATATGAATATCGATGGTGGGGGAGGCTATGTATGTGGTGGTGGGGGGTGGGGGGTGATGTGTGGGAACTCGCCATACTTTTGGTTCAATTTTGCTGTGACCCTACACATGGGCATTTAAAAAAATGTAGGTACCTGCGGGAAAAGTGAAAAAAAACAGAGATGATAAAGATGAAAAAATGTGAAAACTATGTTTCAGATACTTTAAAAAACTGCATGTCTACCATTTGTCAACCACATTAAAAAAAAAAAAAAAAAGGAAGAACAAAAACAAATTTTCTTATTTGAACTGAGCATGAACCAACACTATGGAGAGATTTGTACTGAAGACAAAGTCAGTTCACTAGCCAAGTGACCGGCATTTCACACCACAAAGCTGGAGAGCTGTGTCCACCTGGGGGATGGTGGCAGGTGTATTCCAATCTAGTCTTTTGCTACAGTGGGCTCTGGAAAACATTTCTTTCCAGTCTACTACAGCATTTAAATATGGTATTACTTTGCGCCAAGCAATGGATCATCAATTGTGTTCTCCATGAGGTGTTGAGAAAGAGTAAACTCAAGGAAACAAAGACATTTGCGCCACTGTTCAGGCCTCTTGAACAAGCCTGGTCCCTGCCTTATAAGCCTAGAAAGGAGAAGTATGCTGTTTAAGGAAATGATATGAAGAATGCAACTTGCAATGCTGCCTCTCTCATTTTTTCTCCTCTTGGCTTTTTGCTACTAAAATCAATTAACTTCATACCAGAAAGCAAGCATCATTTTGTCTCATTTTGAGAGGGAAAAACACTTGTTAGTTTAATAGATAAGTAACTGAACATTTTGTGAAAATGTCATGAAAGAAAACCAATTGTTCTTGCCCCTACTTGACAAAGCTTCATGTCAGACAACACTCTAAGGAGTCAGCTAAAGACAGCCTTCCAATAGTGCCATACTTGCTTTTAGAACTTTTTCTTTGTGGTGCTTGTGTGACACCCAAGCCCAGCAAATACACATTCACAATCTTTTTTTTTCTACTGCAGCATTGGTCACTGTTCCATTTATTTACAAAGTTAGTTATTCTGAGTTAATATATCAACATTTTTGTCTCAAATATTACATTACCATGAGTCTCTTTGGAGCTACTGACCCATGCTTGTGAACAGGCAGATACAGTGCAATACAGTGCGA
The DNA here is from genome assembly GCF_041296265.1 of Equus caballus. Classification (NCBI taxonomy): domain Eukaryota; kingdom Metazoa; phylum Chordata; class Mammalia; order Perissodactyla; family Equidae; genus Equus; species Equus caballus. The sequence continues at coordinate 46,062,136 of NC_091687.1, forward strand.
ACACCACATGCAAATTCAACAACTATAAGCAGCAGCACATCAAGAGCCTGAAGACACATGAGCTGAGATAAACCAACACCATCTTTGAGGCATGGATGAGCCTTGAAGAATGTATAGTTAGAAAATAAAGGGATTTCTGTAAAAAGCATGCTAATTAATTTCAATATCATAATACTATGTTTCAAATTTCTGTAAAGCATGTGGACCAAATGTTTTACCCTCTCAAACTATCAAACAGATTATAGTCTATTGAAGGGACTGCTGGGGAACACACTGTTTTTTGGGAATGAAGCTGAAGAGCAGCCTGTGTGTGGTTCATCAGAAAGGCCTCAGGCTGTGAGCACAAGAGGTAGGCAGAGTTCAAAACAACAGCCAAAATGGAACCACAGAATTGAAGGATAGGAGCAGAGGTGGATTTATATGAAACTAAAGAAGCCTGAGTTTCCCGGCCCCTTCTAAGACCTTGCGCCTAATTTTGTATTTTTTTTTTCATGAAGAGAATTCCAAATATTATATAAGCCTGGGTGTGTAAAATCTGGATCTGCCCTGAATGGAAGGTCCTTAGAAATCACTAAGATGGACTGTCTGATTTTACAGGTGAAGAAACTGAGTGTCCGCAAGGACAACTTGCTGAGGTCAAAATCTGGATGTCAATCATTAATTAAAAGTCAGCCTTTCCTTTTGCCCCCTGTAGAAAGGACTGCATTGTACTACTTGGTTACACTGCAATAACTGCCCTGGCCAGGCCCAGGGGCTCTTTCTGAGGGAAACTGCCCCACCCACAGCCTCTGCTGAAGGAGCAATCCTAGCCTATTCCCTGAGGAGTGGCTTTGTGGTTTACCCTGTGACCCTGTCCCTCGCCCCACCTCCATTCCATCAACAAGCTGATTAGACCTGGGGTTGTCACCTGACCCAAGGGAGTCATTCCATCTGAGTCAATGACCTGTGAGGTCATCTGGTATAAAAAGCTCTGCTCAAACACAAAAGACATTGATGAACTAGCCCAATCAAATCCTCTCTCCTGGAAGTCGGAACTGTGGAATATGGATAGAAACAGACAATTCACGGTGGGGAACTAAACAAGACACAGAGCCAGGGAGTGGCTGTGCACCCAACTAGGAAGCCCTGAGTTCTCTCTGCTGAGGGAGGGACAGATAAGCCAGTTCTCAAACCCTGGGGGATCCTCGAGTTCTGGAGTCTGAGGTCTAGTTGCATTGTTCTTCCTGAAAGGCCCAGCATGGTGGCTCCAATAGCTGCTCTATTTTCTAGTTCCTCTTTATAATCCTCACCCCCCACGCTGACTACCACTCCTCAGAGAGCACGATCCTGTGTAAGGGGCCATATCATCAGAAACTCTATGTTTTTGAAAACCTTGATAGCAAAAAGTAGGAAAACGGCCTTCAAAGTGAGGTCTGAATTCATCTTTGAGGAGAAATTGCTCCTTTGTTTTCGGGGAAAGCACTTTAGTAGGTCTTTGGTTATACAGAGGCAAAGCCAAGGAGATACTCTGGAAAGGAGGCAGAAGGGAGAGAGGAGGAGTAAAGAGCTCTACATTATAAAGTAAATGCTAATCTTCTTCATGGGTGGACTGGGCGTCTCTCATGCTGTTTCCCTTTAGACAAGTAAGACTTTAATCTTCTCTGAGAACCTCAGTGGGAGGCAAGACAGGGCCAAGGGCACCTCCAGGTGGGAGAGTGAAGCTGTCTCCTGTGACATGGGGACCTGTTGGATATGGAGGAGGCATCTTCCGGAAGTGGACTCTGATAGTGCTTGGCTATTGAATTCTATGAGAAATTACACATCTGCACTATAATTCTTTTCCCTTAGAGAATGACAAGGAATGACCTGTAGAAAGCAGCCTGGTGGACGGCAGGCTGACAGCTGACTGAGGACACAAGTGACAATCACAGTAGAATTGAGAAACACAGCATTCCTGAGGGATTCCCAAGAATGCTTGGGTAGGGACTCCTGGGAAAGCCCTGTATCTCCAGGAAAAAAAAGGAAAAGGGCTTGGAGTATCATTATTTCATTGTTAAAGTGAAGTGTGACCACTATATTCTAGAAGTGAATGGGACATTTGGGTTTCACTTAGTTTCAAAGAACCTAACATAGTCAGTAATTATAAACACCATCTAGTATCATCTATAAGCCAGCTCTGGTGGTCTTGTGGTTAAGATTTGGCACTCTCACCACCATGACCTCGGTTCCTCTCCTGGTCAGGGAACCACACCATGTGGCTGTTCGGTTATCATACTGTGGGCGACTGCATGTTGCTGTGATGCTGAAAGCTATGCTACTGGTATTTCAGATACCAGCAGGGTCACCCCTGGTGGACAGGTTTCAGCGGTGCTTCCAGACTAAGACAGACTAGGAAGAAGGACCTGGCCACCCACTTCCAAAAAATTGGCCATGAAAACCCTAGGAGTAGCTGCAGAGCACTGTCTGATATAGCCCCAGAAGGTGAGAGGGTGCCGCAGAAAGACTGGGCTGGGTTCTGCCCTGCTGTACACAGGGTTGCTAGGAGTCAGAATGGACTAGATGGCACTAACAACAAAGCGTCACCTATAAAAACAAAGGAAGAGTTTTTAGGCATGAATAAATGCATGTATATATGAAGATTAAGTATATGCATCAATTTTCATTATTTTTTTTAATAAGCATCAGAGAATTGACTCAAATGGAACTAAATAATTAGGAAACATAATTCACCCTTTAGAGGCAGGACAGCCTCCAAAGTTGGCTAATTCAATGGCTCTGTGAAGTCCTAAAGGACTGAAGTTCTTTCCAGCTTCCTGTTTTGTCCTTCTCAGCATGCTGCCTTTGCCATCAGCTGGCACCCTTCACGGTTTCATGAAGGGTGAGGCAGTTCCAGATGTTCACATCCATAGACATGATAACACCAGATAACGACACCAGAGCACTTTTTCTCTTAGGAGTGACAGCGCTTTTCCCAGAAGCCTCCCTACCTAATTGATTTCCTCTCACCTCCCACTAGCCAGAATCGGGTTACCTACGTATTCTTAAGCCAGTGAGTGGCAATGAGAATGGGCTTATTAAGACTGTCTGAGACCAGTGGTTCCCAAACTTGTGCATACAACAGATTCACCTGCAGTAGTTCATTAAAACACAGGTTGCTGGGCCCCACCCCCAGAATTTCTGATTCAACAGGTCTGAGATGGGCTCAAGAATTTCTAACAAGTTCCTAGGCAATGCTGATGTAGCAAGTTGGGGACCACACTTTGAGAACTACTGTCTTAGACTAACCACTTGGAGCAGAACAGATGTTGGGGAATCAACCAAAAATGTCCTGAGAGAGAACTTTATCAGAAGAGTATTGTACACATTCTGGAATGATATATTTCTATAAATTTTCTTGTGAAAATTAAAGTCTGTAAGTTGTGCATGTGACAAACAATACTGATTGTGGTATACCACAAGCCAAAATATGGAAGTAGAATACAAGCTAATGGCCTATTACAGAAAATGTGGTTTGAGTAAATGTCACCCATTGTCACAAACATCCACCCATCCTGCCCTGCACACTGTGCTACCTCACCCCCCTCCCCTGCATACTTCTAGTCTCTTTCTCAGGGCTGAGGCAATATCAGACGCCTACCTGCTGAAGTGGTATCGGCCTCAAGCTGTCTCTTGGCAGAGGAGACAATATGAGCAAAGGAATGAGGGTAAGAAACAGCTCACTCTTTGGGGGAAACTAAGCAGCTGGATGTTTTTGCAGCATTAAATATGAGGCTGGAAGTGGTATGAGGTAAGGCCCTAGATTCGGACAAGAGCAAAACCACAGAGGGCTTTGTGGGATGTTGAGGAGCTTGAACTTGATCCTGTGGCCTCAGCAGCCACTGAGCAGAGACGTGATGTGGTTGGATATGGGTTTCATTTTGATCACACTGGGTTCTGTGGAAGGCAGACTTGAAGTAGGGAGGTGTGGTAGAGACTGGGAGTCCAGGTGAGAGTCACAAGGCCTGAAGGAGAGCCAAGATGGTAGGCTTACAGAAGACACAGATCTAGGAAATAGTCAGAAGGTCAAAGTCTGCAAATCTAGTGATCTGTTAGAGGTAGAATGTACAAGAAAGTAAGGCATCCAGATGTTTCTTGGGTTTCTAGTCTTACTGAGAATAAAACAGTGAGCTGTTACCAGGGTGGTAATGGGGTGACGATACAGGGGCACAGTTTCAGATGTACTGTATTTAGAGTTCTGACCCATCTCTACATGAAAGTAGGAACGCTCAAAAGGCAGTTGGGCATATTAGGAAAGGTGTGAGGGAGAGGGCTAGACCGGAGACAAAGATTTTGGCGTCAACTGTAGTTAAATTAGGAGTATGAATAGATCACCTAGGAAAAGCATGAAAATTAAGAAGAGTATTTAGCCAACGATGGGTCCTTGGGAAATGCCAACATTAACACAGTGAACAGAAGAGCAGGCAGAAGAACAGAAAGACAGCAAAGGTGGGAGGAAGACTAGGGTATAGTATTTCAGAATCAAGGTCATAGTTTGAAGCAGGAGGGGGTGGTCAACATTGCAAAATACTTTAAAGAGGAGGTTCCTTAAGGTCTGAGAAAAATTGGTAGGATTTGTACTTTGGGAAGTCATAGACATTTCAGGAGAGTGCCTGGGCTAAATGATAAGGAGGTGAGTAAGTGGAGACCATTATTTTTTTTGAGAGTTTTGATGGAGGCATGGTGATGAGCTGAGAGTAAGGGCAGAGGATTAAGTTGAAGAGGGTTATGAAGGTTTGGGATAGTCAGGAGAGGCAATTGTTCTTTAGGTGTTGTCAGACGGTTGACACTGTCTGTCTAGACCTGGGGTTCTTTCATTTTCCAGAGCATTTGCAACCACAAATCCAGCAAATTTTAAATGTGTGTGCCACTGGATCTCAGGAAGGCATCTCTGAATAATGCTTAAAGGAACTAATAGGTATATGTGTATTTTGCAAAAATGGCCACAGCAATATTTCTAGTTCCACATCGGAGAGACTTTGTAACTAACTGCCTTAATGAATGGAATGCAAAAATGATGCTGTGTGACTTCCAAGGCAAAAGGTAATGCAGCTTCCAACTGGCTCTTGGTCTGGGGATGCTACCATGCTGTGAGGAAGCCCAAACTGCCCACATGTCTAGTGGTTGCTGCTGGATGCTAGTTGGGTTCTAAGGGCAGGCATGCTGAGAAACAAAGCCAGTCTGAAGCTGCATTGTCCCTTGCCTTGGAAGTCACAAGGGTCACTTCTGTGCCCTGTCTGAATTCCTGACCCACAGAATCTGTGAGCATGATAAATGGCTGTTTTATTCTACTAAGTTTTGGAGTAATTTACTCAACTATAGTAACTGGAACAGCATCCAAATATCCATTCAAGTGAATATGAACATTAGGGAGAAACAAGATATTCCTGTCTCCCAGACACAGTTATAAGCTATATCGGAAGTTACTGTTGAATACAAGATAAAATTTTTATTCATTTCCCAAACTTCAGCTTAAATGTACCCTAAATGTCTATGTCTAAGCCACAACTTTATCCCTAAAGCGTCCTTTATTCAAATAGTTTACTAACTCTGAGGCCTCTTGTTTGTTATTATTTCTGTATTCATGATAATTAATATTTTATCACATCTAAATAGCTCCCCAGTGTGCTAGCCTATTTTCAAAATTAATTTGTTGAGTCTTGATATTACCTTTTTCTACTCATGGGCATTAGACAGACAGACAGATATACCCATGCACTGCTTTTTTTTTCTTTTTTCTTTTTTTTGCTGAGGAAAATTGGCCCTGAGCCAACATCTGTTGCCAATCTCCTCTTTTAGCTTGAGGAAGATTGCCCCTGAGCTAACATCTGTGCAATCGTCCTCTATTTTCCATGTGGGTGGCCACCACAGCATGGCTGCTAACAAGTGGTGTAGGTCCACATCCAGGAACCAAACCTGGGCCACTGTCGTGGAGTGTGCTGAACTTAACCATTAGGCCATGGGGATGCCCCACATTGCTTATTTTTAAAACAAGCCTTACTAACATGTCACCAGACATCAAGAAAGACACCCTATATCTACCTCTGCTTACCTGAAACCATCAAAAACACTGGGTTTATTCCCAGAAGTACCATTCTGAAATAACACAAGTATAAACTATGGGGATTTACCTGCAAAATTTCCAGAGCAATAAACCATAAGTATTCTTCAATATTGCTAATGCACAGAATCTCAAAAAATACATGTTGAAATTGTTCTGCGTAAATAACAGATCTGAAATATTTTTCATATCATAAAGAGTAAATTAATCAAAATCCTCTTAGTAATTTCTAAGAAATAGCTAAGCAACGCTTAAGAAAGCACATGTACATAATAGCATATTTTAAAACACTGATCATGGTTTCTATTTAATTTCTGTTTTCTTTTTTTGGAATTGAATTGCAAAAATTGAGATAATCATACTCTTTACTTCTTGGGACATTATCTCTTTTCTAGTTTAGACTTTGAGCATATTGATGGTTAAAGGAAAAAACATAAGATTTCTTTTTCTTTTTTCTTTTTTTTTTGGTGAGGAAGATTGGCCCTGAGCTAACATCTGTGCCAATCTCCCTCTGTTTTGTATGTGGGATGCCTCCACAGCGTGGCTTGATGAGCAGTGTATAGGTCCCATGTCCAGGATCCAAACCTGTGAACCCCAGGCCGCCAAAGCAGAGTGCACAAATTTAACCACTATGCCACTGGGCCAGCCCCTAAGATGCCTTTTTTATCCCACTGAGTAGATACTAAATATATCACCACACCCCCCCATCCCCTACGTCGACCCTGACATCACCAGAAACTCCCTACCTTCAAAATCACCAATTCAATATCATAGTCTTTGGCCATAGCTTCCTATCCTTGGCACTCACTTTCTGGGGAATCCCCATATACCAGCCAGGGCTTTGTTTTCATTGATGGGGTTCAGATCCACTAACCTCCATTCTCATTTTCCCCCCCCGTCTGGCTGGGAGTGTATGGGCATCGTCTCAACCACTCTTTTGGCTACTTCAGCATTTCTCATTTCTACTCAGGCCACAACTGCCTTGAAAACTCCAACTGCAGATGGACTCCGTCACCCACTTTCTCATGTCTGTGCCTGCAACAACCTGCATGCTGTTGGAGAAAAATCACCCTCTGGGGCAGAGTGCTGTTACCCTGCAACTGCATGAGTACAATACAAGCATCCCAGATGGTGCCCGCCTGTGAATCAGAACAAGATGTCCCTTCCTCAAGGCACTTGACTTCTCTGTCAGAAAGCTGTGGTAATAACTTGATTTTGCAAGAACAAGATACTTTACTGCCATCAGCCAGAAACTTGTCATAACATATATAAAAATCTATGATGTTTATGATGTGAACAGTGCCCTTCTTAGAAATGGAGACCCTATGCAATACACAACTTGCACAGCTGTATATGGTGGCCCTGATGACTACTCTCAACCAGGCATTCATGCCACTAAATGTTTCTTTAGTCAAATATGTCACGCATTTTCCTATCTTCTTAAACCAAAATCTTCTTTTTTCCCTTTATTCTCAGGGGATTTCTATTCCTGATACTTTAAGGAGAAAAAGGAGCCATGATATGAGAACTCCCTAATTCTCCTACCATCAGATCCACAATCTTTCCACTGTTTGTACCCATCCTTTCTTTCTTTCCTCTTCCTACCAAAGACCAGTCCCTTTGTGTGGACTCTGCATTCCAATCCTTCTAATCTTCTAGATGGGACCCACTAGCACCAAGAGATTCCTTTCTCTTCTGTATCTTCCACTTTGTACCCAACCTCCTTCCCATTTCCCAACTGCAATTGAACAAGCTTTAGAGTCTCCTATTAGGAAAAACCACTCTCAGGCTTCTGTCCTTTGTCTACACTCTACTTCCCACCCTCACTTCTTAAAAGAGCTGTTCTCACACCCATATCTCCTTTTCCTCAGATCTCCTCATTCTTCCTTCCACACATGCACAGTTACTCAATAATTCTACAAAACTGCCCTTGTCTGACGCTAAATCCAGGAACAGTTTTCATTCTTCATCATACTTGACATGGCAGTGGGGAAATTCAGAGTTGACAGAGTCTTCCTTTGAAATACTTCATTTTTTGGTTGCCATGACACCAAATAATCTTGCATTTTTTTTTTTTTTACTTCTTTGGTTTCTCCTCTACCTGACCCTTAAAAGCTGAAATTCCAGTCCCCCTTTCTTTGTATTCCAAATCCTCTCCTAAGAGATTTCATTTTCTTCTCATGTATACCAATCACAGCTACCAACAATTCCTAAATGGGAATATCTCCCCTGGTCCTCCTCTTTGGCTCCAAAATGAAATACACAATTCCACTTGGATCTATCCCACACTCATCTCCTACATAATACCCTCAAAGAATGAATTATTATTCTTATGCCCTAAACTTGCCTCTTATCCTGTTTTCCATGGCTCAGTAAATGGTACCTCTCTCCACTATGCCAGATGCCTAGGGCCCATCCTTGACTCTTCTCTCCCCATAAGCAAGCCTTCACCAAATTGTGCTCATGCTAACCCCAAAGCAGAACTTAGATGCCTCAACTTTCTTCCACATTAGTCACTGTTATTCTTGTCCAAGCCACCATCATTAGTCACCTTACTTCTACATTAACAATCTCCCTCAATCCATTCATGCCCCCCACTCCCTCCATCATCCATTTCTCAAGATACTCTCAAAAATCCAGGAGAGTAACCACTAAAAATACAAAGCTGGGGCCAGCCTGGTGGCGTAATGGTTAAGTTCACGTGCACTGCTTCTGTGGCCCTGCAAGGTTTCGATCCTGGGCATGGACCTAGCACTGCTTGTCCAGCCACACTGTGGCAGCGTCCCAAATGAAATAGAGGAAGACTGGTACAGATGTTAGCTCAGTGACAATCTTCCTCAAGCAAAAAGAGGAAGACTGGCAACAGATGTTAGCTCAAGGCCAACTTACACACACACACACACACACACAATCTGATCATTTTATTCTCTTGTTTATAGTCCTCCAATGTCTTCTCAGTATACTTAGCTTAAATTCCAAAATCCATACCCATTTTACAAAGTCCTGATGACTTAGCTCCTGCCCTTCATTGGCTATGCTCCAACAACACCGGCCTCTTTACCCCCATCCTTTCCCACCCCAGGACTTTCACACATGCTGTTATCTCCACATGGAACTCACCCTGGAATCTTCCGGCTGTCACCAATGCATCCTCAAGCTCTCAGCTAAAATTAGTGACCCCACACAGAGAAGCCTGCTCTAACTCTCTTGTCTAAATGACTCTCATAGCACACTGTACTTTTCTTTCACACAATATGCCATCATTTTTAAAGATGTATTCTTCTCTATGAAATATCTATCATGTGTCTATCCCCTATTATTGGCATGAGGGCAGCGATTATGCCTGCTTTGCTCAGCAGTCTCCCCAGTGCTGTGTACATAACAGGGGCTCAAAATATTTGTTGAATGAGTGAACGCTAACACCTAATGGCATCTGTGAATTGAAATATTGTTCTTCCTCTTTGATTATTACAATGGATTGAATAACAATATTAATGGGAGCTTGTTAAGAATAAGATAGCCAGCTTGTCCAATTTATATAAAATAGTACCAAATAATGAGATGGTCAGATACCCAGGAAACGCCTTGAGGGAATGTCACTTGTCGATATCTACACATGGGTATCTATCACTTACATTAATCTAGGATTTGTTTCCTTTAGCTTGCTATCTCCTATTAAGCCGTGTGCCCTCAAGGCTGCCCAACACCATGTGTACTCAATGGGTGGCACCTGACACATGTTTGGAGCATGAGTTAGACCACATCGTGGATGGAAACTTCCAAAGCACCAGAAGCAGAGCTCAAAGTAACCCCAGGACTATTTTGGAACAATGAAGAAGATGCAGAAAGCAGGCCAAACACCATGGATCACAGAGGTGCTGACTTGTGAGGAGCTGTGGGGTTAAAGCTTCCTGCAGAAGCGTAGCACTCACGCAGCTCATCGCTTCCAACTGAGGTTTAATCGTGAAGAGACAGGCAAGAAAAATGCCAGAAGCAGCTACAATGTTGGTTCCGAGCACGCGTGTGTGTGTGCTCTCACATTTGTGTGCACACACACACACATACTTCTCTCTAAAACCTGGCAGTACCTCTAGATTTCCCACATAAGGGTGTCACCATAACACTTGTTTTTCCCTGTTACTTTCCCTAAAAATAAGCAGAGCCTTAGTATCCACCAGTAATTTCAAGCTTATTTCCTGTTATTTCCAACCAGAAAGCTTGGCTGGTATGACCAGTCTCGCCAGTAGCTCTCTACCAGGTCACACTCAGGCTGAAGGGGCACTAGATGTGGAGTCAGCAGGAAAGTGGGTCTCTGCCCAGTTCTCTCAGGCTCTCCAGTGCGACCATGTGTAAATCAAACTCTGGGAGGCCCTCCCTTCCTCCTTACAATGTCTCTCACACAGCACGCAAGCTATCACTTAAAAAAAGGAACAATGAGGGGCCGGTCCCATGGCTGAGTGATTAAAATTCCACGCACTCCGCTTCGGTGGCCCAGGTTTGTGGGTTCGGATCCCGAGAGCGGGCCTACTCCACTCGTCAGCCATGCTGTGGAGGCATCTCACATACAAAATGGAGGAAGTTTGGCATGGATGTTAGCTCAGGGCTAATCTTCCTCATACACAAACAAGGGAACACTGAGGATGGTTAGTTATTCTTAGAGATCTTTCCCTCATCTGGTTTATGAATTTTAATTTAATAGAAATATAATTAGTTTAAAGAGGCAAGTTCTCCCAACTTAGATCGAGCTTCATGTCCCCCGTGAGATTCTGGGGGGACAGAAATCTAGAGAAATGCCCTACAATGCCCTACTCGTTGAATACCAAGCAACCAAGCATATTCTCTCCCTTTTATGAGTATACATGTTATCTCCCCAACTCAACTGTAAAGCTGAGGAGGGGGCTGTTTTAGATCTCTGCTCTATTTCTCATAGCATCTAACACAAGAGGCACCTTCAGTAATTGGCCACTGAAGCCACTGAAGGAAGATCAAAGAATGGAAAGTAAGCCCAGAGTTTCTGCTGACAGGCGATTTATCTTTGAAGTGAGTATTCTTTTCGCAAATGTAACTTTTTACTCCAGAATCAAAGCAGAACGGCAAAAAACACAAATATTGCCACAGAGAAGGGAGACATAGAGGCACTCAGGCTGGGATGAATTGGAAAGCATCTCCTTTTAAAAACGTGATTCCTTCCTCAAGCGACATTCCCAACAATTTTCTAGCTACTGCTCTTCATAGAGGGGTCGGTCTGTCCCTCTGGGAGCTTCTTTCTAGGAGACTGTGGGGAGCAGACCAGAATTCTGACCAGTATTTCAGGAAAAAACTCTGCCTTTAGAGAGCGAACAACATAAGAGGTGAAAGGGCCAAGGCAGGCCTTGCTGGCCTGATTCAAGAAAGATGATGAAGAACAGCAAGGCTATAAAGTGCTTCTAAAAACAAGAATTAGTCTCTAATGACAAGGAATTTTCAGCTAATGCACAAATAGGCTTATAAAAATGTTTGACAGAATAAATGAAAAAGGAACAAGATTTCTGCTTGAAGCAGAGGGGGAAAAAACCAACAAAGGGTACCAATTGGACTCACAAAGCATAGTCTCATTTAATTCAAATTCCTCTAGGGTGTCCAGGGCCCTGATCTAGAGGAGGCATGCACATTTCATTACTACGTGGAAACAGTGCAGCCAGGTAAGGTTGATAGAGTACCTACCTCTTTGGCTTAAATGCTAAAGGCTTTCCAGACCGCTTCGCTAGAAAATGCAACTATTGTGTAGACAGGTATGCACTAAGATCTAAAGGGGACACAACAAGATCATCCACTGTCTCCTGCATCTAAAACATCCAAACAAGTCCACCTCTTACTGCTTTAAAATCTACAGAAAAGGGAGGGTGTTTTTCAGCTCCCTTAGGACTTTCCCACATTAACAGTTAATTTCTTCAGGACGTTTATTGCCAAGTAGTGCTGCAATCTTGTCTGATTACCGAAGCTGAAGAGCTTCATTTTACTATGAGGGAGTGTGGGCCAGCACTGGATGGACAAAGTCGGCAAGGTCGTAGAGAACACGGGGAGTTGGGGGTTAAAAGATAAGCACAGTAGATCCTTGAGCAGAGATGCAACATGACAAGACCACTGTTTGCAGAAGATAATATTTAGGTTAAGTGTGGGTGGGGGAGGAGAGAGAAGGCAAGGAGTAGGAAAGGGGCAAGGGAGAGCGAGGGAGTCACTCTGTTGGGAGTCTTTCATTAAAGCCCTGAGTGATGAAAATCCAAGACTAGGGCTGCTGCAATGAGAAGCAAGCGGAAGGGACAGTGCAGGTGCATTTTGAAGGAAGTCTCAGCAGGATATATATGGTGGCTGGCTGGATAAAGGAGATGAGGCAAAGAATGAGTCGGGTTTTGAGTTTCGGTCCTACAAGACTGGTAGGGTTATCGACAAAGTCAGGGATGTTGTTAAAAAAAAAAAAAAAGAAGCTTGTCTGGGGAGGAGACTGGAAATGGACAGAGGGTAATGTCATGGTGAGTTTGGGCATAGGAGTGAGGACTGTGAGGAGACCTTAGTGTTTCCTAGAAGTTCTCATATATCTTAACAGAGAAATGGGGCTTAACGAGAGAGATCTAGCGGTCAACACGGAGACAGAGGAATTGAAGTTGAGAGAGTTGATTAGGTTGCTCAATGTGAGGATGATGAAGAACAGAGGATCTGCTGAAGATTTTGAGGAACGCTCTACTAGTCAGTTTGAGAAAGAAAAGGCGCCAGTTAGTGAAATAGACAGAGGAGAAAGAAAATTTACCAGAACAAGCAGAATAGTGGCCAGCTGAGAAATTAATCATTTCTTCTGTATTTCCAGGGCTTTGGGTGCAGCTCACTGCACTGGAGTTATCATGTATGTGTCTACCCGGCTGTCTGGGAGTCTATTCAAGGCAGCGACCCCACATTCCTGCTCTGTACCTTCACTGTCTATCTGACACACCTCCCTGATAGAGAAGTAGCTGCCGAGAAAGCCACACGTCAGGGCACAGGTGGAAAGGTGAGCTGCCTGTGTCGTCACACTGCTCATTTTGTGTGTGCTCGGTTCCCCAGCAACAAGAAAGCAAACAGTGACGGAGCTACCCCTTCAGATCCACAGTCCTGCTCAGGACTTCCTCTCCCCGGACCAAATCTTCCCCACCCTCCCTCCTTTGCAAACTTGTCTACCCTGCCCTCTGCCCTTCTAGTGAAGGGAGAAAGAACTCCCCATCTCCTTATCTCTTAATGTTTTAAGGGGAGGCACACGAAAACATCTCACTACAGATTTAGGCTGTATCCTACTCAAAAAGGTAAAACAGGGTTTTTAATACTAGCTTGTTCATAGAATTGTCGAGAAGCCTAATGAAGTAATATATGGCCCAGTATCTGGCCCACAGTAAGCATCCAGTACGTGTTAACCATCACTACCCATTGCATACCTGATGCCTAACACAACTCTTGTTACACAGTCGTGGCTCAAAAATGAATGAATAGTTTAAGCTCAGTTACATAAAGCCTTCATTACCCCCACAGAGCTCTCATGTTTGGGTGATTGTGAAACAGGTATACATATTCAAAAAACCTCCTCCTAACTATAGATTTCTCTTTTATAAAGATGTACACTTTTATTTACAACCTGAAACAGATATTCAGTGTTCTGACAAAATGAAATGTTAGAAAATTGGAATGAAACAGAAATAATGTTAGAAATATTTTAATCTAGTCTGATCCTCCCACCATACACTATAGATAAAAATAAATTAAGAAAGCAGGTCAAATCAAAAGCATTTTCTAACCATTTATTAGATAAAGCAGAGTGCTGTGTTTGGAGGGTGATATGGAGGTAAGGAAGGCGTCTTAAAGTCTTTGAGAGACTTTAGCGCAGTTGAAGGAAAGAAAATTTTAGGACAATTACAAAACAGTATATTAGAACAGTCACAAAGCAGTATATTAACCAAAAAGTGAATTCCTGGAAGTTCTGGGTTTTAAGCCAGGCTTAGAGATGATAGAGACCGTAAATTGATACGGAGGAAGTAAAGGAAGAGACTAGCTGTTTGGGGTGATACACCCAGGCGCGGGACAGAAGCACGAGTCTGTTCTTGCCATATGAAGGTTAATAAACGCGCAAAGAGTTTTGTTGACAATCAAAGAGATGAGTCTGATGAAGGACAATGGAAAAGAAGTTGAAGGAACGCTTGGATATAGAAAATTGGATTAGTTGACTACTGAAGGTCATTTAGATTCTTGAACATGATGAAAGAGCTTCACGAAGATTTAAGCCATGGTCACAAACACTAGCTGAGTTGTGAGCTGGTGGCTCTGGGCTCCTCTACCAGATGGCCAGCAGTATGCTTTCATGGTTTGTCATTCTTTTCTACTTTCTCACTGTCAATTGTTATTTCTCAGGAAATCTGCCGATAGTGTTGGCTTCTATTTTTGTAACTGCAGATACCTTCTGGATTAAAGTGAAGTGTTTCATGTCTGATTTATTTTTATCACTGCTCCTTTCTTTCATGCATAAAACCAAATTTCATTCATTCTAGTGGTCAGTGAGTATAGAGGATGAAAGCATACATTCTTAAATGAGAAGGCTTGTGTTCCAGGTGTGGGGAAATTGAGGTAACATTTTTTGGAAATATGTTGACGTGCTTTTCTGTTTGCATGTCCATGCACCTGACCTTCTCCACTGTCAGCCTGGGGCATACATCTGCCTGGGGTATACGGGAGGCTGTTCAGTTAGATTGTTGTAGGAGAAATACAAAGAGAAAATGGTACTCGCCAGCTTCTACAGGCCCCAAATGGGGTTTTCAAGTCTGCAGCAAGATAATGAGTTTGAAACTCAGACTTTACCAGACAATAAAGGACTACCCAATTTTTATCTCCCACTTTAGCAGGTGGACTTGATCATACTTTTCTTATGGTGGGGGTGGGGTGGTACATGACCAGAAAGAGGAAGGGAGAAACGCTGCCCATCCCCTCCTGGGTGGTGCAGTCATCAGAAAAGTGGGCTGAGGGAAAAACTAAATGCAGAATGTGGCCTGCCCTACTATCTGCTTGGGCGTTTGCAAGGGGCTTGCCTTTCAGGCCCGTCCGCTCCAAACAGGATCAGCCGCATGCAAGTAAAGCAGCGCAGTTGACAAAGGAGGGCCAAAGTTAGCTCCCCGGTATCTCCCTGGGCTCTTAGGGTGTGGAGAGGAAGAAAGGCAGAGGAATCTCACATGACCCATGGAAGGAAGAGGCAGGTGGCTGAGGGTGCTGGTTACTGAGCTTGCCAGGGAGTGGCCCTGGGTTGGGGGCCAAATTGGAGTCCAAGGTAGTCTGAGTTGCCGTTAGGGTGATTCATCAGGGGAAAGTGGCTGAGGCTCCTAGAGCATTGTCAGGGCTGTGAAAAGAGACGAGGCATTACCCCAGCCAGAGGCTTCAGGGACATGCCATGCAAGCTCAGATTGGCTGCCTGGCAGTAAAGACAAGAAATGAGCCAGGGGATAGAGGGTGGCTTCGAAGACGCCATCCGCCCTGCCCACCTACAGGACACAGTCAGCCCAATGCCCTCCTGGGGAGAAGTGAGCGGAATTCTGAAAGAGCATCTCAAAAGAGACTATCTAAACCAGCGCAAATGGGAGGCCAAATTTTGAATAGACTAAACATTTAAACTGAAATGAGGGAGGCTATTTAACCTCATCTAATTGACAAATCTAGAAGTCCCCACCACGCATGCTCATAAAGAAATCACTTCAGGTCTAGAAAATAAGGTAAGGAGACGTGTGCCTAGATGTGGCCTGAGTCAATTCACAATCCCTTCCCACTTGGCCCAGCCACATTCTGTGTGACACTGAGAAAGTTGTGTAACCTCTTTAAGCTTCAAAATCCTCATCTGTGAAGACAGGGCCGTAGTACCTACCCTTTGGAGAATTTAACGAGCCTATTCATGTAAAACACTTAGAACAGTAGCTGGCATGTGATAAACTTTTAATGATATATTTGCTGATTTTGTTATTTCTACTATTAGATTCAACTTCAAAGTTTCTTTTGTCCTATTTAAGAATGGCTGAACATCTGTCAAGAAATGTCAAACTACCATATTCCTGACATTCTTCATTTAAGATGTCACAGCCTCTAATGCATCCCCAAAGGAAAGAAATGTCATTCTGGGACAAATGAGAATTAATCTTTTCATACCATCCCTGACTCTTTCTCAATGTTTTGGTACTTACTGCAGAAAGCACCTCAGAGCCAGGACATTATTTCTTATGAATAATGTTAGCTGTAACAAACCACAGAGGAAAATGATGGCAGTGTTGGAGGACCTGGCGGTGAAGCCTTCTCAGTCTGAGGCTGATCTAGTTCTAAGAGGACGGACCAGCTACAGGCAATGGAAAAGCCACAGGAGCCGAGAAGGACGCAGAGGGGGAGGATTTATTTGTGACGCTGCACGCATTTTTTTAACATGCATATTGGGACACTATCAGTGCCAGCTTGCTCCTGGAAAATTCCCTGTGTTGAACACGTATAAATTAATTCTCAGAGGTGTTTGCTGCATGCCCACAAAGCAGCATGATTCCGAGTAATCAATTCTAGATATTAACTAACATGAGGCTCTGTTCTAGCTCTTTCAGTTTTCTGAGTTAAGCCAGAGAACACTGAGGATGGTTAGTTGAAATGGAGAAAAGATTTAATTAGCAAAGTTAGTACTGACCGTAGATGAGCAAAGTAAGTATATGTGAGTGCCTATGGTATACAAATCCCTAGGCTCTAGAGTTGAAAGAAACATGTATGGTGAATACCAAAAAGCACAATAATGCTTAATAGAGCAGGATTCCTGGGGAATCAAGTGTTTCATTTAAGCGACTTTTCCATATAATTCAAGTTTATTCTATTTTTTTTTTTTTTCTGGGGAAGACCAGCCCTGAGCTAACATCTGCCACCAATCCTCTTTTTGCTGAGGAAGACTGGCCCTGAGCTAACATCTGTGCCCATCTTCCTCTACTTTATATGTGGGACGCCTGCCACAGCATGGCTTGATAAGCGGTACGTAGGTCCATGCCCGGGATCTGAACTGGAGAACCCTGGGCCACTGAAGCAGAGTGCGCAAACTTAACCCCTGCGGCACTGGGAGGGCCCCAAGTTTATTTTATTTTAAAAAAAAATTTAAAAATAAGAATCTTCACACATTTGACATCTGTCTAATGAAGACATCTTTCGTCTTGAACGTTGTTAAATAGAACAAGATCACCTTTTTTGTTGGATCAGCCATCACTGTGAGCATCAGCTATTCCGCAGTGGTGCTCTGGGGAAATATGGCCCCAGGCATGGTCCCAGGCTCCAGCATGGGAATCACCTTGGGAGCCCATTAAATAATCAGCCTTCTGTGCCCCACCCCAGGACTCCTGCATCAGAGTCTTTAGGTGGGACCCAGGATTCTCCATGTCCAATTTGCTTCTCAGAGTTGTTATCCTCAACGTAGGCCAGAGAGGCCCTAACTCAGGGTTAGTTGAATATGCAGGAAGATGTCCTTTACTGGAAACATCGCTGGGGGCCAGCTCTCTTTCTCTGTTACTTTCCTTTTATGAGTAAAAACTTTTCCATAAAGTACTGGCTTTAAACCCACAAGCCAATATGCACAGGACCCTTGGCCAGGGTGCTGGCCTTTGCGGTGTCTACTTTCCATCAATGAGCCTTATATCATCCCCTCAGGCCTGGGACCCTGAGCTTGAAGTGTAACTGCTGTAGGATTCAGGCACCTGACCCCAAGGAACTCATGCTGGAGACCAGCCATTTCACATCAAAAGGGCATTCACAGAACAAGGTGGAACGGGAGAAGTGATAAACGCTGAACACAGAAATATCTGACTAGATATTCAGAAGACAGACAGATTGATGGGCTGGCCTGGTGAGAAGGAAAAAAAAAATCCCAATACTCCTTAAGGGTGCTGGTAAAATGACTCCCTGGGGTCAGAGGAAATGAAAACAGAGGATGCAGAACATGCTGGAAGATGGGGCTGTTACTTTAATGCAAAGCTGGATCTCTTCCACCACAAAACCACTTTCTCCCACAGCAACCCAGCGCTACCCAGAGACCCATTTACTGGATTAGGAGGAACTTGGGGCTGAGTGTAGAAAGAGCATTGACTACGGAGTCAGAGGACTTGGGTTCGAATCCTGGTTCATACATGTGGCTGTGGGCAAGTCAGACTCCTGGGACCTCAGTGCTCTTAGCTGTGAAATGGGACAAAGACTTCTTACCCCTACTAAACTGCTGTGTAGATTTCATGAAGTAATGAATACGAAACAGCTTTGTAAACTGAAGACCATTTTACAAATATTTAATCAGAAATAGTCTACAGTATGTACATATTTAAGTAGCTGCTACATCTATCTATAAGGCAGAATGCTAAGAAAAACCCCAGGCTGGGAAAAAATTCAAATATGTTAATTATCTTACATAAATAAACCTATCATATTGTTCAGTGTGGAGCTTAAATATCTGCTGTGCTTTTGTATCATGAAAAAGATATATCTTTAAACAAAAAATGAGCAATATTTTGACTTTTTTCACAATTTGTGTTTAACACTCTCTTAAAATATGTTGTTCTTATTTTCTCGATTGAAGAATAAGTGAAAAAGTCGATGAAATCTTCATTTTCTTTTCAAAATCCTCTTTCCTCACATCAGTTTCTCAATGCCTACTTTACTTACACAAGTTATTAGCTGAAATTGCAAAATGGTGGGGGAAATGGGGATATGCCAGGGAGAAAAGAGGGACAAGTAGGTCAATACAGAATACAAGAGGTTTTGCCCCAAACCTAAAATACGCTAAGGAGAGGGAAGAGGAAGCCTCACTTAGGAAACCGAACCATTGTCTGGCTTCATGTCACTACTTTTAGCTGTTGCTTTTTATTTTCAAGAGGAAGACGTGCAAAACTTTTTTTAAAAAAAGGCAAAGCTAGTTCTTTTGGCACAGAATTAAAATTAAAAGCAGACGGAGGCCCGGATAATAAGTACCAATAAAAGCTTTAGCTGACATAGCTTCAATTTACAAATCACTGGCTTTTCCTAGCAGGGCTTGGGGAAGGAGGGGGAGGAAGGATCCCCTACACAGCCTGGATGAGAAAGGTACGGAAGCTTTAAAACTAAAGATGCTTCCAACGTTCTATTCTAAAACACTTGATATGTGGTGACCATGATAAAATTCCAGTGAAACTTGAGAACCTATGCTGTCTCTGGAAACCCAGGGAGCAGCGATGGCCTTCTGCCTTCCCAGTTGTATCTGACTTTGACACACAACTCTGTTAGCAGGAGCCCAGTCCATAACGTGTGCGCAAAAAGATGTGTGATTTAGAATCCGCATGTATTTCAATTACTTTTTAAATGTGAGCATTAAGAGGCCCTTGAGAGAGTATTAAAAATAAACTAGTGATAAATAAATACTAAGAAGCCAGAGGGATATAGATTGATTTGTGGCAACTGATATTACTTCTCAAGAAATTTTAACGACAAAATTAGGGCTCACAGTAGCCTAAATACTCTTGGTTTAGTTTGTAAAATCTGGAAGACTACCGATAAAAAGTAACTGATGAAACTGCTAGATTTAGAGGAAAAGAGTTGAGAGAGATACTGCAAGGAAAGATTTTGGCTGAGCATATTAAACAGCATGAATGAGAATTAAAAGTGGACGATGAACACAGCACAAGTCATTAAAGCCAGCAGAAAACTTCCAAATTAAAAGACCAAATATCAGCCTATATGATGCTACAACCCAACTCAAAGGCCTCAGCATGGGGTGGAAAATTCTTTGGGAAGGAATTTTATTTACATTCTCACTGGTGCAAAATAATAGAAGTTGTTCCTTCTAGGATGAAATTGAGGGGAGATAGGAAAAATTATGTTTTTACTTTCTCACCTTTTTCTAAACGCTTCAGGATAAGCATAACTCTGCTTATCCCAGTTCTCTTAGAACAGTAAAGGCTTTAACAGAAATGTTCTCATCTTTCTTGATTTTGGTGGGTTTCCCTCAGGCGTTGTTTCGATTCTTTCATCCCTCAGTGACTTAACCACCTCACATGGCTCTCCCTGCTGATGGCTTTCGAAAATGACTTCATCCTCCGACCTCCTCCATCGGGCTGCCCGTCTGACATCACCTTTGGAACTTAGTTTCCCATCTTGGCTTCTAAAGCCTGTCTTCTCTCTTCCTTTTATTATTATTAAAAAGAAACAAACAAAAAAACTGTCCCAATTTTTGTCAACTGAAGAGAGTTTTCTGTCATTCTCCCTTTCCTTCTACCAAATCTTATTTGCTGTCATTCTAATCTCATTAATTCTCATTATTTTTTAATACAAATTACTTTAAGGATAATACATGCACACAGCACAAAATTTTAAAGGCACAAAAAGTCATACGGTGAAACCTCCCCTCACGCTCATCTCTGCTTATCTTCTCTCCTCTCACCCCCTTCCACCCCCAATCTAGTTCCCTGCCCCAGAAGCAATTACTGTAGCCTGCATCCTTGTCCCCCTAATTTAAGATTAAAAAAAATGAAAGGAAACAAGATCCTAAATGTAACATATTTTACTCTGCTAGCTTCTTTTCAGTCTCCCTGTCTATTTGAGAAATTTCTTCATTTATTTCACACGCATTATTAATCTATGGGCTTTTCATATGGTCCTTCTTCCCTCCATGTGGGTATTTTCCAAGTCTCTTTGCCTGGACCTCTCTCAGAACGTGAACTAATACCCATGAACTATTTTTGCTTTTAAGAATGCAGAGTCTTACCTCTAAATGCCTAGAAAAAAGAGACAAAAACTATTTAAAAGAACAAAGCAGAAAAAAAACCCAACCAACCCATCCCTCAATTTGTTTATATAATTAATCTATCTTGAGAAGTATCCCTTATTCCAATGTCAGCAGTCGCCAGAAGAACCACAGTAAGGAATCAGCATCTAAATGACAATGGTTGTCTCAGACTCACAGCTGGGGAGTGAATTTAAATAGATGGATGGACAGATAGATGGGTAGTCGGATAGAAAGAGCCAATCAAGTGTGAAGTGTTACCAAGCCCTAAAATCATATTTCATTTGATGGGAACAACAGAAGCTTGATTAATGCATGTGGGAATTTCATTTCAAAGTTGTACTAATGGCCTTTCAAGGGCCTGCTTCTTTTTAGAGCTCCCTGAGTCCATGTAAAATTGGCCAGTTTAAGATTTTAGGGCTCCTATATACGAGTCTCATTTATCTTGTGCAATGATTAAGTGTGGGATAATTGCCGAATATGAAACAGAATTTTTTCACTTGGGGTAATTTTATTATACCTGGAATTGTCCTGAAAATTTTATGCTAGAAGGCTAAGCACAGATACTTTAAAGCTGCTTTCTGTTTGAACAAAATCGTCCCATTCACAACAACATGGATGGACCTTGAGGGAATTATGTTAAGTGAAATAATCCAGATAGAGAAGGACAATCTCTGTATGACTCCACTCATATGAGGAATTTAAAAATGTAGACAAAGAGAACAGATTAGTGGCTACCAGGGGAAAGAGGGGGTAGGGGGTAGGCACAAAGGCTGAAGTGGTGCACCTACAACACGACTGACAAACAATAATGTACAACTGAAATTTCACAAGATTGTAACCTATCATTAACTCAATAAAAAATAAAAAAATAAAAAAATAAAAAGTTGCTTTCTGTTTAAGTAATTTTACTTTTACCAAAACTCATTAAAAGAGGCAAAGTGAAGCTACTCTTTGAAGAAGTGAGTTGAAAGTGGTCAAGAATCCTGCACAATTTAGTGAACAGACCCACCCTTGGCTAAGTCATATGCTGGGTAATACTCCGGCCTCAATTGGCTAATTTCCCTCTTAAATTAGTATTATATCGTTCTCTGGAGATCAAGGAATCATCAATTTTTTTTTTTTAAATCTCAGAACTATGAATGGAAAATACGAGTTTCCTATTGACTCATTCTTTTGATAGTTCAAACAATCAAGTATGGCTAGACTTAGGACTTGGGATACAAGGGGATTCTGAGTTTCCCTGGGAGACAGGAAACCTGTGAAAGCACTGCCAGTCTATGACTCCATTAGGGGGCCAATACTGCTTGGGATAAATCCTGTTAGGAACACTTTGTTGGGGTTCACAAAAATAATCAATCATTTAAAAAGTGCTATTCAAAGCTTCTCAATATCCCTTAGAACACGGGTTTTCCCTAAAGCAATTGTGATTTAGAGATTTCTTTCTGAAATATTAACTCTGCATAGCCAATTTATAAATCCAGTCTTATGTGAAAGTGACAATTTAGTCAACCATCAACTCATTATTTTTTCTGTCACTGAAAAGTCTGGTTGCAAAGAAGAATGTATTTGAAGGAAATTCTTTTAAACTCTAATAAAAGTAGCTTACAGGGGCTGGCCCAATGGTGTAGTGGTTAAGTTGTGTGCTTTGCTTTGGCAGCCCAGGGTTCACAGGTTCAGATCCCAGGTGTGGACCTACACACTGCTCATCAAGCCATGCTGTGGCAGCGACCCACATATAAAACAGAGGAAGACTGGCACAGATGTTGGCTCAGCGACAATCTTCCTCAAGCAAAAAGAGGAAGATTGGCAACAGATGTTAGCTCAGGGCCAATCTTCCTCACCTCCCCCCCCCAAAAAAGGTAACTTATAGTACTATAAAGCTATTGGCACTCAGGAAATAGTAGCTATACTGCTCCTGTTTGAAATTAAATAAATCTTACATTTTTTAATGTATCTAAGTAAATCAACATTTTATAAAATAAGAGTAATAACATAGTGAGATGAATCCCTAAATCATAAACATTTAAAATGAGAGTGCTAAGCTGACCCACCAGGGTGCAACTGTCTTTTTTCATAGTAAATTCTTGAAGATGGTAAAAATCATAACCAATTTGCCATGAGAGAATAAGAGGACTAGCTAGAAAAGATGATATTTGAGCTGTTACCCAAAAGGAAAAGGGTAATCTAGAAGGATACAGAGATATGACAGACTTGGAGACTGCAACTAGAGAGAGAGTAACTAGTATATCACCCTACTTGAATACAGTAATTTTCCATTTAAGCATAATCTATAATGACACCTTCTTCAGGAGCTACCAAAAGGAGGCACAGGCAGATGGAACAGCCTGTGGTTGGGCAGGGGAGGGGGGGAGGGTGTCATGGGCACCAGCCATCCCTCTGACCTTGCAGCCAAAAGCACAACGCGAGGAAACATGGAAATAATGAATCCATCCAAGAGATTCTAGCTGCTGAGCACTGAGAAGCCCTTGTTGTAAGATGGGCTCATTATATGGCAGCATTTTGACCTGAAACCGAGGATTCTACTCAGTAAAATCTGTATATTTTGTATATTATCATCCACGAAATTCTAGAAACCAGGCTTGCATATGCCATCCAACAAACATAAGTCTTAGGAAGAAAAGCCAATCTGGCAAAAGGAAAACTATCTTGGGCCAGATCAGTTCACACTTCCCTAACGCACTTTTGTCTAGAGTTCACTTTGAAACTTGAGTCAAGCAAGCTTTTCCCTTAAACAATTTAGACAAATGCCATAGGCAAAGATTTGACATCCGTCTCAAATAAGAAGCAGTCCTCTCCAGCCCTCCAGGAAAAAATATATTTTATGCCGACATATTAACTTCTACAGTATTACATATGTTTATTTTTTAAAACTGTACCAATATTTATTATTCTTATAGGAATTAGATAATCTAAATTATGAATTAGTATGTGTAAGCAAGATGTTCTAGGATAAAATCAAATGATTTCACCTAGCATAGGCTGAGTCTCATTTTTATTCAATGGCAGGATTAAATTTCATTCAGTAACACAAATATTTATAAGATGCATATTATGTTGGTTTATTGTGGATTTGGGGTTCACAGGAGGTTCTTAAAGAGCTATTTACACACCTATGTTCATAGCAGCACTATTTACAACAGCCAAGAGATGGAAGAAACCCAAATGTGTCCATCAATAAATGAGCAGAGAAATAAAATGTGGTATATACATGCAATGGAATACTATTCAGCCTCGAAGAGGAAGAAAATCCTGCCACAGGCTACAACATGGATGAATTTTGAAGACATTATGCTAAGTGAAATAGGCCAGTCACAAAAAGACAAACACTGCATGATTCCACTTATATGAGGTATCTAAAG
Organism: Equus caballus; assembly: GCF_041296265.1. Taxonomy (NCBI): domain Eukaryota; kingdom Metazoa; phylum Chordata; class Mammalia; order Perissodactyla; family Equidae; genus Equus; species Equus caballus. The sequence continues at coordinate 46,086,383 of NC_091687.1, forward strand.
TAGCCAAATTCATAAAAACAAAAAGTAGAATGATGGTTACCAGGGGCTGAGGAGGGAGAAAAGGGGAGTGGTTGTTTAATGGGTACAGAGTTTCAGTTTTGCAAGATGAAAAAGGTTTGGAGATCTGTTGTGCAACAAGGTCAATATACTTACTACTGAACTGGGCACAAAAATGGTTAAGATGGTAAATTTTATGTTATGTGTTTTACCATAATTAAAAAATTTTAAATTCCCCAAACTCCTTAACCTCAACATGTACTACAGGTGTTTTTTTTTTTTTTTTTACAGGTTTTTGGTTTTTTGGAGTTTTTTTTTTTTTTACAGCAAACTCTTTTCTGTAACAGGGCAAAAAAGTAAAGATTTTGGCTTTGCAGACCACACTCTGTGTTGTAACTACTCAACTCTGCCATGGTATTGTGAAAGCAACCATAGACAGTAAGTAAATGAATGGGCATGGTTGGGTAACAATAGAAAGTTTATTTAGAAAAACAGGTGGCTGGCCCATGGGCCACAGGTTTCTGCCCTTGCAAAAAAGTATTAATATCTAATTAAGAGATAAATATTATCAGTTTGTAAATACCAGAGGCTCCTCTACCCAAGAATTATGAGTAAAACATTTTTCTTTTCCAGAGTCTAAGATTGGAGCAACAAGACTGAGCAGACTCAGCAAGTAGAACTTCCTTGCAATAGGAGGAAAACACCACACCAACAAAGGACATGTTAGCCTTGCCCCAGTGTCTACACTTCTCTGTAGATGCACTTAAGGATTTTAGAGCTTAATGATGTAGAGAAAGAATTAATAAAAATGTTACAGCTGGAACAGCTTGGTGATCATCTAGTACCTACCTCTCCTTTAGTGTGTGAGAAAATTGCAATAGACTTCTAGACTTCTCCACACTGTTACAGCTGGTTGTAGGCAGGGCTGGGAAGAGAGTGTAGAGCCATCCCAACTCTGAGGTCATGTTCCCTCCTCCTCTCTACTTCTAATCAGGAGCAGCAGCCCGCCAGCCACCAGCTCTGCAAGAGTTATCTGTTTCATGCATGCTATCCCAAATGGTCTTGGCTTAACACTGAAACTAATTTTTGCTGTTCACCAAGTTCAGTGGGGGAAATCAATAAAAGATACACAAAGCCCCAAAGTCCTCATCTCATGAAATTCAGAAATGAAAGCAAGGGTGCAATTATTTGTTCCCTTCCCAGTTGTGCCATAGGAAAAGGGCATGTTTTCCCTATGGCATTTAGGTAGTATAAAGAAACAGTAACCCAAGGGTGGGGATTAGCAGCTAGATTCAATCTTCTTGGGGACCACAAAAAAACAGGTACCCTATGGGCACAAGGAGTGCAGGGGCACATTTATATGGTGTTTGACAAATATTAATGTACAACTGAAATTTCACATTATAAACTATTTAGACCACAATAAGAAATTAAAAAAAAAAAAAAACCCAAACAGGCAGCCTAAACAACCAAAACAAAACAAACAACAGACACACACCAAAAATCAGCAAATGAAAATGGAGAGTCATGAAACAGATCTGTTAAAGACAGTATTAGCTTTACAAAAGGAACTGTCACCTCATCAAAGAACTCAATCCAGAGCATAGACTTTTAGAACTAGAAGAGACAGATGAGACGATGGGTCAACCCCCGCTTCCCATTTATGTGTGAATTAAGCAAAGCCCTGGGAGTCCAGGTACTGCTTAAACTGACAGACAGTGCTGGCCTATTGTATGGGCCCAAACCGGAATGTTCCACATTCACTTTACACAACTTGTTAGGTGCTGTCCGTCGTGCCCTTGGCACTGAACTGAAGCAGAACACTGGTTTAAGCTGGAAAGCTGGATGGTCCAGGCGAAAAGGAAAGGCCTTTATCACAGGACGGGGAGACGGCTGAGTGGTGATGCTCCTACATTACTTGGCATCTCCAGTTCCCACGGGACCTGCCCTCAATTGCTAAGAGTCCAACCTCTGACAAAGACCAATGCTCTCAGCAGTAATTAATGATACTGTCAAATTAATTAACCCAAGTCTTTGTCCACAGGAAAAAAAAACCTCTAACATCAATACTGTTTACTAGTCTTTGACCAAGCTCTATAGACCCAAACCTTCGCTGGGACACAGGAACACCACTGACTGATGACCCTAATAAAGTCCCAGCTATTAAGCACCACCATTTGTTAATAAGCCTTCTCTTCCTTGAGAATATGACTTAACTGAATGAACAGCTCTCCAAAACTTAACACTATTTTAAATAGATATAAGCCCGAGAATACCAATGTGTATCATTCATATTTCCTACCTTGCCTTTTAGATACCGTTTTGAATTATGATGACAAAACGCTTGACAAATGCTGTAGGATTTCACTAAGCCATTTAGAAACTGGCCCTCATTAAAACGCTGGTCCCTTGTCCTTGTCTATAAGGACTCCGACTCATACAAATGCCCACGTATACATTTCCATATTATCTCTTTAGGGGATTCAGAACTATTTTCTTACACCTAACGCAGCTTTTATTCCATTTAGAATAATTACCCTCCATCCCATTTCTGACTTTCAAGAAAAACAAGACACTTAATTGACCACAGGAGGACTCTCTCAAGGGCATCAGGCTGCAAAGGCTCTTCTGTGAGCTCACAACTTAAGCTGATGTAATCTGCTACAAGAAGCTGACTTCTATTTTTAAATTATACCCTTTTACTCTGCCTTCAAAGGACACATATATCACACGTTGTAACTGCTCGTAAAATACCCCGTGGTGTAGTCTCCCGTCCATTTCCCTCTGGGGTGAATCACACCGTCAGGAGGGGCTTCCAGTGTACACGGCCGCCCAGCCCTGCCTATTTAAATTCACCCACTGCTTCCTATTACTGGGTCTTCAGGAGAACAGCTACATATGGCCACACTCTCCAGGTGTCTTGTTTATCACGGTAATTTTGACAAGGAACAGATGACTAGCAGGGTCCTTCTTGAGGGCTGGGATCAAGTTTTTCCACCTCTTTGTATTTCCATCCCCAAATACGGGCGCTTAATAAATGCTTATTAATGTTGCTGCTGAGAGCTCTGTCATCAGGCCCACATGCTTCAAAGGGTGCCAGAATGAAAACAGATTATTTGCTTTGTTTAATTTTAAGGCTTTCATTCATCATTTCGGTCATGCTCACTGTGTGTTATTAAAAAAGTTTCTTAGCATTTTGAAGACTATGAAAAAAGCTTTGGTTGGAGGTGAAAGTACATTTGATCTTGCTATTTATTTATACTTATTCTGCTCTTTTCTAAATTGAACGAAGAGCTCGGTAATTAAAGTGGGGCCCTTATGGAGTGGGGTAGAGGTCAGAATGGGATGTTTCTCTCTGGTCTGCTTTCCTCTCCCTTCCATGGGTACCCAGGTCTGGAAGGGGCCCTACAAAAGCCTTCCAGCAGCTCTGGCAGCCTCAGTGCGCGGGTCCTGCCAACCCCTTCTCCACATTAAAATCCAAGTGAGCCAAGAGAACTCAACTTCCATCACGCTTCTCCCTTCTCAACACCCTTCCCTTCCCCCAGCCCTCAGGGAGATGGCCCTTCTGGTGTGGCACTGCTTACCTTTCCAGACCCATGGTCTGGGCACCCCTGTCCCCACACCCACCTGAACTTTTGTACTCTGCTTATAAGGACCTTTCCCGTCCTTGAAAGTGCCCTGTTTTCTTCCACCTAAAGGCCTTTGTCTAAGCTGCTTCCTCAGCCTGGAACTCCGCTGTGCTGTCCCTACGCCCTCCACCCATCTCCTCACTCATCCTCCATGTCTTGTTTAGATGCCACTTCCTCCAGGAAGCCTCTCCTGTGGCACCATGTGCTACCCCAGAGAATGAGTCATCATACTGCATCATGTTTACCTGCTCTATCCCCAAGTGACGACACTCGACACAAGGGCAGCAATCATGTCTGCTTGTTCACCACTATATCTTTCAGCATGTGGCCTAGCATGCAGTAGGGCTTCAATATCATTTGTTGGATGAATGAATAAATGAATGAATGCATACTAAAGATTGCAACCAGGGGAATCACATTTGTGAGGTGTGAATTAGAGTGCTGTCTCCTTAGGAAGTGTGAACTCAAACAACAGAATCTACAGCAAAATACGACTATAGTTCAGGATTCATCAGTTGAAACGTGAAGGTGGCAGCTGGCTCTAAGGAGACTGAAATTTGCCCTCCCACAGTGACTCCTAAGGACCCACCTGCAGCTGGATGGCTCTCCCAGAGGACTCAGAAATACATTTCAGTAACACATTTCTGAGAGATAAACAGAGACTCTGTTTAAATGGAATCCCACTGGGGCGAAACACTAAAGCTTGCTGGAAGTTAAATTTCATGTTAAAACTCCAAGCAAACAGCAAACTCCACAATTTAAATTCATCCCAGAGAGGGCAGCAGCCACAAATTAATAATGCTGCTTCTTACCTGCAAAACCACATGTCAATTTTCAAAGCATCACAAGATCAGTTGCATGTGGTGGGAACGCCCTGGAGGTTTGAGAAAACATGGGTCTGGCACTTCAAACTCAATGGCTGGAACCCAGCCATCCGATATGAGTGTTAACGTGGGGCCAGGTGCTAGGCTGGCCCTGGGGTTAACGGCAATGAAGACGACCAATCCAATCCCTGTCCTCATGGAGAGTCTCACCTAATCAAATATACACTTGAATACAGACTTCTGAAAAAAAATCTGTTCCCTAAATTCTAAGTACACCATGTTCAGCTATTAAATTAAATTCAGCACACATGGGATTGTGAAGTAAGGCATTGCTTCAGCTACTTTTGCATGGCAAAGGATCTTTTTTTAAATCGTATTTCCAAAATCAACAGATTGATGACACTAAAGAGTGGGAAATGTTTCAACATTCAAACCAAATGACGAAGGGCTTGGTTTCTATTTCATCCTTACACAGCGAGTAACCACCCACCAAAACAAAACTAAACACACACAATCCCACGTGAAATTTTCCCACCTTCCAGAATAATCATATGTATTCTTTTATTACCTGGCACATAGAAGGTGCTCAATAAATATTTGTTGAATGAATAAACCACAGGAGAGGTATTACTATGAAAATGCCTTTCTCAATTTTAGGCATGTTCTTCAATTTCCTTTTTTTCTCTCTTAGGGAAAAAAATTATGCATATTTACTAGGATTCTGACTTTCACTGCCCTGTCTGACTTTGGGCTAGTTACTTAACATAGGTATCATTTTCTTCATCTATAACACAAAATCTGTGTCTTGGTTATTGTGAGGCTTAAAGAAGGCAGTATACATAAAGTGACTGGCACTGTGCTCTGCAGATAACATTGGGTTGGTTTTTTTCCTCCTTTTTCTTCTTTAACCTTTCCACTCCATCCTCCTCCAACACCCAAATAAAGCCCCGAAGACAAACCAAATTACTGGCATGATTAGAAAGTCAGGTAACTTCAAATGTAGCCTGGGCTCACCAAGATCTAGCTATCAAGTCTTAAAAAGTTTTATTCACTATTTTGGGGTCTTTTCTCTTTTATAGAATGAGTGAATTTCACTAGATCATCTTTAAGGGACTTTTTCATTTCTAATTTTCCATGATCTCAGAAACCTGCCTTACTGAGAAGTTAGATGCTGCTAACACATTAAGAACATCCATGATCAGAAATAAAATGGACCTTCATAGGGAAGGATTCTTAATCACAAACCAAAATAAAACTTGACCTTTAAAACAATTTGTATCAATCTAATACCTAGGTCAAGAATCGGTGACCCTATTCTCAAGTAATAGAAGGTCCCTCCTTACGTCCATCCCACACATCTAACCTCTTGCACACCATTCCATTTACAGCCCCACAATGATGTACTTAAAAAGAAATCCAGGGATTTTAAGCAATATCACTAATTATAAATGGATCCTTTGAAATGAGTAAGACAGTTGACACAATATTATGTCAAACCTCACATTTGCTTGATTTTTTTTCTTTCACACTCTGAAATTTATCCAAGTCGACCAAACAAAGAACTACCAAGATTGCACACAACAAAAATCTTACTGCATTTCATAAATACTCAGTTTATGACTGCCACCTAGTGGCAGGATGTACCCTTCTATGACAAAATCTCCAAACAGCTTGAATTGACACAAAATAATTAAAAAAACCAATGTAAGATTCTTCCTCTGCTGCTCACCAGTTATTTCACAGAAACTTAAGGGCATATCCATCTCCTCAGCTCCCTATTTTCCTCAGACAAATTTCTGAAGAGGTCCACTGCAGATGGAGTCAATGCCACATTATTTAATCCTTACAACTAAATCCCACTGCTTCTGAACTTCACAAAACAAAGGAGCATTACTCTTCTATTAATTTTAATATTCATTAGCAATTAAAAAAGATTTCCCCAAAAGTCTGTTCTCACCTTTCACTTTCCTTTGATCTAATCTCGATTTTTAGTTATGCATGAAAAAGCATTTAAAAGTGACAACCTTACAAAAAGTGCACATTATATGAAAATCTGACTTCAATTAGAACCAGTTACTAAATCCCAGCAATTTCTAGCTGTCTGTTCTATCTCATCCTTAGAGAATTATATATCACATTAATTGGTATTCTGTCACATAAGAAGACACCAGCGATGATTAATTGCATCCTTGGTGCTTTGGAACGAGGTCTTCCTCACTAGAGGGGTTCAAATCACATCTCACTACCTTCCAGCAGGTACCCCTTTTGGTAACCTCACAAAACATCGTACCTTCCTGAACTTCTCCATTTGCTTGCAGAGGTCTGGATCAAGCTCCTGTGACACGTCCTTCATCCATAATAATGCTCCTCTGTATTCAGTCCGGCACTGCTCCATGCGGTTCACCGTCAGCCAAGTGTCCGAGATGGCCCGATGCCGAAAAGTCTCCACTTCTTGGTGAAATCGACACAAAGGATTGCGCAGGGCCAACCTAGACGAGAGGATAAAGCCACAAGCTTGAAACTAAGTGGACCAGCAATTTGAATCCTTGACACTTTACTAATCTTAAACTCATGAGCCTAGAACAGTGCGTGGAACATACACAATGCTGCAGAAATACTTCATGAGTTATAATGGAAAGTATGTGAACTGATGAGTCAACCAGAGACAATTACCCTTAGATTACTGTTACTTGACTACACCACCAGGAAGTACTTCTATCAGTATTGTTAGGGGTGGCATTATGCCTAGGCAAAGAATGCTCTTTTGAAGCTAAAACCAGTCCTGTGTTAAAGGAGGACTAATCATTAACCAAGGCATAACCACTTCCCATGTCTACTCTCGGTCCCTCTCTGCCTTCTGCTCCTCTGAAGCCTGCCCTTTGAGGAGGGATGGACATGCGTATGATTAGAGCCTCCTTGGCGAGGCCATTTTGCATGACTTTCCAAAGGCCAGGGCATCTGTTTGCTCCAACAGTTGCAGAGAATAAAGAATGAATAGAAGCATTTGTAAATGGTCTAGGAAGGGGGGGAAGTACATTTATTGAGGGCCTACTGTGTTAGGCACTTACAGACAGGTTATGTGACTTGATGATTATAAAAAAACAAAACCTAAGGATAGTACACCAGAAATGAATGTATATTATATAACAAAGTGTGTATAAAATAATTATAATATTTGCCATAATATATTGTCACTTATATGCAGCAAAAAAATGTTTGAGGAATATAAAACTTTGAACAAAATATCTATTTTTTGGGGGGGGAAATACTGCTTCTTCCATCTCCCTACACAAAATGAGTGTCAGATGAATTACACTCTTAAAATGCAGTCTTCTCCATGAAATTGCAAAGCATAGGTTCAAAGAATAAAAATATGATAAATATTTACGTTTCAATTTAAATGTAATCCTACTAAGTGGAAGGCAACAATGGTGCTGGCAGCTTCAGTCAGCTCTCAGCAGTCCCGGGAATGTCTGCAATGCTTCACATGTGCATAGCACTATAAGATTATAAATGGGGCTATCAACTTTAAGAAAAAAAATCCCTTTTTCTATTCTTTCTAGTGTTCCTCTTGTCTGCAAAGCATTGTTTTAAAATATTCAGCACTTCTCTAAAGATAGCTTGCTCACGCCATCCTACCTATGTGTTGCAGGTTGTTTTCAAAGACATATTGTTGTGCCATAAAGTAAGCTTGTGTTTTATCACCATTGGATTAAATTTAATACTCACTTTTCATCAAATTGAATGAGCAGTTGTAGCAATGACTACCAAATAAGTCAGCGAAACAAATGCTGGTGTGAAGGTTTATAAAACTGAAGCCTTCTAATTAAGAGAACGAGTCCTCAGCTGTCCCCCTAAGGAGCCTGTTCATTTCTGGCCTCCTTTTTCTCTTACCTAGGATTTTGCCAATTTTCCTAAACTGGCTGAAAAAGAGTCTTGTGAATAAAATATTCTCAATTTCTTTGACAGTTGTCAAGTTTGACAGAAACCTTTGAAGATGTAATGACATGATGACGGATGTTAAGATCTTGAAGAAAAAGGCATACAAAATCATTTCATTTTTTTTCCCTGTAACTTGTTTCATGTAAAATCAGAAAGGTGAAAACCTGTTTACTTGTGCTACCAGGTACCGTCTGGACCAAGAAAAAACTCAATAACCAGAAATATCAAGCTTCAGTGAAAGACTGGCCCACACTTTCATTCAGGAAAATTGACCCAATGGGGATAGTTAATAAAGTGCCTAAAGGTCTACTCCAAAGAAATTTCTCCTTTAGTAGGAAAAGGTGGAAGTGACTTGAGTAGTGGCCAGCAGGCTGGGTTATGTATCATGGCACGCCCAGATAATGGAATACTATGCCACGGATGTTTTTAAAAATGTATATAGGGACATTAAAAGGTGTTAAGGTTATTTGATCAAAAAATCAATTTGCAAAATAATCAGTATGAAATATTATACAAAAATTGTATGGTATGATGCTGTTTATATTAAAAACACATTCTGGCATATCCCACAGTATGTCCATTCAAGGTTTGAGAATTCAACCTCACGAGAGTTTTATGTCATCCTCCTACTTCAAGTCTAGGAGGACTGGTTTGGATTTCATGTGCCTGGTGAGCAGCTGAGGGTCGTGAAACCAGAACCATCTTGCAGGAGGCCACCTTCCAAATTGCAAAGTTGTCCAAGCTGCATTAAATGATGGATATGGGGCAGTGTGCTGGTTTATAGTAGTAATACTTTCAAGTATCATTTGAGTTGTGTGGGTTGATTTACTTTACTGTTTTTGTCTGTATCCAAAGGTTAGATTATATAAACTTAAGGTCATATGTGTGCTTTGTGAGCTAATCTGGTACACAACCATGAAAGGCCATTACTGGATAGCCATGTTATAAAATAATTATGTGATCGGTAACAGTAACTCTTGTAGTGACTGTGTCCAGAGATTTGGCTTTTTTTCCCAAAAAATGGATGCTAATATTAGCATACAGGTATGTATAAGAATTTTTCCCACTGAAATTAGTGATAATTATATGTTTAACATATATTTATCAAGGATCAATTATCCTTGCAAGGCTAGGGAAAGCGTATACGCATAGAAAGCATCTACCAAAGAGTGCAGAGTGGGTCATCTCTACTAGTAAACTTTCAGTTGTTTTTTAATTTTCCCCGTTTGGTTTGTTTCTGTTTTTAAATTTTCCAATAATGAGTATGCATTATTTTTACAAGGAAAAACCATTATAAATAAGATTAAGAGGTACAATTCAAGATTATAAACACATACTTTTCTTGGAAAATGTAGAGAACTATTGGAAATGGTTTCACTCCACTCTGAAAGTTCACATTGCCCACAAAGTCAGGGTCCAAATGTCATTAGGAAGAACCAAAATGCCCAGGACGGGGACCACTGAAAAACTGACATGGTTTGTCTCTTTTTTTCTACTCCACCTTTCTTGGGTTTTCATAGGAACACCTGTGTAACAGGCCAACAGTCTGCCATGGGCCCACAAGGAGAGAAGTCAGTTGGGAGAAATTAACAGAAGAAAATGTCAGACAACTGGAGAAAGTGAAATTTTTGTAGCCCGAATATTTTTGGAAACTACCTACAAGCCTTATTTAGGTATAATCCTACCTAACATTAGTGAGTGCCATTTTGGAGGGCTTGTTAGTTACTGAGGGAGGGGGAGGACAGAAGGAGCATCAATCTCTCAGACACAAAGTGCAACTGTATGCAGGGGCTTCTGCTCATTCTACCCCGACCATAAAAGTGAGTCATGGCAGTCTCAAAAAAGTCATCGATTTATCACAATTTTCTCTGCACCAGAGCTTCTCAAACTTGAATGTACATTGAAATCAACTGCATTGTTAAAATGCAGATCTGGATTCAGCAGTTCTGGGGTCTGGCCTAGATTCTGCATTTCTAACATGTTCCCAGGTGAGGCTGCTGATGTTGCTGCTCCAGGGTAGCAGCAGAACGATTCAGGGCATCTTAAACAGCACCTCTCTAGAGTTAATTTGCCCACAGAGAAGGAACCCTCCACTCGGTTTCATTAGATTCCTGTTTTAATCAGCTGCTGGAAGGGGACTGGACTGATGCTATGAACAATGCTGAAGGTCAAATATAAGCCTAGGACAGCACTCACAGTGACTGGCACATAAAACGCCCCCTATAGACCAGAAGAAATATGAAAAAAAATGTTTAATTACTAGTGAGGAAAAAAGATCATACATGTTATCTTAATTAGAGATTTCACTACCAACAGACTAACAACTGAGAACAGAGCAGCTCCTCAGTCTCCGGCAACTTCTAGAAGACATTGGGAGACTCCCCTTCAAGAGTGAGCGGGTCCCAGATTCTTGGAAGATCCCCCAAGTAGAGCCCGAGTGAGGCCACACACCTTTGCTGGGAAGAAAAGCAGAGGGCCTTTCCTGTCGCTTGCATCATTTTTCCTGCTCTGGTTTTATCTTGGAAGCCTTGGGATCGGAGAAATTTTCCCAGTTCGTTTTCTTCTTGAGACAAGACTGGTGAAGAAAAGACCAAAAGGAGCCATGAACAATGAGCATTTTCACGACAGAGAGAAGGAGAGAGACAAACTACAAGGTCCTCTCTCTTCTAGAGGCAAAGACGAGATGAAATTAAATCCAAGTGGCAGGCTACAAGGTAGGCACCCCCAACCCGCCACCCCATTTAACTCTCATGCTGTTCTTCCATTTACAAAACGAGAGATCAAATTCACTTGAGTACATCTGTCAGTGCGTTTGGTGACCTGTAATCAGAACCAGAAAATGACCTCTGTAGTGAAAAGCGAGCCGATAATGTGCTGCTTCGAGCTGAAATAAAAAAGTTGAGTTTGTCAAGTAGGACTGTGGGAACCTTTTGTGGCTGCCTATAAAGTAGGGTTGGTTTCTTCCTCTTATTCTCTCTTGCTGACTTTTGATCTCTGCTTTCTGAGTTACATTCTACTTGATTGTAAAGCAATTCAAACGCCTTCTCCATGGCACAGGTTTTTGGCTGGAGGTGGGGATGGGGACTGAGGGTGGGTAGGTGATCAGATTGATGACTTGGCGGATTTTTAAAATGCGGAGCTGGAACCAAATCTGAATTGGTATGCCCAATCTTGGCCATTTTTCTTCAACTGAGGTATAATCGACTACAATATTATATTAGTTTTAGGTGTACAACATAATGACTTGATATTTGTATATATTTGGCATTAATTTTAAAGACAACCTCAGATGGCACTATTGGTGAGATAGTAACTGGTATAAGCTTTCTACAATTGATTTGGCAGTAAATATAAAAAGTCACAGAATTATATGTATCTTTTGACATTGCACTTCTGTTAGGAGTACCTCCTAAGGAAGTAGTAAAATAGGCACAAAGACGTACATACAAAGATATCACAGCATCGCTATTTATAATAGCAAAATACTCTCTTTCCCTATACTGGGGACTGATTTAATCAAATACAGTGCATCCATACAATGGAACAGTGGGCTGTTATGCAACCACTGGTCCGGAATACACATTCACCAACAGCTGAGCAAGGAGTGACACTGAGCTTCCTAGAATGTTTTCTTCTCTAAACACAGCATTTACTATGGACACACTTTGAACACTACTCCTATTTCACATTTCTGTATTGATGCATTTACATGTCATGTGTCTCTAAAAATGCTTTTTAGTGCTACTAGGATTCTTTTCTGTTTTCATGAACAATCCAGACTTCTTTCAGAATCCATCCCATTTCTGACACTTCTCCAACAATAGCTGTAGAATGTTAACCAAGAACCACAAATCCAGAAGTGAAGGTTGAACCCATTACTGCTTCCTTATTAACTTGTGACTGTACTTCACGCTAAACATGCTAGTGGAGAAGAGGCTTTCAGAAAGCATTCTTCCTGAGATAAATGGCTACTCTCCTTCTTCTGTCTCTCAAAACCAAGTTCATCAGTCAAAGCCAACTAAAAGACTACCTCCTCTGTGAAACAGTTGATCCCTGTTTCTCTCAGAGCAGCGCCCTCTAGGCATCTGGAATCAAGAGTGTTCGTGGGGGGGGGGGGGGGGTGGGCGGGTGGCGGGTGTGTGTCTGTCTTTCCCAGGAGACTCAGCTTTCTCAGGACAGGGACCTCATCCAAACCGTGGATTCCCCAGGCTGAGCATAAAGTCTTATTCAGGGCACTAATTAAATGCTTGTGAAACTGAATTAACTATAATTTTCGCCTTACTAAACTTGTGCAGTTTATTTTATTTTGTGTTAGATATTTATGCCATAGTTCTATGTAGCTTTACAAAAATTCCTGTAATTACATGAAGTTTTGTTATTTTTTAATACTTTCTATTCTTTCTCTTCTCCACTTACTAAGATGGGACTCATTCAGTTGCGCAATGAATCTTTCCCCGTGGAGAGCAATTTCACATTTTTGTTCATAATAGCATGAGGCTACTGTTACCTTTTTTTATCTTGAAGCCTCAAGTCACATCCAAATGAACATATTTAGTTTAAGGCTAGGAAGAAACCGCTTCATGACACCTGCATACACGGTTGGAGAAATGCACTCTTTCCTAAACAAATCTAAGCAGGCTGAAGCACCTGAAAAATCATTTTTCATTAGTTTATGGACTTGAGGATTAAACTTGGGGTGGTAAACAGGTTTCATCTTAAGAGCTAGACTCTGATTAATCGGCAGTGCTGCTCAGAGGGTGGTGGAAAAAGTTTGAGCTGCACTGGGCTCCAGGTTGGATTACTTAGTGATGACCGTCATTTTCTGAGATGAGATAGATGGTCATTCCTTAATTTTAATTTTAAAATTCAAATGCTGAAATTAATTTATAGAAGTTCAAAGTTCAGGAGCAACACAGGTATCAAAAGTTTCTACTTATGAAAGTTTCACTTAACTGGGACTTAAGAATTCAGAGACAAATAAAAACCTATTCATATTTAACCACTGATCAGATTTTTAGATGTACCCTAAAAAGGCAACAGAAGAACTATAAAACCAATTAGCTTGGCAGCGTTAATTCACTTAGCACAGATTTATGGATGATCTATTACGCACTCTGCACTGTTCTTGCCACTGGGAACATAGAGATGGACAAGACACACGAGGTCCCTGCTCTAATGGAGCTTACATTCAAGTGGCAGGAGACAGAAAATATGTAATCACAAACTCAAAGCACAAAAGGAAAAATACCAGATGGAGCCATAAGAGAGGGAAGGTAAGAGAGCCTGATTAGAAGCTGCTTTGGGCTGAGCGGTCAGGGAAGGCATCTCTGAGCAGGCAACCATTAAGCTGAGCTCTGAACAAGAAGAAGGGGCCACTCTTGGATGATTAGGGCAGGGACATTCCAGACAGAGGAAACAGTGAGTACCAGAGGCCTCAGGTAGTATGGTGGGTAAAGGCAAAAGTGGCTGGAGAGGTGAGCTGGGCCAGATCATGGAGGAATTTATGAGCCATGGTATGGAAGTGCAGATCTTACTTTAAGTGCTATTGGAGGCATTTCAGCAGAGAAGCAATATGATCCATTGTACACTTTTTTTAACTTGTTATTTTGAAATAATTTTAGGCTTATAGAAGAATGGCAGCTAGAATCCAGAGTTTCTGTATACCCTTCCTCAGCTTCCCCTAATGTTAGCATCTTACATAACCATGGTACAATTATCAAAACCAGGAAATTAACATTGGCACTATACTGTTAACTAAACCACAACCTTATTTGAATTTTACTGGTTTTCCCATTAATGTCCTTTTTCTGTTCCAGGATCCCGCACTGCATTGGGTTGCCGAGTCTCCTTCAATCTGTGCTGTAACAGACTGTCCTCAGTCTTTCTTGTCTTCCATGATCTTGATGCCCTTTAAGAGTACTGGTCAGGAATTTTGCAGAATGTCCCTCAATTTGGGTTTGTCTGATTCCTCATGATTTAGACTGGGGTAACAGAGTTTTGGGAAGGAAACCACAAAGTTGGGGCGTCCTTCCTAGTGCATGGCATTGGGGCTGCGCAATAGCAACACGCATTATCATAGTGATGTTGACCTCGATCACTCGGTTCAGATGGTGTCTACTGGGCTTCCCCACTGTAAAATTATGATTTTTTCCTTTTGTAATTATTAAAAATCCTGGGGGGAAATACACAAGACTATATAAATATCCAGTTTCTCCCCAAACTTTTGATCACTGATTTTAACATCTTTTAGTGAATCTTGCCTGCCACAATTCTTACTGTGGTATTTGCCTAATGGTGATTTTGTGGTTCCCTCATTCTTTCTATATTCATTAACTGGAATTATTTTATAAGTAAGAGCTTTCTCTTCTCCCTCATGTGTTTGTTTGTTTCCATATAGACTCAATGGATATTTATTTTACTTTATGGGTTATAATTCAACACTACCATTATTTATTTTATTGCTCAAATTGTCCAAGCTTTGACCATTGGGAGCTCTTGGAGAGCTCTCTGGTTGCTCTCTGACTGCAGTTTGGACAATGGGTTGGAGAAGGCAAAAGTCTAGGCAGGGAGATGAGTTAGGAAGCTGATGCAGCAAATCAAGAGAGTGATGGTGGTGGCCTGGACTAAGGTAGTGGCAGTGAAGATGGAGAGAGGAAAGAGAATCTGAAAGCTAACTAGACAACAAAATAGACCAACATTTGAGACTGACTGGATGTGGGACAGAGAAATGGTGGGGGATGTATGTGATGTGTCTTGATTTCTCATAACTCAAGATTATAGAGTTACAGCCCTGGAGAAATCTTAGCTCAAACACTTAGTAAACAGTAACATAAATAATTTATAAAATTCTGCCTCTAAGTCCAGGGATTTTTGTGCTTCCCCCAAATAGTCTTAATAATAGATTACTAATGAAGGAAAATTACCAATTGTTCATTTGCGATTACTGGAAAGGGGTTTGGCAGAAGTTGGAAACAGAAAAACTTCCCATATTTTAGTCTCAGAAATATAGAAATTGTACTATTAAATCACCTACAAATGGAAATTAAAAACATACTAACGTGCAACTTGATATTTAGCATTTCAAGGATAACTTTACTGGTAATGATTTTAAATAGGATGGCCATAGGAAAATCTTGCTCCCTAATACCCAATATCCAACATAAAAAATGTTCATGAAGCAGCACTGTCAACAAAATACAGTCAATGATTTAACTGTATGCTCCCTCTCTCTCCATTTGGTCATTTAAAAATGAACAAAGTGGATATAAGAGAGCCAGGGCAATCAAATAAAAATAACCCCAAATTTAAAAAATCCTAAGATACAAAACTGAGAAAGCTTATTTATAATTAGGAAAATAAATGGCATGTACTCATGCATGGGAGACCCAATACAAAATTCTTGTTATGGTACTTGCATTGAAAGATAAACAGCCCATGTAAAGGATTTCCAACAAAATTATCAGAGACCCTCCTCCCCACCAAATAAAGAGCAAAGACAGACAATCCTAAATAGTTTCCTTGTCTTACTTCCTAAACACATAAATGATATACCGAGGCAAAATATCCTATTTCTTACTGTCTATCTGATCAGTATTCATACTTATGGGATACTTACAACATATTCTCTTTTGATAGAGTACAATTGCTTTAGACAAGTCCAAACAGGTTCTCTGAATCGAGTGAAACAGCTATAATAAAAATACAAACAAAATGTTAAATAAAACAGACAGCAGTGAAATAAAAAATAATTACATTGAACATAACTGCAGTGTGCGACGTGCCCACTAAAAACAAGGTCACGTGCTAGGTGTGCTTGGTGTTATGTGGTGTCCTGGACAGAAACTGTGACCAAAGCCTTTAAATGTGCTCCTATTAGTCCATATTTATTGGCATCCGTCATCTCTGCGATCTAAATTAAGATCTGCAGAACAATGATTTCCTCCAGACTCTTGAAATAATAGCTGAAAAACAGAAATCCTAAGTGAAGGGCCCAATTAGAGGACTTGGCAAACCAGAGACCCAATATTCATTCATAATCTAATTTATTTCTTTTACCACTTGCTGTCTTTTTTTTTTAAATGGAGGATCTGTCAATTAAGCATCATATTTAAAACACAATATTACCTTATTTTGTGTTCCTAATGTATTTTATGGCATGCTTAAACAACTCTATAAAAAGCAAACCAAAATCAATCAGCTGAATGTTCTGTTTGTTCAGAAGACATCTGGTAAAATGAGTTTAGCTAGCAGTCCCTCTCACTCCTTATTTTCCCAATGATTTCATAAAATATACAGAGAAGTAACCTAATGTCATGCTATGGCCACAACAGAGGAAATTAAGGGAAAAGCAGGTGGGCTGTACTGAGAAGAGTCTAACTAGATTTTAACTCTTGGTGGTCTTGGTCTTTGCTTCAGAAACCGAGGCAGCTCAAGAGAAAATAAAATAGATACTTCACACTTTCTGCACCCCCTGTCTACCAACCCAGAGCCTAGGGCTGGTATCAATTAGAAAACCCAGGAGACAAACATTTGGCCTCTGAAAAGCCACCCAGTGAGGCAAAGCAAGGCTCTGCTCCTCTCTCCTGACTTACTGGCCGTGGCGACATAGCAATTATGTGATTGTATTGGAAAGTACTTCACTATTTGAGTCAAAATAGATGATCTTCTTCCTGATAAATATGGCCGAATTATCTCATAAAAATAGACGCATGCATATGTACTTAAAAGATTAAAACCATTCCCAGGAATGCTTAATACGATAAAACTTGGTCATGAAGAATATAAATTTTAGTAAATCTCATTTCATTACACTGCATCCTCTACCTGTTAGAAAAAAAAAGACCCTTTACCATAAAGCAAAACAGAAAACCAGCAGTCTTATTCTGGGTCACAAACCACCAACTCATAGTAATTCCTATATGTAGGAGCAAGGAAGTTCAAAAAGTATGTTCAGGAGCTGTTCTGTTGTTACTATTCACTTTTTAAAAAACTGAGGTATAAATTAAACGCAATAAAATGCACACCTCTGGGGTTTTCAGTTCTGTGAGATTGACAATTGTTTACACTCTTGTAACCACAACCAAAATAAGAAACATTTCCACCATCTAGTCAGTCTGCTCTGCCCTGGCACCCACTGAAAGGCTCTGTCATCACTGGTTAGTTTTGTCTGTTCTTGTATTTAAGAGCTGTTGTTGAGAAAATGATTTTATTAACATGCAATTTTGACAAATATTTAAACTTAGTACATTTCTAGATTAACTTCCTGACAGATTGTAATAGAATCTGACCATTACTATGGCTTGGCACACACGCGTTCGGCGCCAGTAGAATAAAAGTTCTTGTTTTATAAGCTAGCCTTTTATGGATAACAGTAAAAGAACACATCAAAACGGTTTGCACATCATTTACATATGTTTTATGGATGGAATCCATTCTCTCTATAAACATTAACATCACTAGCAATATTTCTGCAACAGAAACCTCTATCATGTAAAATTATTAGTCACAGTTAAGTATTCTGGATGCTACGTGCCTCAGATAGCAGCTATTTTGATTAAAGTATAGTTAGTTCAGTAAAAATGCTGCTGAAGAGCCTAAACATAAAATTACTATATTGTATTTAATGTACTAATAATTAACACATTAAATTCCTTTTTGAATAATGCTCATATTTACTAGGTTAAGAAAAAAAAATAAAGTTCTAAGATGTGAAAAGCGTATGCAACTTACAGTCATTTCAACTGTATTTAGAATACTAAAATCAGAATAGATGCCTCCTGGTTCTACTTTTCTCCATGAGAACATCCCTGTCAAACCCAGCTTCTGTTTGAACAATTTCAATGACAGGGGAAAGGGCTGGGAACTAATCTTAATTGCATTACCATGTACACTTATGCAGTTACTACTTGCAGAATGTGCACTGTGTCTGGCTGAGGATACAATGGTGAATAAGGCTGACATGGAATTTGACCTCCTCGTGGAGGGAGGGCGGGCAAACAAACGAACACTTGAGATAATTTCATGAGACGAGTACTATGAATAGTGGCCCTGGGTCTGGTTCTACCCTCAGATGCATAGACGAATTATCGCTCTTCACATGACAGACATTCCTAGGCAACCGACAACTAACGTATCTCCTCTTAAACCTCTCGGTCCCACTATAACCGTGGTTTCCACCATCCTGGCCACCCTTCTCGGAAAGCTTTTTGAAATCTTGAGCTGTTTATTTTAGTCCCACTAAATGTTCAGCTCAGTAACTTTAGCTTATATATTAAGTTTAGAGATCGTTTGATTTCTTTTCATGTCATGTGACATTATTCCTCTCAGTGCCCTGTCATTCGCAGAAGTGCTAAGTATGCTTTTCAATTTTTAATCTAAACTATTGGCAGAATGTCCAGCAAGACAGGAGTTAGTGGGCCTTCTACCAGTTATATTAGTATTTGAGGATCAACCACATATGAATTCAGCTTACTGTATTATTAACTAGTCTAACTAAATATCTTACTCATTCTAGAATTTTCCAGGGTTCAATACCAAGCTTATCAGACTCGCTTTCCAGGACCTTCTGCTGTCATCCTTTTTTGTTCTTTAAAATGTAAACATTTGCCTGATCCTAGTGTTGCTATCACTAGTGGTGGCTCTTTGCATTAATTTTTTTCAACAAACATTTACTGTGAATTTACCATATGCCATGCATTCCAACTAAGTGCCTGAAAAACAAATTAACTGAGACATACTAGAGGTTACATGAGAATTTATAGGTCTTAAAAACTATGCTGGGATTGAATTTATCTGATCCTAGATCTTCCTCATGAACTACTTGTTTGCAACATGTTTTCAAATAGAAAGCACACCTATGCTTGTCCAGGTGAGTACCCTCGAGGACCACGACCCTAGCAAGGTGGCTATGCTGGGACTGAGAGCAAGACAGCACTCACCTCCAGCTTGGCGTCCAGGTCTGCGTCGGAGGCAACAACATGTTCATCTTCCTTCTTCCCTGTGGCTTTAATAAAGGCCTGCTTTGTCTCCCAATACTTCTGCTGCATCTTATTCACAACTGACTTATCTTGTGCATATCGATCCTGTAAGTCCCAGGGGTAACTGCTAAAGAACATTTAAAAAGCCATTTTAAAAACATTTAGAGGGACTTGTACAAAGTTTAAGATATTTTAGTGTGAACAAATTTACCTAAATATTATACATTGATAGCATTCATAAACATAAAAATACTTTCTTACATGGCTATTACACCAAAAAAGTTAATCAACTCTAACTTACTCCAAAACCTTAAAAGTTAGTAAGGAAAGTAAGCAATTTTTGTAGGAAATTGACAAACTACACCTTGAAGAGAGTTTAGATTATCAACAGGTTGACACATCACTTTCAGAAGTAGAGAACGGGGTGGGGGGGGCGGGGGGCAAGCCAGGCAGGGTGACGGGCTCACGCAGCCCAGTGAGTCAGAGATAAAGCCGGAGGCCCGTGTTCTCTTCACTTCAGCATCACAGCCAATAATGAAGTGACGGCAGAAAAGTAGAGATAAGGGCTGAAAAACAGCGTGCTTAAAACCTGCCACAGAGGTACCTAAAACAGTCAAACTCACGGAATCAGAGAGTAGAACAGTGGTTACCAGGGGCTGTTTGGGGTGTGGGGGAAATGAGAAATTGTTAATTAACAGGCATAAAGTTTCAATTATGCAAGATGAATAAATTCCAGGGCTCTGCTGTACAACACTGTGCCGGGAGTTAACAACACTGTATTTTACAATTAAAAACTTGTTAGGAGGATAGGTCTCATGTTAAGCAGTCTTACCACACTCAAAATTTAAAAAATAAATAAAATTTTAAAAACCTGTTTCAGATTTCTGATATTAAAACCTTAAATTTAAAAATATAGATAGAAAGCCATTCTTCAGGAGTTGCTTCATAGTGAAGATCAAATCAAAAAGTATGTAAAGAAGAAATTAGAAAAAAAAAACGAATGGAGAATGAAATGGAGTTCTGTAAAAGTGACCAGAATACCTCAAATATTGACATAAAGTTTGCTGTTGATGCTCCATCCCTCACCATGTTATCTACACTCTCCTCCTGTTGAGAGTTCCTGTTCCAAAGGCCCACACAGGACCCCTCAGCGTCTTCCCTCTGCAGACATGTACCTTCTTCCACCCATCCTATAGCCACTCAGAATGTGCCAGACCTATGTCCCAAAACACGATTTGCTTTACACTACTATATCAAAACATCTGTATCTCAAAACCTGATGATTTATACTCTCCTTCTAGACAACATTTACAATTTTCAATTTGACACATTTATTCTTAAAAAGTCAGAAAGGGTCTCAGATGACTTCCTTAGCAATGGTTATCATGAGAGAGAAGTAGGATTTTGGGAACTGGCATGCTTTTGGCATTATTTAAAATTTTATTATGATGGGGCCGGCCCCATGGCCGAGTGGTTAAGTTTGCATGCTCTGCTTCGGCGGTCCAGGGTTTCGCTGGTTCGGATCCTGGGCGCGGACATGGCACCACTCATCAGGCCATGTTGAGGCGGCGTCCCACATGCCACAACTAGAAGGACACACAACTAAAATATACAGCTATGTACTGGGGGGGTTTGGGGAGAAAAAGCAGGAAAAAAAAAGAAGATTGGCAACAGTAGTTAGCTCAGGTGCCAATCTTTAAAATTTTATTATGAGATTACATCAGAGAAAATAAGATGAAAATATACATAACTTTTATGTAAAAGATAATCTCTCTATATAATATGTGCATTAAAAGACTGGAAGGATATACCCCCCCACCACCGAAACTGTGGTTATATCAGTGGAATGGAATTTTCAAGAGTGGGGAATAGGGCAGACTTCTTTGCATTGCATCTTTTTTTTTTTTATCAAAAGTCATGGATTACCAGAAAAAAAATTTCCATTTTGAAAAAAAAAAGGAGGGGAACTTTAAAGATGTAGTGAATATCCTTCATCACCATCATTTAACAAATGAGATATCTTAGGTTTCAAAAGGTTAAGAATCTCGCCCGCAGTCACACAGGATGAAAGTCCAAGCCTCTAAATTCCAGTCCAGCGTTCATTTCAACGTTCTCCGCAGCCCTTGCACTTCAGCAACAGCAATGAAGCGGCAGAGTAAGTGGGAGAAAGACTTTGGGGAAGGGCAGCTTCGTGGGGCTCTTTAGTCCTTCTGGGTTGGTGACTACCTACTTCCCCGAGCCTGTTGCCAGGATATGACAGCCGTTACGAGGGTCACGAGATGCAGCCATCCCCCTGTCTTAATGAGGCAAGATGGAACAATTAAAATAACAGTCTGACAGCTCTTAGTTAGAGAGCTGTCAAATGGGGATACGCAGGGAAACTAAATCCCTTAGCCATTTATTAATTACCTTTTAAAATGCATTACATTTTAAGACGCAAAAATTCTTTTAAAGTTTGACATTTGACATTACAGAGGACTAGGGTCTGATTGCTTCTCTACTGAGAGAGTAGGGATTAAAAAGTATATTCTTTATTATAATTAATTGTACATTTGAAACACAAAAACACGCACCACATTTTTTCATGATATAAATTAACTGAGGTAAAACCTGACGAGATCTGCTTACACAGTGGGTCATGGGTTCAAAAGGGTTCAGAAACACTGCTTGAAGCAGATCTGGAATTTATAAGAGGTGTAACATGATGCTTAGATGTGTTATAGGCACATAAATGACAGTGCTAGCATCGCTATGTGGTACCCACATTTTATTCAGCAACATCTACTTTTAACCATGATCGGCTTCTGAATGTTCATGAAGTCGTGACTATAAATTAATGAGTCTGAGTTTGTGTTCATTCATTATTTTATAGCTGCCCTACATAAAATTCCCTTATAATCCTAATATTAGAAGTTGTTAAGATAGTGGTAAAAGAAATGTATCAACTCATTACATCTGAAAAAACGGTGGTAAGAAAAGCCAACATTAGATTCTCACAAGAAAAGTTATATGTAAATGAATTTCTTAGAGAATACACATTAGATAAGTACTTACAATATTTTTGGATACTTGGTTTCCATATTTCACTTAGTAGGGATATTGAACTTGACTATATTCAATACTAGACAGGGGCTAACAGGTCATTCACTGCTAATGTGACTCTTGATTTTTCTATTCAATAGACATTTTTTGAGCATATACTATGTGCTTTCCTCTTTTATTAGCCTCTCCCGATTTAGAAAAGATAACAAATTACTTACCATTTCTGTCCTGACATGTTTTCTTCTTCTTTTTCTACTGTTGATGATTTGGGGAGAAGGGGCAGGGAAAAAGCATGAGAGGATAAGTTATATTATAACCTGAAATAAAACAAATATGTTTAACAGTTACACACTATATTACAATTATATGTTAATTTGACACATATAAAGTTTTCCACTCTAAGCTATTTCTAATTGTATTTTAGGGGCTACACACTATTATGCAGTAACACTGTACAGTGGTGTCGAGAATAGTTTAGCTAAGTAACCCTGGAAGAAATATTCCAAATGAAGTTTAGGAAGTATACAGGCAGGCTGAATGAGAAAAGCTGGTTGCAGAAGACTACGTAAAATATGAGACCATAACCCTCAAAGCAATGCTATATATTGCTGAGGTATACAAATATCATATAGTAAAGGTACAAAGAATTGCTTAGGAGTGATGAACACTAAGTTCCAGAGAGCAGTTACCACTGCAATGGGGGTGGGGGACATTATTCCAGAGGGGTACAAGGACTTCACCTGTACTCATAACGTTCTTTGTTAAGCTAGGTGGTGAGTACGCATCTGTACGCCTCTTTACAGATTTGAAATAGTTCATAATCATGCTCACTTCAGCAGCACATATACTAAGATTGGAAAGAGATAGAGTAGATTAGCACAAGAATCCCAAACCGGGAAACCCCACCCACCCACTCATCCACCCAACAGAAATGGAAGGCAAGAAATACAAAAGATAATGTGGTAACTATAGAGCTAGTGTGTGTTGGGGGGACCAGCCATGGGGGTCAGACTCGCTAGGGCTTCTCTTCTTATCTGTTCTGGGTGCCAGGAAAGGCGGAAGAGTAGGTTCTTGGTGCTTAGGACTTGATCCTGCGGTTGGCCTTTGGCCATGCTGATGCCCGACTCTGTGCCCTCGCAGGGCAAGTTCTCGTTGGTAGGTGGGCTCTGACACAGGGTCCTGCACTTGCTGAGGTTCCCCATCACAGGGGCAAGGAAGGGAATTATCACAACCCCTCCAGGATATGAGGGTACTGGCCTAGCCACAGGGAACTCCTTGCTCTGATCCCTTCCCCATACCCAGGGAAATAGCTCTCAACAACTTTTTATTTTTGTTTGAAAAAAGTCCTTAGCTGGCCAAAAAAGAAAAAAAGACAAATATTTCATAATCAGTATTTCTAAAAAATGAATCAGCACATTGCAAAAACAAAAAACAAACGAAAAAAGTTGATAAGCTACAATAAGATACCGAGAAGGGTTCAAAGGAGGAAAATGTGATTATTTCAGTTTTCACCAGCCTAGCATTGTATTTTCATCTCATTAGTAAATATGAGAGTAACTTCAAACCCTTGTCCTTCACTCCATTTGTCCACTCGTGGAAGCTAGCCAACCTCAGGGGCAGAGCCAACCAACCCACCCACACTTGCCTCCCAGTTGCCAGGAAGAATGGGGAGCTCACTACCTAAAGGAAAGGCCTCTGGCCAGACACAGACTGCCGGCTGCCGGAGTGAATGCTCAGCGTGTGAATGCTTCTGGCTACTCCACAAAATCAATCCAGTCGTTCTCCCTCTGCCTCAGAACAGAGCCTGGCAACTAGAACCCCTAAAATGATTAGAGTTTCCCAGGCTTTGAAAAAATGTCTTAAGGGAACTAAATTGAGACGTTGGAATTCCAGGCTTCAGGTATGGGGACAGGAGAGAGGAAGGAGGACATTTTCTTAGAGTGTCCAGTTGCCTCTGAAATGACAACAGCCCTTTAATCAGAATCTTCCATCTCAAGGGCATCCAGGTTTTTGGACAAATTGCTTTGGAAATGACATTCATGATGAGTAAGGCTTGCCCTCTACTCAGGAAATTATGGAGAGGCCACAAACTTCCATTCCTCTCACCACCCACAAGGCTTCACCGAAGGTACGCATTTACTTTATTTAGCTCAAAGCTTCCAACGAAGTTTCTCATAGAAAGATATTATTCAAGGAAACCAAACTATTGTACTCTTTCCTTGAGTTCGATTTCCCCATGAACTATTAGAATAGTTGGTACTTTTTGATTAATTTTTTTATTGAGGTAGAAAACACACAGATTTATCCTCAACAATTTTTAAGTGTACAGTTCAGTACTTTTAACTATACGCACACTGTCGTACAACAGATCTCTAGAACTCTTTCATCTTGCAAAACTGAAACTCCATACCCACTGAACCCTTCTCCATTTCCCCCTCCCCCCAGCCCCTGGCAACCACCATTCTACTTTGTTTCTACGAATGTGACTACCTTAGATACTTCATGTAAGTGGAATCATGCTGTCTTTGTCTTTTTGTGACTGGCTTATTTCACTTAGCAAGTGTCCTCAAGGTTCATCTATGTTGTAACATATGACATGGTTTCCTTCCTTTTTTAAGGCTGAGTAATATTCTATTGTATGTATATAGCACAGTTTCTTTATCCATCCATCCACTGATGGACATTTAGATGGCTTCCACATCTCGGCTATTGTGAACAATGCTGCAATGAACACTGGTGTGCAAATATCTCTTTGAGATCCTGTTTTTACTTTTTTTGGATATACACTCAGAAGTGGGATTGCTAGATCATAGCAGTTCTATTTTTTATTTCTTGAGGACCCTCCACACTTTTTTCCACAGCAACTGAACCATTTTACAATCCCATCAACAGTGCTTCAAGCATTCCAATTTCTCCACACCCTCACCAACACTTATTTTTCTTTTTTCGGTTTTTTGGTTTTTTTGATAGCAGCCATCCTAATAAGTGTGAGGTAGTATTTCACTGTAGTTTTGATTTGCATTTTCATGATCATTAGCAATACTGAGCATCTTTTCATATGCTTACTGGCCATTTGTATTATCTTCTTTAGAGAAATGACTACTCATGTCTTTTGCCTATTTTTTAATTGGGTATTTTTTTGTTTGTTATTACATTGTAGGAGTTCTTAATATATTCTAGATATTAACCCCTTATCTGAAATATGGATTGCAAATATTTTCTCCTCTTTTTTTTTTGGTGAGGAAGATTGGCCCTGAGCTAACATCTGTTGCCAATCTTTCTCATTTTGCTTGAGGAAGACTGTCGTTGAGTTAACATCTCTGCCAATCCTCCTCTATTTTGTACGTGGGACATTGCCACAGCATGGCTTGATGAGCAGTGTGTAGGTCCACGCCTGGGATCTGAATCTGTGAACCCCAGGTGACCAAAGCAGAACTTGTGAACTTATCCACTACACCACTGGGCTGGCCCCTTTGCTCCCATTTTTTAGGTTGCCTTCTCACCTTCTCAATACTTCCTTTGCTGCAACTTTTTGATTAATCAAAAATAAATATTTAACAACTTAAGTTCTTTGTATTATAACAGATAATAAAAATCACTGAGCACACTGACCCTTCTACCTGGACTTCCAGGCTATTCCCAGATTTTGATGCCATATGGCAGTGTCCTTGAAGGTATTGTTTACAGAGCACTTGCACTGGAATCTTCTAGAGTGTTTAACATGCAGACCTGGGCCCCATCCCTTACCCACTGAACCAGAATCTCTGGGAATGGATCTGGGAAACTGCATTTGTAACAGACTTTGTAAGTGACTCTCAAGGACATTAAAGTCTAGATATCACAGCTAAACGGCACATAGGAAAATTCCTTTCTGGAAATGGGTCTTCCTTGAACAAACTAATGGATTATACGGCACTAGAGTAAAGGAATCACAGGCGGCAAAATCAGGTCAACCCCACAGGGCACATCGTAAGTTCTCATAAGAAGACAGGTGCAGTCCTGGCCCGCATCTCTTTTAATGTAGTTCTAGCCCCATACACCAGAGACAATTAATAAACATTTTAAGATTTCCTGACAAAATCCATCTCATCTTGCTCTATCTCTTTCTAAAACCATACTGTCAAAATCACTACTTTAAAAAATCGTTACAATTCTCATCCATTCATTCATTTCAATTCAGCAGTTTGGTTTATCAAACACACACTGAGCATCTAATTAATATGTGCCAGGCACTCCCCTTGGCCGCAAGGAACTTATAGTCTAGATCAGCTCTGTCTAGGAGAAATATACTATGAGCCACACATGTAATTTTAAGTGATTTAATAGCTGTGTCAAAAAAGTAAAAATAAACAGTAAGATTTTAAAAATAATATATTTTATTTAGCCCAATATACCTAAAATATTATTTCAACATGTAATCAATAAAAAAATTACTAATGATATATTTTGCAACCATGTTTTTGTACCAAGCCTGAAATCTGTAGTGCATTTTACACTTACAGTACCTCTCAGTTGAGACTAGCCACATTCAGTGCTCAATGGTCACATGTGGTTAGTTGTGATAGTATTGGACAGTGCAGGCTAAGCAGGAAAGACAGACATACAAACATATTTCCAGATCCAGGAGACTCTTGACATTCGCAAGGGACATAAAAAAAGATCTTCATGATGGGGCCGGCCCGTGGCGCGGCGGTCAAGTTCGCATGTTCCGCTTCTCAGTGGCCTGGGGTTCACCAGTTTGAATCCCAGGTGCGGACATGGCACCACTTGGCACGCCATGCTGTGGTAGGCGTCCCATGTATAAAGTAGAGGAAGATGGGCACGATGTTAGCTCAGGGCCAGGCTTCCTCAGCAAAAAAGAGGAGGACTGGCAGTAGTTAGCTCAGGGCTAATCTTCTTCTTCAAAAAAAAAAGATCTTCAAGAATCCCCAAATTTGTAAACTCTTTTTTGGTTTTTGTCCCCAAATTTGTAAATTCTGCTATAAAAATGTAATTTCCCCTGTAAAATACAATGAAGTCTATGATTAGCTAATACTTCAGTTCGTGATTCTGAAAGAAAGCTATTTTTCCACTTTGGCCACAAGGTACTTATGAAATAAGCCCAAAACGAATAGTATCACAGCTCAAGGTTTTTAATGGCGCAGAAACAACTTCCTAAATTTCTGCTTGTGGCCACCTTACCTTGGGAGATAAGCAAAGAAGAGTGAAGAGCAAGTTGTTTATGGACTGTGGGGGCCATGATAAGAAAAATAAAAGCACCAACATAGTTCAATTCAGCATGACTTGAAAACATGAATGTTTGTGTTTCCTTAAATTCTATCTCCCCAAGGAAGGCAAAGCAGATGAGCCAATGATAATTAAGACCTACTCAAAGAAGTAGGGGCCCAAGAGTTAAAAGGTCAATGAAAAGCAAGTTCCTAATTTTGATGTAACGACCCTGAGGGTGGGGAGATGAGTTAGTGAGGAGCAGGCTCTGTGTCCAAGACAAGAAACAAAGAGGAGAGACATCTCCCGGCTCAGAGATGGAAAAGCTGCTGAGGTCAGCACCTTCTTCTTAGATGACACTACTACCGACCCAACCCTCTTAGAGCTTCCCAGGCTCCACCTTGACGGGGTTACAATACGCTCACCTCATGCTCCAAGGCCGGGCATTAAAACCACAGCCGTTCTCAGCCACACTCATGAGGCTGAAAGACCATCTTGCCCTGTGGGGAGAACAGGGAGGAGGTGCTTTGTTCAGATTTTGTACTGGGCTTCCGTGCAATAATTATGCTCATTTTTCCTCTATGCTTTTCTTACATTCTTGCTATGTTGAGTCTTCAATTTTATCCACTCATGTGGACAGACTACAACTGTTCCACTTGCTTTTATTCCCTATAGCCGGTGAAAAGCCATTTTGAACAGGCTGCACGGCCAATACATAAGCAAAAGTTTTTTCCAAATACCTCAAGGTTTACAGAATGCTAAAGCAAGCCTGGTTTAAACAAAGGTTGATGCATCCCTACAAAGAAGAGGAGTCAGACTGTCCTTGGCTGCCTTAAACCCTGATACTAGATTCTCCTCCTTGGAAATACAGGATGGGAAAGTATTTTCATCCCATATAGGCTGGCTTCAGCTGCACTGAACATTTGTTCTGGCCCAGAACCCTTTTATATGAGCTTACGCAGTTAGCTGATGGCACCTCCGATAACATTTGAATTATGCAAAGAATCTAAAATTCTTGAGCCAACCCTTACTCAGAATAAAGGTAGGATCAGGAGTTACATTTCACCATATCGGTACTCTCAACCCACAAACATATTTCAATAAGCTTCCTCTTGAATCACATTTCCTAAGTGTGTCGTGTTTCTTGAGCAGGTTCATGTCTCAAATTAATTACCTTTCCAATTTTAGCAGTAGATTTTTCTCTTCCATCAGCGAGCAGTTTTCTATTAGTTGGAGTACTAGCTGAAACTGAGTCCAGAATCCCTTTTTCCTGTATCTATACTCGGCATATGGCGGTTCTCTTGAATTGCAGATTTGAGCCACTGCCAAATTTGTTATCTTCCTCTCTAATTTATTCAAAATTTCTATATTCCAACTAAAAATTGTCACTGTCTTAGAACTCTTCAGTTCTGTTGTGCACAACAGCATTTAGCTTTCTTTGAGAAGTGGGCCATTTTTTCCCCATGAGAAACAAACTTTCTAAGAGAACAGAACAGAGTCTTACAGCGATGTGGGTACAAAGTGATATGTTTGAACCACCCCAGAGTAAAGTCACTCATTCCCACACACCAGCTTCATGGCACCACATGTCACTGAATAGGTGCAAATCTGCTCACATTCTAACATTCCTGAAGCTGGGATGTGTCCTACAATTGATACCCTGTCAACTGTTTGGCAGTCATTTTTCTTTCTTCATGGAACATAAAATAACAAAAGATCTCACAAGCAATGGTTCCTTATATTTGATGAAATATAGAATAATTCTTTAAAATGAAACTCCAGTAAAATTGCACATCACTACATGCCACAGACTTTTGGGGCTATTTGTGTGTAACTGAAAAGGTGAATCTAAAGTCAGGGAACGCCAAGTGTTGCCTGTGATGTGGAATGAGTGACATGACAGAGGAAGGAACTGAAGGTTAGAGGAACAGAGAGGAGAAGGCACAGGGCTGGCTTCCTACATGGTCTCTGGGCTGAGTTTCTAAGAATCAGCAGTAGCTGGCCAGGCAAAAGGTAGGAGTGTGTGTGTGTATGTGTGTGTGTGTGTGGGCGGTGACGGGGTGGAGGGAATATTATTGCAGGCAGAGGGAAAGCAATGAACAAATTCTTCCACAGTATAACTGCCTCGCGTGTGCATGCAATCAACCATAAGCATTTGTACATTCCTATAACTTAAAGAAAGATGAGATGTGACTGAGGAGACACAGGGGCCATTTTTGGTCACTTTCAGTATTTAGATATATTCTGTAGCTACTGGGGGGTACACACTCAATGCTATTTATTTCACATTCAGTGTGCATCTTCTGTGTCCTGTCTTTGCTAGAGAGCTCATCTTTGACTATCCATAACTGTTGGCGGCCTGTGGCATGTCTCTTGCATTTAGCTTTCAATTGCACCTAATTTATATAATTTTCTGCTAGTTCCATCTTCCCATTATTTCAAAGATTAACCTCATCTAGAAATATTACCAGTTCTCGGTATTTTGTTTCGTATTTGGGTTTCTTTCTCTGTGCAAGCTCAGAGCTAATGTATGTCATATAATTTAGAGCTTGGAGGAAGTTGAGAAACAACAGAATGAAGCCCTTTCCTTTTAAAATAGGGACCTGTGATCCAGAGAGGTGACTATCAGGCCCAAGAGAGCAAAGCCAGTGAGCCTCAGAGCCAGGCTTCAGTGCAGGCTCATCAGGGCTTGCCTAATGAACAGAAGAAAGACAAATTTGTCAGAGGTTCTAGGTACTGGGTTAGAAAATAATTCAACGTTTGTATACTTCTTTTGCTCAAAGTATGTTTCATCTTTTTTCTAGAGGTTTATCTCTAGTCACTTTCTCTTATGTCAATGGCGATTTTTATAATTTCCCATGAAGAGAAGGAAGTATGTTCTAAGTATAAATACTAAAAGTTTCGTAAAAACAAGGAAAAAACTGAAATAACTCTTCCAGGTGTAATTAACTATATTTATTATTATTTTAAAAATCTTGATTCATCAAAGCAAATTCACACATAGCTGAGAAAGAGAAATCCCTATGGAGGGTGGGAAGTTGGATTCGACTGTCATCCTTTCAAGAGCTAAACTTAAGCTACAGATCTTCCTCAACTTATGATAGGGTTACATCCCAATAAATCCATCCTAAGTTGGAAAATATCATCGTTGAAAATGCATTTACTACACCTAACCTACCAAACACCACAGCTTAGCCCAGCCTACCTTAAACGTGCTCAGAACACTTCCATTGGCCTAGAGTTGGGCAAAATCATCTAGCACAAAGCCTAATTTATAATAAGTGTGGAATATCTCATGTAACTTATTGAAGACTGTACTGAAAGTGAACGACAGAATGGTTGTCTGAGTAAGAATGGTTGTAAATGTATCGATTGTTTACCCTCGTGATTGCGTGCCTCACTAGGAGCCACGGCTCGCTGCCGCACCCAGCAGCATGAGAGAGTACATACTGTACTGCATATCACTAGCCCAGGAAAAGATCAAAATTCAAAATCTGAAGTATGGTTTCTACTGAATGTGTATCGTTTTCACACCATCATAAAGCAGAAAAATCCTAAGTCAAACTATAAGTCAGGGACTGTCTGGAACGTGGTTTTGACTAGCATTTATGATGTTTTTCCTCTCTCTCAGATATCCCACAGCTTTTCCTTTCAGACTTTGATAAGGGTTTGATTACTTAAGCACTCCATATAACTTTAAATGGATTCTGTTTCTAGTTTTGTGTCTCCTACAAATGATTTTTGACATTTTATAAATTCACAAGTAAAAGTGAAACACGATCATGCTTTAATTTTGTGAGTCATACTTTAATTTTGTGAGTCAGCAAATCTTACAAGGGAAAACAGAATTCTAACCTTATTTAAGGCAGCTAAAAGATGAATAAGTTTTTATTTAAGCCCTATAAGGAAGTCACTGTTAAAATTTACAGTTTTGGTTAATAAATTGTGGTCTTCAGATACTTTTAAATGATCATTTCATTCACATTTCAAAACAGCTCAGGTATTACATACAGGCATTAATTAAGCTTAATGCCTCCTAAATCTATTAAAATCACATTCCTAATAAATATTTCTAATGCCATTATAACTTGTCTCCCAATATGCTTCTCAATATAAAAGCCAGTGAGCCCATGACCATGCCACAAATGTGTGCCTCCTCCAAGTCACTTCAGCCACCGTCTGACCTCACTTAGCTCATCTGTAAACAGCAGACTAGGCTAGCTGACATCTAGGAAGCCCTCAGTCACAAAAACTGTAAAACTAATTTTAATTACTTTTAGAGACACTTATGTCAAAGTGAAAGCCTAGAGATCATGAACACATCTTCCTTTTTAAAGATAAGGAAATTGGGGTTCTAAAAAAGGAGACGACTCGTCCAAGATCAGGTTAAAGATCAAGTTCACAAGGAGGAATGCTGGGGTTGAAACACTCATCACCAGTTAGCACCCTGGTGCTCTCGTCAGTCTCCTCGTCTATTCCGAGAGATGTTTCTCAAAGGAAAATATCAAGCATAGCATCTCATATTCTAAGAAACTAAAAAAAAATAACCAAGAGATTCTCTAAAAGGGTTTCATCCCCAACCTTAATATTAGTTAAAAATTTTATGTCCCCACAAAACAAGCTAAAAACAAAAGAAACCACAAACCTCAGACTGCTCACAGAGGGTCTGATCTAGGTCCTGCTCTTCTTTCTCTTCCTTAAAGCCCTGCTTGTTGCAAAGGATGAGGGAGGGCGAATTTTGTGCTATAACTGAGATCATGGCAGCAATAACAAAGAGGCTGGCATTGAAAACAACAACTTCAAAGAAATCTACAAGAGCAACCGACATAAAATAGATTAGAAGACTTGAAACAGAAAAAGAACAGATAGCTGTCTTTGCTAAAGAAAAGAGTAACTCAAAAAACTCTTGCTGTATAAATTATATTCACCTTTGATTTTATTTAGGTTGGTTTATGTAAGTTTGTTATATAATGTCAATTCAAATTTAGCATACGGATTTTACTGTCTAGTACTTATGGTGGCTTTTTCTGCAAAAGCTTAATCTCAAAAGGTGAAGAAGGAAGGAACACCTTAGACAGACAAAAGTGTCAATCAACTTCTGTAAAAGAAATACCACACCCTTCAACTGCCAGCACAGAACATCATTAAATGATAGGAATAAATGTTTTCCTTAAATTATATTTCAAACCTGCATTTTATAATTGGGATAAAATTTTTTATGGAAGAATAATCTAAGTTAACTTTTTCATCTAATTGTATTGTATTGTATTTCATCTAATTTCATCTGTATTGCACATCTGCGTTGTCCAATACAGCAGCCACTAGCCACATGTGGCTACTGAGCAACTTGAAATATGGCTAGTCTGAATTCAGATATGCTTTAAATGTAAAGCACACCCTGGATTTGGAAGATTTAGGTACAACCCCCCAAAAGGAAAATGTCTCATTAATAAATCTATATTTTGTATTAATCTATATTTTGTTTATAAAAATTATATGTATTTTACATTGATACATTTGTATATTATTTAAATTTTATATAACTATATTGCTATATTATGTATTATATATAAATGTATATTTACATATTCTGTTATATTTAATTATATTTTATATTTATTTGTATTTTATATATGTACTTTCATATTTTTTGTTGAAATAACACTTTGGATATATTGGGTTAAATAAAATATAGTATCTAATTTCAGCTGTTTCTTTTTAATTTTTTAAATGTGCCTACTAGAAAGTTTTAAACTACATATGTGGCTGCCATTACATTTTACTGGGCACCTTGGTCTAAGGCATTAAGCAAAGAAGCAAAGAGTTAAAAATTAATTCCATAACTCAGGTCACCAATAGTCTATACAGATACAAATACCTTTAAACAATTCTTTCTCTCCAGACTCTCTGATAATTATCCTGTTAGAAATATAATTACAAAAATAAAATCTCATATATATATGTACATATACAAGGATTATATACGTATACATAAACATGTATATATAGTCTTTTTAAATGACCTACAAAATGGTGGCACTCCACGTTTTCATAAGTTGCTTTAAAAACGTCCAAATCTATGTGTGAAATGTACCATTTGTTTTAAATCAGATTCATGGGGTTAAGTGAAGTGGATGAACTACCATAAGACTGTCAAACGTGGGGGGGGCGGCCCTGTGGCCTAGTGGTTAAGTTCAACACGCTCTGCTTTGGTGGCCTGGGTTCCGTTCCTGGCCGTGGACCTACAGCACTCATCTCTCAGTGGCCATGCTGTGGTGGTGACCCACATACAAAATAGAGGAAGACTGGTACAGATGTTAGCTCAGGGCAAATCTTCCTCAGGAAAGGAAAAAAAGTGAAAAGATAAGGATAGTCTCTCCCCACATACATATGTACACATATATAAATATATACCTACAAATATAAAATGTACACATATGTTTATACATGAAATATATATAATTCATATACAAACATATAGAAATATATGAATGGTTAATAATATTACAAATGTGAAGGAAGAAAAAGTGTGTGAATGTGGTAACCACAACTCTATGAAATTACACATAAGCATAATGTCAGCAATCAGAGTAATTACAGAGACACTAATGTTTACAAGGTTCTCTTTAACATTAAATTCATAATTTAAGGCATCTTATAGAGATGATCAAGTAATTTCTTATGCCTCCATAGGATCACTCAGAGCTTGCAGGGAATTTATATATCATTTAGTCCAATCTCCTCTTTTCACAGAGGAGGGAACTGAGGCCCAGGACTGAAGAAAATTTCCCAAGGCAAAGAATAAGCCTTTTTCATTAGTGTAAAATTACTGACACACACAGACACCAATATGCGGTTTATAAAATGTCTATGTTGTGCACAGGTCCTGTAAACAAACCACCACAGCTGCTTTCTTTAGAAATGGCATGCATTCAAGGACTTTCCTTGGTAAAGTTGTGGCCGCTAAATCATGTTTGAGTTTAGGCTGGCTTTAGAGCAAGGGATGAAGGCAGCCCAGGTAGGGAAGGGAGAAGCAAGAAGAGGCTCTTAAAATACAAGGCAGCAGCAGAGGGAAGCAGACAGAGAGAGAAAGCTCTGTATTTTCACATACCCCAACTGAGAAAGCCACCCTTGCCTGTACTGAGTCATTCTAGTTGGTGTTATCTGAGAACTAATAAAAGATCCCTTTTCCAGGTCTCTCTACTTTCTTAGAGAGGAAGCTTAGGGATTAAATAGCGATAATGCCCAGAACGAACAATGCACAAGACTGGTTATTCTGATGGGGCTCAGGAAAGACAGGGCTACTGGGCATATACCCGATAGGGCAGGTAGAATAACCAGGAAGGAGCCCAAAGGCACAGAGCTCCAGGTCAGCAGTGCAGAGAAGAGAGAAGCAGGAAGCAGAAAGAGGGGAGTGGTTTGGCACCAACACAAAGTTTCCTACTTCACAGTGATGCCGATGCTGCCTATGGCAACACGGAGGAAAGAGCACTGGATACAAGGACACTCAACTCCTGGCCTTCAGGGAGCAGCAGGTGGAAGAAAGCTCCCCAGGGTGATGATGACCAGTCTCCCTCCTCATGCAGTGTGGGGAATCGTGGCCCTTGGCATTGCACTGGGCACCTCCTCTCATGGTTTCCACTCCTCATGCACCACTGCTCACTTCTTTGGAACTATCCAGCACCGTGACTAGACCACTGCTGTTCCTAGGGATGGGTCTCATCACCTTGCCCTTTCCCACCTTAGTCCATCTATCATCCTTTCTCTTTCAAGTTAATCAACCTTCCTTTCTGGCCTCAACCCATATTCTTCAACCTATGTCTTCCTCCAGTTACCAATCTCTTCCTTCTCTTCACTGAGTTCTTCTAAGCCCACACAGTCTGGTTCTTTTCTCCACCATACCAGAGAAAGATTTTCACTATGAGCCCAACTCAAGTCCTCATCTCACTTGACCTTCGACTAAGCTCCCCTCTCTTGATTTCTCAGGAAATACTCTCTACACTTTTGTCATCTTTTCAGTTTTCTTTGTTAGCTTCTCCTCCTCTGTGCCCATATCTCAAATATCAGTGATCGATAAGGTTCTAACCTTAATTGTCTTCTATTACACTTTACTTGCTGTTGCTAGGTGATTTAATCCACTTCCCTGGCTTCAACCAACAGCTGTATGTCAGTGACTTCCAAAATTAAACACCTCACCTGAGATGACAGCAGCGAGATGGAAATGCGGATCTGGTGCTCTGGAGAGGTGTTTAAATTTCCATCTCCCTACTATAATCTTCACCTGGATGTGCCATAGGCGCTTCAAATTCAGCACATCTAAAACTAATCTCTCTCTATCTCCACCCCGAAACGTTCTTCCTCCTGTGGTCCCTATGTTAATACCAGCATGAAATCCACTGAGCATCCCAAGTTAGAAACTTCTTTTTCCTCTTTTGCAGCCAGTCTCCAAGTTCTCTCCATTCTACCTCCTAAAAAGCTACATAATACATCCTCTCTTTTCTATATTCACATCCAGGACTTAGTCTAGGCCTTCACAGGCAATACTGCCCCTGTGTCTGTGCACTCTAATCTTTACACACCATGGTCTGGACTATAATATGCAAATCTAACCATAACACCCTCCTACTTAAAACACTTTCATTGCTTTCTCCTGCCATTAGAGAATGTCCAAACTTCTTAGCAAAAAACCCAAGCTCCTCCTTATTCTGGCCCCTCCAAAAAATTTTATTATACCTCACTCAGAACTATTCCTTCTGGTCATTTCAGAATGCTGGATCTTTCCTGAATATATTGTGCCACTTCAAGGCTTTGCGAAGTTTCCTGCCATTTGAAATGCCCTCTCGTCCTTTGTCCAATTGGCCAACTTACACCTTACTTCAAGACTCTCCTCAAACGTCACTGCCTCAGTGAAGCCTTCTGCAACCCAATACTCACCCTCTTGCCCCTCCCTCCCAAGGGGCCTCCCACTCCTGTCCACCTCACTGATGAATTAACTGTCCTATGCTGGTGGTACCCTGTACTCCCACACTCTCCTGGGATGAGTTAAGTACATCTGCATCTCCTGCACTAGACTGCAAGCCCCTTGAGGGCAGGGACCCTTATTGGTTCACCTTTGCCTCCTCATACCAAATACAGTAACTGAAACACATCAGGCCTTTAGTAAATATGTGCTGGACAAAAGGCAATAATTATGTGCTGTCACTTACTGAGCACTTTACATGTGTGAAGCACTTAACACCACTATCTCATTGCCACAACATCACCATGAAGGGGGTAC
Source organism: Equus caballus (assembly GCF_041296265.1). Taxonomy (NCBI): domain Eukaryota; kingdom Metazoa; phylum Chordata; class Mammalia; order Perissodactyla; family Equidae; genus Equus; species Equus caballus. The sequence continues at coordinate 46,123,275 of NC_091687.1, forward strand.
CACCCCATTTCACAAGTGAGAAAAAAAGCTTAGAAGGGGGAAGTAATTTTCCCAAAGTCAACAACTGGTAAATTCAGGTCTGCTTTTGACTCCGGAGCTCCTGTTTTTAACCACTCCACTCCTGCATGAAAGAGATTGGATAATGGGTTCCATCTCTATAAAAACAATCCCTCCTAATCACAGGCTCAGGTGCTGTTTTAGTCCCAAATCCATCACCACCACAGTGCTCGTGCACAACAAAACCTTGCTGATGGACTCCTGGTGGCCATCAGGGTTCCTGCCAATAAGGAGAAGAGGCGCCATGTATCACAATTAGCTCCTCGGTCTCTGGCTTAGGATGCACTACCCCAGCTGATTTCCCCTAAGTACCATTAGGTTTCAGATACTGGTGTGCATGCCCTATTCTGGGAACAGAGAAGTGGGTGTAAGAGATCATGATGATGGTAAGTAATGGAATGAACTGTAATGTGTGCTCTGGGAAAGGAGCTGTAATACTTTATAGCTACTCCTCTACAAATACTCTCACCATCTAGAATAAGAGGATCTTTCCGCTCTCAAATCTAGACTCTCAGGGTCAACAATATACCATCATGTATATATTTGATGGCTCATCACTGAACACACATACCTTGTGTTTCCCACTCCACAGTACTGTATTGCATTCAGTTGACTTTTTCAGTCACCCTCTTTTAAATCTATATATTTTCTGAAGAGAGAAAACTGACCTCTTCAATTTTCTCTAGTTCTAATGGGGTTTAAATATCAGTCCCCTATTTCCTACTAATACCTCCACCACCTCTATGACTATCCAGCACGTAACTGAAATCAGTCCTGTGCTTTCCTGATTAACACATTTAACCTTCTCAACTCACAGATGATCAAACTTGCCCAAGGTCACTCAGCTAATAAGAGACAGCCATGCACACTGGGCTCCAGACATGAGGACTACCTTGCCAGTATTCTCTCCCTTGGTACACCTGGATTCTGTGTTGGGAACTCTCTCTCTCCATTCCTCACCCTTTTTCATCTGTCAAATTCCTGTTGGTCCTTTAAGGTTCAACTCAAGGGTCACCTCCTCCATGAATCTTCTCAGGCATTCTCTGCCCTCTCTCCTATCTAGGTGGGGTGGGCTTCATCCCCTCCCTGCTTTCCCTGAAATGTAACTGTCAGGTGACTTCTCTATCTCCCTGAATAGGCTGCAGGCTCCTCCAGAGCAGGGTACGGTCTGGGTCTTGTCTTGGAATTCCCAGTACTAGCACAGTACATGGCCCATGGCATATACACGATAAATGCTTGCCGAATACTGAGTAATGACCCCACTTTGCAATGATGTCATGTGACTTAGCAGGAGAGACTTCTCATCATGAGCAGTGCCATTTTCTCAGCCTTTCATAAACTCATTTCCTCTCACTAGGTGTACATTGGGACAAATAGTTACCATTAGTTGAGGAATTACCACTTCTCAGACTGAGATGTATGCTTCGTGCACGTTATGCTTATCCTGACAACCCTGTCAAGTAGACGTCATCGTTATTTTATGGATGAAGCTCAAAATCAGTTATCCTAAGTAACAGATCTATAGTCACACAGAAGGAAGGCTTTGTTTTAAAGGCATATATAAAATGCCCGATTATGTACAGTCATCCCTATACTGGAGAAATTCATTACTATTTGAAATTACTTACACATACACACACACCACACACACACACACAGCATTAATCTGGATGCTGGAGTAGGGAAAGCATGGTTGACCAGTATTTATAGAGGTTCAAGGCAGTCCTACCTTATGCCTTATCCAGGCCAAATCATGCCTGTAGACTTAACTTTCTTATCTGATAGATAGGGATTATGATACCTACTTACTTCATAGGGGGTTGAATACCAAAGAAGCTCATGTTTGCCAAAGTGCTTTGTTAAGGAAGAGGGCGGAGGCCCATCTTAGTGCACCATGCTGGATAGAGCATCGTGCAGTGTTTCTCAAAGAGCAGTGGAAGGACCCTGGGCATCAGAGCCCCACTAAGCGTTAACAGCAGATGGGAGAAGCTAGGCTGGAAATCCACACTTAACAAGCCCCCAAATGATTCTACTGGACACAAAAGTTTGATAAATACCAGGTTAGAACAATGCTCCTCAAACTTTAATGCACACGTGATTCACTTGGGGATCTTCTTAAGACGCAGACTGGAATTCAGTGGGCCTGGGGGAGTGAAGGTGGGTTGAGATTCTGCAGGTCTAACAAGCTCCCAGAGGAAGCCAATGTTGCTGGTCTATGGATCACATTTGAGTGGCAGGGGTTTGGAAAATCTAGCCCCACTGGAACAAATTAGCTTTGCTTTGTTCAGGACTACAGACTGCATTCTCCAACTTCAGGGAATATTCCACAAAGCCCAAGCTCTCAGTAATGCGTCAAAATCTCTTGAACTACTCAAAACCAAATTGGAACACATTACCTATCACAGGGAAAAGTAGTAGCATCCTTTTCAGATAGAGATAGCACATATGTCTAGCATGTGAAAGAATAATTTACTGCTACTACTTGAGTCCTATTTACTGTGCAAAGAGGTTTTTTTTTTAAAGATTTTATTTTTTTCCTTTTTCTCCCCAAAGCCCCCCAGTACATAGTTGTATATTCTTCGTTGTGGGTCCTTCTAGTTGTGGCATGTGGGACACTGCCTCAGAGTGGTTCGATGAGCAGTGTCATGTCCGCACCCAGGATTCGAACCAAAGAAACACTGGGCCGCCTGCAGCGGAGCGCGCGAACTTAACCACTTGGCCACGGGGCCAGCCCCGCAAAGAGTTTTATATGTATTATCTCTAAGCCCCACCACAACCCCACAAGGTGGATATTCTTGCTCTATAGATAAGGAAATGAGGACAGAGAGAGCATAAGTAACTTTCTGAAGTTCACATGGCTATTTAGGTGTTGCAGCTGGGGTTCTAATCCTGCTCCACTGGGATCTAAAGCCTGTGTGCCCTCTGCACATCTTCCATGGTGCCAGATATGATTGCGGTAAAAAACATGACAGCTTAGGGAAATAAAATGGGGAAAAACGTTTCTCTTGTACCAGTCATTGAGTTTAAGGCTCTGCTGAGGCAGATTCTGGATGGGCGTGAGCACGCATATAAGGTTAATTAATTAGCAATCTGTGTAGCCTCTTGGACAAAAACATGCAGCTAGCATCCTTGCCCATGGTTCCCATAAATCTGATAATGGAGATGGAATTAAAAGTGACCAGTGCACTGATCGTAACTGTTGCCACCTACTCTCAGGCTTCTAGCTGTGGGGTCCACCAATGAAGAGGAAAAATGCTTCCTGATCCCTGTGGCCTCTCTACTTCCTCGCTTTCTCCTGTATGAGGTTTCTGTAACCTTATCGTTCACGCCACACAGGTTTACTCCACCACGTCATTTCACAATTGCCACACCTCCCTGCCTCTGATAAAACTGCCTACACCTGAAAAACTGGACTGTTTAGTCAAATATATTGAAAATGCAGCAATTTTGAAGGTTTTCTTTTGAGTAACAAAATTTTCTGTATTTTTCATAAGGTTGACATGGAGAGAAATGCAAGGCAATAAAGACACTTAGAGAAAGCAGTCAGACAGACACTGGAATGTACCAAATGGGGGAAAGACAGCTATAAAATTAACTGCCCAGGTATCTACCATCCAGTGTCTTTAGCATTTAATGACCCATGGGTGGAGTATCCATGGTCAGTTTCTTTAACTTCACGTCTCTCCACTATCATAATTAATACTCAATAGCTTAACTGTCGTTTTCTAAAGATCCATCTTTAATAACTACAACTATTTACCTATCTAATGCAAAGAGATACAATTAGAGAGCGCCATCTCCTGCAATTAAATATAAACACAGCAGGGGCTGGCCCAGTGGCAGTAGCGCTTAAGTTCCCCCGTTCCACTTTGGTGGCCCGGGGTTCGCAGGTTTGGATGCTGGGTGCGGACCTAGCACTGCTCCTCAAGCCATGCTGTGGAGGCGTCCCACATAAAATAGAGGAAGATCGGCACAGATGTTAGCTCAGCGACAATCTTCCTCAAGCAAAAAGAGGAAGATTGGCAACAGATGCTAGCTCAGAGCCACTCTTCCTCCCTCTCTCTCTCTCTCTCTCTCTCTCTCACACACACACACATAATATAAACATGGTGGTTAAAAACTAAACAGTGATATTTGAACTATTAAGGATTATAAACGGATTTTGCCCCTATGGTATTCTCCACACATGATGTTTCAAAAATAAAGACTGAAGCCTAGAAAGAAACTGGTTTCAAAACCCACTTAAAAGTATTTTTAGAATTTGTGTGTGTTTTAAATACAAGGTAGGAAACTGAGTCTGGAACGCTGACTTCAAACAAATAAGCATTTTCTATTTCACTCCCCAAGCCCCAGGAACAGTTCAGATCTCAGAAAACCTAAACTAAAGGTCCACAGAAACCAATTAGAGATTTTTCTGGAGAGACTTTACTGAAATGTTTGCACAAGAACATGTTTGCAATGAGTCATAATTTATAGGACCTTAACGGCCAATGCCTTATGTGCCTTTCTTCCTACCTTCAATATCATTCTCAAGCCAGCTGTTGATATATTTCCAAGGGCCTGATAATTTTTATAAAGTTACCAGATCTTAATTACCAAGGCTGCCAGCCAGCACCCCTTCTCATACTGATTTTTTATGCTATCCAAAGACAAGAGAACCTGATTCCCTTTCTAAACTATAACTCTCCCCAACCAGGCAGTTAATGGCTTTCGCCAGCGAAAGGGCGCAGTACTTTTAAGACCCCCAAAGAGACGCTGAGGGCCCTCAGGGGTTCTCCAAGTAAAAAGGCAGTGGAGGTTAACCAGGAGCCGCTCTGGGCAAAGGCAGACATCATAACAGGATATGTCCGTTTCTAAAGGAAGCAAGAGCTGCAATAGCCCGGGGGCAGGAAAGGCGGAGCCAGCAGCACCCAAAGGAAACGGGCGTACCAGGGTTTGCAGGCACCTGGCCTGCTTAGGGACTCTTGCTCTAGTCAGGTCCGAGGCTGGTGAGCAGGTGTCCGCGAGAGACCAAGCTCAGGCCTCCTGGCAGTAGTGGTTATCAAGACGTACCCATCTGCTCCCTGCCACCTCCGCCAAAGATGGGCAATGGGGAGAAGAGGAAAAGCCAACACCAGGCGCCTCGGCAGGTGAACTTGTCAACAAGTCAGCCCTGGACGCAGGTCCCTGCCCAGAAGGGACCTCGTGGTCCTGGGGCTGGAGCCGCCGAGAGGGCGAGGCACGGAGTGGGTGCGGTGGGCTGGCGTGCGCGGGAGTGCCGCCGCGCTGGGGCTGGAGATGGGGCCGGAGCCGGGATCGCGTCCCTCCCGCTCCCCCGGGACTGACGCACGCTCTCATGGCGCGCGCATCCTCCAGACCTTCCCAGGCCCGAGGGAGGAGGCGGGGGAGGGGAAGGGGCTGTCGCGGTTCCCACACGGGGATCAGCGGCAGGAGGAGGCTACCCGCCTGTCACCCGCCGCCCGCGGAGGGCAGAGTTGGCAGCCCCAGGCCGGCGCCCCCGACCGCCCCGGCTGCCGGGCGTCTCCCGCTGCAGCCTGCAGCCCTCCCGGCGCGCTCCCGCCCCGGCCCCGGCCCCGGAGGGCAGGTACCTCGGAGCCCTGGCCCCTAGGAGCCTCCCGGCCGCGGTCGGAGAGTCCCTCCAGCTCCCTCATCCGACGTCAGCGTCAGCAGAAGGCGAGGGAAGGGGGCGGGGGAGCACAGGAACCGGCCCTTCCTGCGGCGGCCGCAGCCAGCCGGAATAGCAGCCGGCGGAGCCCGTGCGCGCCGCAGCGCAGCGCAGCGGCTGGGGGGAGCGGGCGCCCTCGGCTCCGCCAGCACCCGCCGCCGGGGCCCCGCCGCCGCCTCCCCTCCACCTCTCCCCTCCGGAGACGCCTGGCCGGGCGACCCCTCCCAGCAGGACCCCAGGACCCGGAGGAGGAAGGGGGCGACAGCCTCACCTTGTTTGGGGCGAGTCTGGGATGGAGGGAGTGAATCTCTCTCTGTCTACTCCCTGGGGTCTTTCCTGGACCCCCATCTCCTGGGGTATCCCCCGCTCGGATCTGCCGCCCAGAGTGACCCCACCCTGCTCTCCCGCAGGTGTTCCACGTGTCCATAGCATTTGCGTCACAATGACCTGGCCGACAGGTGGGAGCCGCGGCGAACGCCCCAGGGTTCGCTCTGTGCTGCGCAGCGTGCGTGCTGCTTGCTTCCGCTGTAGATTTCTGTGGCTTTAGGGGACAGGAGACTTCATGACTTCGATGCCAAGAAAAGTTAGAGAGGCCTGTACCTGGAAATCAAGTTTGAGCTTAAAAGAAAAAGGCTATATATTTCATTCCCATATATTCATATATGTTTTATACTTAAGTTATTGACTTACAGTAATTTCATCTTCTCTTATCTTTGTCACCGGGAAAGAACAAAACTCCTGTTTCTGGAGTACGCTGCAATGATCACCAGAAGAAAAAGTAATGGAATAGGTGCTTCCTAAAATTGTCTCTGCTAAAAGCAATCCCAGTGTGCTATGACTCAGTTCCTGGTTATATGTTTCTAAATAAGTTCGTTGAATAGTCACTGGTTGAAATAATTTAACAGAGTGGAATGAAAAATAGTTACTGACTAATGATGCAAACAAATCTGAAATCCACAGCTAACGTGAATGGGCTGCTCCCTACTGTGCCAGACACGCTGTTTGCTTTACATTTAATCCTTACAGCAACTCAGTTCTGGAGGTAAAGTGATCACCCCTATTTTACAGATGAAGATGCTGCCCAGAGTCCCATAAAGGCATTCAGCTAATAGGATATTGAGCAGGGTTTTGAATCCAGGGTTGACCGAACCAAGAGATTTGGCTTAATCTCAACATTAAAAGGTGCCTGGCCAAGATGGGTAGAGAAAAAGTACAGGAGAAGATGTTGACATTTTAATAGAAAGCTAGTAAGACGACACAGCTCCAGAAATTTATATAACCTTAAATGTTGACATTATTCTTTGGATATATTCTTTGGGGATTCTGTTTGTCATAGATAGATTTGAACTTGTCCCAGTATGACACAAAATATAGAGTTGAGTAAACATTGAGTCCTTAGTAAATGTTTATAAATAAATAATGAATATGGTCTACAAAATAGCAAATTGTCACAAAGCTGAGATTCAGGAGAAACTTTGGGAGAGAAAAACATTGTTCCCATATACTTGGTTTTATTAGAAGCATTCAGACTAACTTGTTAACAACACACCCAAATGATTTTGCTGTTTGTAAGAAAGAAAAAATGAAAAAAAACAAAACCCTTTGAAATGAGAAACAAAGACTTCTTTGCAAAAGAAACACAATTAAGATATTTTGTTTTAAAATATTTGATTCCAAAAACCATTAACTTATGTGTAAAAACCTATCAGGAGTTAAAAAGAAAGAGATTATTATTTTTAACAGAATGAAGTGCTATTTCTAACATAGTAGGTATAGGTGCTCCCTAAACGTTGGCTGAATGTATCAATCAGTTGATTGAAGTGTTGAGAGAGAAATAGATCACAAAATTTCCTGACTCTGTAATCTTCTCTTTTCCACCATTCATGATTTACTAGTTCCGTGAATACGAGTAGAAACCCTATTTATCAAAGCCTGGCTTTGTGGCAGATACTTGCATTTGTTACAAGAGAGCCATCGGAATGGCAGGTTGCTTGTGTGTTCAAAGTATCCCCTGAAAATGCAGGTAATTGGAACACAAGCACTGGGGGAAGTGAGCAAGAAAGCTGATTTATGTAACTAATTACCAAGCTTTCCTTTTACCTTTCCAAAGGCCAAGGTGATAAGCTGGGCATGAGTCTAAGGACCTATGATGGAGGCTAAAAGTGGCTTCCAAGACAACGTTTAAAAGCGAAAGGATGTGTGATACAAGCACTATCCAGTCAACATGGACTGAAATTCCTCGGGCTCCCAGAGAGTTTAAGATAAAGCTATAAATGACTTTCATCACTATTAATATTGTCCTAATATTTAGGATAACATTTGAGAAGGAAATAAACTTATGCTCATTCTACATTGCCACAATGAGTGCTTTTCCTTCCTATTTTAAAAGTTGCTCCATCTATAACACTTCCATTTCTTTCTGGATATCAAGTTGTTGTCTCAGTCTTACAGAGCACCCACCAGGTGCTAGTTGGGCACCTGAAACCGTTTCTAAGAAAAGAATGGCTATTGAATGATGGAATCTGAAATAAAGAAAGAATGTGCATTTTCCAGAGTGCAACAAAATGACAAAGGAACTTTACAACAGAAAAAATCCTTACATACTCATTTGATGAGCTTTTTGCTTTGAGGATTTCCCAGGTTCAAGATATGCTAATAGGACCACATGATTTAGGAATTGTGTTAGGCTGCCATTAACAGAGACCCAGAATAACAGTGGATTAAGTGAGATAAAGGTTTATTTTCTCTCACATTAATGAAATTGGAAAGTAGGCAATCTAGAGCTGGCATGACCTCCACTAGGTCATCAGGAGGTTGCCTCTCTCCTTCTATTCTACCATTCTCAGCAAAGCAATATTGCTCAAAGGTAAATCCAGGTGAGGATAAGGAGAAATAGGAACCATCATACATTGCTGGTGGGAATGTAAAAGGATGCAGCCACTTTGGAAAATGGTCTGGCAGTTCCTCAAATGATTATACATAGAGTTACCATATAACTCAGCAATTGTACTCCTAGGTATATATCCAAGAGAAATGAAAACCTATGTCCACACAAAAGCTTACACACGAATGTCCATAGCAGCATTATTGAAAGTAGTCAAAATGTAGAAACAATCCAACTGTCTATTGGTGGATGAATGAATAAACAAAACAAAATGTAGTATATCCATGTAATAGACTATCACTGGGCCATGAAAAGGGGTGAAATACTGATACATGCTGAAACTCGGATGAACCTCGAAAACATTATGCTAAGTGAAAGACACTTACCACAAAAGTCCATATGTTATATGATTCCATCTTTATAAAAGTGTAAGATGGGAAATCTATAGAGACCGAAAATAGGCTAATGATTGCTTAGGCCTGAAGAGAAAAAAATGTATATATGTGGATATACATATACAAAGTATTCACGTACATACAATAGATTTTAGCGGACCATTGATATATATTTTTAATATATATTTTTCATGTTCTGATGCTCCCTATGCTCTCAGCCAACATGAGCAAGTGAAGCAGAATGCCCTTCTTCCTCTTGGTGAATGGGCACCATAGGTGTACTCTACCATCCATCCAGACAGTTTCCTACAGCTCTGAGATCATTTTGTTTTCTGACTCATCTTTGACAGCATCATATGTACTCATGGTACCTGTCCTAGTATAAGATGCTAAGATAGAGTGTGAGCTATTATTGTTAATCAATGTATGTGATAAGACCTATACATATAGATCTCTCCAAAGCTCAGCTCATTAGTGAGAAAAAAAATCACTTTTCCTTCAGAGTTTCTGGGAGATTAAAATTAGATAATCTATAAGAATAAACTTTGAAAAAAATGTTTTAAAAATTCTTATTAAATTTATTGTCTGATTTTTACTGGTGATAGAAATTTGAGGAAAGGTTAAGCTAAGTTTTATTGGCAAAAATAAAGTGATTTATTTCCTATATTGTGTGATACTTAAAGAGGAATTAGATGTAACATCCTCAAGAACATGGACTAAGCGTCTTGACCAATTTTGGTTTAATACTTGTGATCAGTTGTGCTCTCTACATAGCAAAACAAAGCTTCTGTTACACTCTTGGCAGTGGTAGCTATATCTTTAAGCAAATTTGTGTGCGCATGTGGAAATAGAACAAATGTTTAATTAATAGCATTAACTTTTGTTAATTAAAATTAACTTCCTTTCCCATAAAATTAAGGCTACAATAAAGAGAGGAGGCTTATTTTACATTAAGGAGAAAGGTGATTATTTTCATTGCCACACCAGCTTAGATTTCTGCATAAATAACGAAGCTCCCCAACCCTTCACCCCCAGTATCATCCACTGGAACTTCTGCAAGAAAAATGCTGGTGGTAGCATCAAAAAGGGCCATCTTACTCCCTGCAGGCAGAGAATTTTGTCTGTCATGTGCCATCTAGCGTAATCCTGGGCAAACCTTAGCCCAGAGTTCGAGCTATGTTCTGGTCTTGACAGACAGACATAAGGCTAATGACCCCTCAAAGGGTTACTGTCCAGTAAAGAAGACTTAACTGAAAGGTTAGGATGGAACTTTGGGTCTTTGTATCTCTCTCTCCGTGCAGAGGGACAGTTTAGAAGAATCGCTGAGAACTCAGGTGGAGATGGTAAGGGTAATTCAGATGAAGCATGGACCAAACATTTGATTTAATCGTGCGGTAAGAGGCTGAATGAGGACTATAACCCATATTTCCCAAGTCCCAATCAGAGGCACTTTTCCTCCTCTACTTTTAACTCCATCACTAACTTGCTTTGGCAGAGACTGTTAATTGTTTTCCTATATTTATTCTTCCTTTTTTTCTACAGTAATATAAGTTTCAGCTGAGCACATTGTTGCCCAGCCAGAGACTACATTTTCTAGCTTCCTTTGCTGCAAATTGTGGCCATGTGACGAGGTTCTGGCCAATAGGATGTGACTGGAGTACATGCATCTAACTTCTGGACCATGCCCTTGAAAGAAACACACCTTCACCTTTGCCTGCATCCCTTCCCACTGGTTGTACCGCCTTTGGCCATGCAGGGGGCACAATACTTTAGGGATTGCAAGGAGCCTTGATCCCTGACCACCTGATCTGCTGTACTGCCCCGGTCCTCCTGCATGGATTGTTTTATGAGAAAGAAATAAAGTTCAGTTTCATTTAAGCCACTATATTTTTGTGTGTTATTATAGCTCATCCTTTCTCCTAATTAATCCATCTGCCCCATGATGTTGGGTTAGATCTTCATTTCTCATGAAGTTTATCTCCTAAAATAATGATTTTCAATCCGTGGGTCACAGGGCCATGAGAGTCTGTAGTGTCAATACAAAGGATCATAGGATTCAAATCCCTAAGAAGTACTGTCTGCGTGCGGATGCAACATCTGCTTGAGATATAGAGACTGCAATTTTTGTGTGTGTGTGTGAGGAAGATTTGCCCTGAGGTAACATGCATTGCCAATCTTCCTCTTTTTTTTTTTTTTTTTTTTGCTTGAGGAAGGTTAGCCCTGAGCTAACACCTGTGCCAATCCTTCTCTACTTTGTATGGGGGATGCCTCCACAGCATGGCTGATCGAGTGGAGTAGGTCCCCACCTGGGATCCAAACCTGTGAACCCAGACCGCCCAAGCAGAGTGCATGGAATTTTAACCACTTGGCCATGGGGCTGGCCCCTGCAATTTTTGAAATATATATGACATGATTATAAAAATTTATTTAAAATCATTAAGGAATTTCTTGAAAGTATGTTGGTGATGAATCTTTTAGCTTTGTACATCTGAAAAAATCTATTTCACTCTTGTTTTTGTAAACAAACACTGGTAAAGAACTCTAGGTTGACTTTTTTTTTTTTTTGGTACTTTAAAGATGTTGCTCCAAGGTTGTTTCCAGATTACGTTGTTTCAGATGCAAAGTCTTCTATCATCCTTATCTTTGGTCCTCTGTTTCTTTTTTTCCCTCTGGCTGCTTTTTAAGATTTTTTTACCCCTTTTCATTAGTTTTTAGAAGTTTGACTATGATGTCTTTGGTGGTGTTTTTTCTTTTTTCTTTTTTTCTTAAATTTGAAAAATCTTTTCTTGATCACCCTATCATATATTAAAAATACATTAAATATATATATATTTTATTGCAGTAATATTGGATTATAACATTGTATAGCTTTCAGATGTACATCATAATGTATTTCCAATTCTGTGTAGATTACATCATGTTCCCCACCCAAAAACTAATTATTGTCCATCACCACACATGTGAGCCTAATCACCCCTTTTGCCCTCCCCCCTCCCCCCTTCCCCTATGGTAACCACCAATCCAATCTCTGTTGCTATGTGTTTGTTTGTCATTGTTTTTGTCTTCTACTTATGAGTGAGATCGTATGGTATTTGACTTTCTCCCTCTGACTTATTTCACTTAGCATAACATCCTCAAGTTCCATCCATCTTGTCACAAATGGCCAGATTGCATAATTTCTTGTGGCTGAGTAGTATTCCATTGTGTATATACAGCATATCTTCTTTATTCATTTGTCCCTTGATGGGCACCTAGGTTGCTTCCAAGTCTTGGCTATTGCGAATAATGCTGTAATGAACATAAGGGTGCATCTGTCCTTACACATTTATGTTTTCAAGTTCTTTGGATGAATACCCAGCAGTGGAATAGCTGGATCATATGGTAGATCTATTCTTAATTTTCTGAGGATGCTCCATACTACTTTCCATAGTGGCTGCACCAGTTTGCACTCCCACCAGCAGTGTACGAGGGTCCCCTTCTCTCCACATCCTCTCCAACACTTGTTGTTTCCTGTCTTGTTAATTATAGCCATTTCTGACCAGAGTGAGATGATACCTCATTGTAGTTTTGATTTGCATTTCCCTGATAGCTAATGATGTTGAACATCTTTTCACTGTTGGCCATCCGTATATCTTTGGAAAAATCTCTGTTCACGTCTTTCGCCCATTTTTTAATTGGGTTGTCAGGTTTTTTGTTGTTGAGATGTATGAGTTCTTTGTATATTTTGGATATTAATCCCTTATCTGATATATGGTTTGCAAATATCTTCTCCCAATTGTTAGGTTGTCTTTTTGTTTTGTTGATGGTTTCCTTTGCTGTGCAGGTGGTGTTTTTTCTTAACTTGGGAGTTTGTTGAGCTTCTTGGAGCTGTAGGTTTATAGTTTAAATCAAACTGTGAAAACTTCAGCCATACTCAGAATAGCCAACACAATATTGAAGGAGAAGAACAGAACTGAAGAACTGACACTACCTGACTTCAAGACTTACCATAAAGTTATAAAAATCAAACAGTGTGGTTTTGGCAAAAGAATAGACAAATAGACCAATGGAACAGAATGGAGAGTCCAGAAACAGACATTCAAAAATATAGTCATTTCATCTTTGACGAAGAAATATAGACAATTCAATGGAGAAAGGATTGTCTTCTCAAAAAATGATGCTGGAACAACTGGACATCCACGTGCCAAAAAAATGCATCTAGACACAGACCTTATGCCTTTTGCTAAAATTAACTCAAAATGGATCATAGACCTAAATGTAAAATACAAAACTATAAAATTTCTATAGAAACGTAGGAGAAAATTTAGATGACCTTTGGTTTGGCGATGACTTTTTAGATAAAACATCAAAGGCACAATCCAAGAAAGAAAAAATGAGTAAATTGGACTTCATTAAAATTAAAAACTCTGCTCTGCAGAAGACACTGTCAAGAGAATAAGAAGACAAGCCACAGACTGGGAGAAAATATTTTCAAAAAACCATATGTGATAAAGGACTGTTCTTTAAAACATACAAAGAAATCTTACCACTCAACAATAAGAAAATGAACAACCCAATTAGTAAATGAGCAAAAATTCTGGACACCTCACCAAAGATGATATACAGATGGCAAATAAGCATATAGAAACCTGCTCAACATCATACATCATTAAGGAATATCAAATTAAAACAACAGTGAGACAACACTGTGCGCCTATTAGAATGGGTAAAATCCAAAACACTGAAAACACCAAATACTGGTGAGGATGTGGAGGAAAAGAAATTCTCATTGCTGGTGGGAATGCAAAATGATGCAGTCACTTTGGAAGACAGTCTGGCAGTTTCTTACAAAACTAAACATACTCTCACCATACCATCCTGCAACTGAATTTCTTGGTATTTACACAAATGAGTTGAAAACATGTCCATACAAAAACCTGCACACAAGTAGGTGAGTAGATAAAAGAACTGTGGTGCATCCACACAGCAGAATAATAATGTGTTAAAAAGAAATTTGCTATTAAGGCATGAAAAGACATGGAGGAAACTTAAAAGCACATTGCTAAGTGAAAGAAGCCAGTCTGAAAGATGACTGTATGGCATTCTGGAAAAGGCAAAACTATAGAGACATTATAAAAAAAATCCGTTGCCAGGGCCTTGGGTGGCAGGAAGGAAGTATAAATATATTTTCCTAATATCCAATATTTCCAGTGGCATTTTGTCTGTTTTAGGTGTTTCAGGTGGGAACATAATTCTGGTCCCTGTTGTTCCGTGTTGATCAGAAGTAGAAGTCCCTCCATTAATGAACTAATAGTAGCCTTGCACTATGTATTTTCTTGATCTATGTTATTTGTGTTACTACTGTTTTATGGGAGAGATTCTAGGAATTTTTGATATTGAAGGAGGGCCCTCATAAACACTTCAGCTGAAAAATGGGCAAAGACCAGGGACAGGCAATTCATACAAGAAGAAACTGAAATACTAAAAATGAAAAAAAGACCATTTTTGAACTTAAAACATTTTTACCTATCATCCTGGCAATCATGAAAAACCTAATGCTCAGGGCTGGTAAGGATATGGGAAATGGACACTGTCATACTCTCACAATACGAGGAGAGAAACAAAATTTCTTTCTAGCTTTATTGAGAAATAATTGATATACATCACTGTCTAAGTTTAAGGTGCACAGCATGATGGCTTGATTTACATATATTGTGAAATGATTACCACAGTAGGTTTAGTTAACATTCATCATCTCACATAAATACAATAAAAAGAAAAGAAAAAAATGTCTCGATGTGATGAGAACTCAGGATCTGCTCTCTTAACACCTTTCCTATATATCATACAGCAGTGTTGACTGTAGGCATCATGCTGTTATGTTACATCCTAGGACTTATTTATCTTATATCTGGAAGTTTGTACCTTTTGGCCACCTTCCTCCAATTCCCTCTCCCCTCACTCCTGCCTCTGATAACCACAAAGCTGATCTCTTTCTCTATGAGTTCGTGTGGTTTTTGTTTTTGGTTTAGATTCCACATATAAATGAGATCATACTGTATTTATCTTTCTCTGTCTGACTCATTTCGCTTAGCATAATGCCTTCAAGGTCCATCCCATTTTTTTGCAAGTGATCGGGCTTCCTCATTTTTTTATGGCTGTATAATTTCCATATATCTACACCATGACTTCTTTATCCATTTATCCATTGATGGGCACTTAGGTTAGAAAGAAACGTTTTATACATCTTATGGAGGGCAATTTGACATATACAAAATGTTCATTGTGCATACCTGTGACCCTACATTTCCACTTTTAGGATATTTTCCTGCAGAGATAATTAGGCGAATGTACAAAAGTGAAGATGAGCATCACACACTGTTTATAACCTTAAAACTTTGAAAATAGTAAATTGTCCATCCAAAGGAAGGATTAGTTACCTAAATTATGACACATTTACATATTGGAGCACTGCCAGCTGCTAAAAAGAATGAGGTCAAGGTGGTTTTTTTAAGTGAAAGTAGCAGCTTCCACAAGACCATGTGAAATATGATTCTATTTAAGTAAATATTTTATATATAACATTAAAAGCATAGGTTTTTAATGATATTCACTAAAATGTGGACAGAGGCTGTCTCTGGGGAGTGACCTATTTTTGGCTGAGGTGGAGGTGGAAGGAAAGTTGCATTTTCACTTACATTCTGGTGATGCTTGGCTTTTTTACAGTGTATATCCAGTATTTTATAATTTTCAAAAATAAGGAAGATTTAATTTGTTTTGAGGAAGACTGGCCCTGAGCTAACATCTGCTGCCAATCCTCCTCTTTTTGCTGAGGAAGACTGGCCCTGAGCTAACATCCGTGCCCATCTTCCTCTACTTTATATGTGGAACACCTGCCATAGCATGGCTTGCCAAGCAGCGCGTAGGTTCACACCGGTGAACCCTGGGCCACGGAAGCAGAATGCGTGAACTTGACCATTGGACCACCAGGCCGGCCCCTAGGAAGATTTAAATTTTGACACCGGAAATAAATAGGAGAGATCCTCACATTTGAAAACGGTTGGGACTACTGGTTTATATGATTACTAAAATTCCTTATTGATTTAATATTCTGTACTTCTAATCTCTAGACTAACCTTTCAGATTCCTCCTAACGCTGTAAGTCCGTGGCTTCCTCCTCTTGCTGCAGTGCCATGACAAATGTGAACTGCTTAGGGAAAGCATAGGCATTACCTGATGGGGGACCCTCATGCTGCCTCAAGTAATTGTTATTTTTCCTCATATTTCAAGTGGCTTTCTTCCTGGGTGACAATCTTGAGCTGGTTATGGGAAACATGCAGAAAGGCATTTGAGGTCGGAAAAGCTAGAAGTGGTTCGAGGAAACTTTGCACTTCTTTGGGGGTCAGAGGTTGTCCAGATTTGAGAGGAAAGGGAGAAGCATGGGTTGACTTTTCATATATATCTAGACTTTTCTATTTTACTCCCAATTCAAGACATCACTACTAAGATGGCTTATCATTCATTCAGTAAGAATTTATTATCTCCAATTTGGTATGACTGAACCGTATTTTCCTCCCGGAGCTCTTTCTCTTACTTATCTTGGCAAGCTAAAAAACTCAAAATTATTTTGAATTCATTTCTAGTAGTTTGCCTCATGTACTCAATTAGTTGTTAAATTCTGATTCAAACTTGTAGTTTATGATTCACTACAAGAAACTAGTTTCTTTGTAGTGTCTCTCAGCTGTTCTGCCCATTTTTCTCAGTCTTATTTGTGTTGTCTTTCCAACTCTGACTGTTTCTTACTTGGAATTTAAAAATGTCTTTCCACCTAGAATTGTGAATTTAGACCAATACTAAGTCAGTTTAGATCATCACAATGTAAGTATTTTAAGTACTGTCATGCACCTCATAAGGATGTTTTGGTCAATGACAGACTGCGTATATGACGGTGGTCCCATAAGATTAGTACCATATAGCCTAAGTGTGTAGCAGGCTATACCATCTAGGTTTGTGTAAGCATGCTCTATGATGTTCACAACCATGAAGTCGCCTAATGACATGTTTCTCAGAACGTATCCCCGTCATTAATCACACAAGACTGTACTTATTTTTCTATCTACTTTATGCTAAGAATTGAGTGTGTATGTGTGTGATTGTGTAGGTGTGGTGGGTTATGGTGGGATGGTGGGGACAATGACGTGTAAAGTAATAGAAGACAGAACCCATGCCTTAGAATTACGTGAAGTTGATTAAACTCTTTTGTGATGGTCTGGCTTCAGACCCAACTACAAAATCTCCCAAGAATTACATCAAAATAAAAGGCCTGATCAAGAAATTCAAAACTTCATCAGTCCTGGTTTGCCTTACGCTCCTTCCAACACTGATTTCTGCTTGTCCTTTGTTGTTCACCATGCCCCACATTCATCTGCCTCTCCCTGGACTCATTCACACAAGGGTGATCACTGGCTCCAATCACCAAGGCCAAACTTCCACTGAAGGTGTCCTTCAACTCCTGGCTTGTAGTGTCCCAGTAACTCCTGGCCCTCTTCTTATCACTACCACCACTTTTTCTATATCCCCCAAATACTTGTTGGAGTTCTCATTAGGTGCTTGCTGAAGCAATCTTAAGTGATGACATTCTCAATTAGGAAAATAAGGACTATTGGACTCATAACCCAGAACCCACTCAAACAGTTTGCATTTTTCCACAACAGATGTACATATACATAAAACCAGGTCTTTGAGGGCAAGGGCTCTGTCTTCTTCATCTTGTGTGTCTTCTACTACATGTACCAGAGAGCCTTAGCTGTACAATCTTAGTTGTTTAACAAAAGTTTGTTGAATTAATGAACAGTGAATATTTTGTATACAACTAGACTCTCTGAGTGTGGGGTGTCCAGTTAGTTCTCTTGGCTTTGTTTTGGTAAAGTCTCTCCATTCATTCTTAGCCGTATTTTAAACCTAACTTTGCCGTTCAATATTATTATTTTCTATTACTGATAAGGTTTGATATTCTTTATTATAGTTTTTTCCACTCTTATTTTATCTTAAAAATCACGTAAGCACTTGTGCTATAGACTGTAAACGTTGTGTCCCCCCAAATTCATATGTTGAAACCTAGTCCCCAGTATGATAGTATTTTGAGATAAAGCCTTTGGGAGGTGATTAGGTCATAAGGGCAGAGCCCTCATGAATAGGATTAGTGCCCAAATAAAAGATTCTAGAGAGCTCCCTCTCTGTGTGAAGACGCTGCAAGGAGAAAGCCGTCTATGATCTAGAAAGCAGGCTCTCACCAGACACTGAATCTGCTGGCACCTTGGTCTTGGACTTCCCAGCCTCCAGAACTGTGAGAAATAAATGTCTGTTGTTTATAAGCCACCCAGTCTGTGGTATCTGTTATAGCAGCCCAAATATACTAACACAACTTCTGAAACATGCACATTCTCTAGGCCCTTTCCAAATCTAGGGGAATGGAAAATTCTGTGGAAGGTCCTGACAATCTGTAATTTTAACAGGTCCTGAGAATCTCTCTATTTTCTTTTACTGAGGTCATAATAGTTTATAACATTGTGTAATTTTGGTTGTACATTATTATTTGTCAGTCACCATATATATATATGCCCATTTACCCCTTATGACCCCCAACCCCCTTCCTCTCTGGTAACCACTAGTTTGTTCTCTTTGTCCATGTGTTTGTTTGTCTTCCACATATGAGTGAAATCACATGGTGTTTGTCTTTGTCTGGCTTATTTCGCTTAATATAATAGCTGCAAGATCCATCCATGTTGTTGCAAATGGGATGATTTTGTCTTTTTTTATGGCTGAGTAGTATTCCATTGTATATATATATCATGGCTTCTTTATCCATTCATCAATCAGGTGGGCACTTGGGTTGATTCCACTTTTAGCTATTCTGAATAATGCTGGATTGAACATAGGGGTGCATAAGTCTCTTTGAGTTGTTTATTTCAAGTTCTTTGGATATCCCAATAGTGGGATAGCTGCGTTATATGGTATTTCTATTTTTATTTTTTGAGAAATCTCCATGCTGTTTTCCATAATGGCTGCACCAGTTTGCATTCCCACCAGCAGTGTATGAGCATTTGCTCTTCTCCACAACCTCTCCAACATTTGTTATTTTTTGTCTTGGTGATTATAGCCGTTCTAACACGTGTAAGATGATATCTGAATGTAGTTTTGATTTGCATTTCCCTGAAGATTCGTGATGTTGAACATCTTTTCATGTGCCTATTGGCCATCCATATACCTTCTTTGGAAAAAATGTCTGTTCATATCTTCTGCACATTTTTGATTGGTTTGTTTGTGGTTTTTGCTGTTGAGTTGTGTGATTTCTTTATATATTTTGGAGATTAACCCCTTGTCCAAAATATGATTTACAAATATTTTCTCCCAGTTGGTGGGTCGTCTTTTCGTTTTGTTCCTAGTTTTCTTGCCTTGCAGAAGCTCTTTAGTTGGGTGAAGTCCCATTTGTTAATTTTTTCTTTTGTTTACCTTGCCTGAGTAGATATGGTATTCAAAAAGATTCTTCTAAGACTGATGTCAAAGAGTGTACTGCCTGTATTTCTTCTAGGAATTTTATGACTTCACGCCTTACCTTCAAGTCTTTAATCCATTTTGAGTTAATTTTTGTGTATGGCGAAAGATAACTGTCTGCTTTCATTCTTTTGAATGTTGCTGCCCAGTTTCCCAACACCATTTATTGAAGAGCCTTTCCTTTCTCCACTGTATGTTCTTAGCTCCTTTGTTGAAGATCAGCTGTCCATAGATGTGTGGTTTTATTTCTGGGCTTTCAATTCTGTTCTATTGATCTGTGTGTATGTTTCTGTACCAGTACCATGATGTTTTGATCACTACAGCTTCGTAGTATATTTTCAAGTCAGGGATTGTGATGCCTCCAGCTGTATTCTTTTTTCTCAATATTGCTTTAGCTATTTAGGGTCTTTAGTTGCCCCCTATGAATTTTAGGATTCTTTGGTCTATTTCCATGAAGAATGTCATTGGGATTCTGATTGGGATTGCACTGAGTCTGTAGATTGCTTTAGGTAGTACAGACATTATAAGTATATTTATTCTTCCAATCCATGTGCATGGAATATCTTTCCATTTCTTTATATCATCATCAATTTCTTTCAATAATGTCTTATAGTTTTCATTGTTTAGGTCTTTCACTTCCTTAGTTAAATTAATTCCTAGATACTTTATTCTTTTTGTTGCGATTGTAAATGGGAGTGTATTCTTGAGTTCTCTGTCTGTTAGTTTGTTATTAGAGTATAGAAATACAATAGATTTTTGTAAGTTGATTTTACACCCTGCAACTTTGCTGTAGTTGTTGATTATTTCTAACAGTTTTCCAATGGATTCTTTAGGGTTTTCTATATACAAAATCATGTTGTGTACAAACAGCAAGAGTTTCACTTTTTCATTGCCAATTTGGACACCTTTTATTTCTTTTTCTTTCCTAATTGCTCTGGCCAAAACCTCCAGTACTATATTGAATAAGAGTGGTGAGAGTGGACACCCTTGTCTTGTTACTCTTTTCAGAGGGATGGCTTTCAGTATTTCCCCGTTGAGTATGATGTTGGCTGTGGGTTTGTCATATATAGCCTTTATTATGTTAGTACTTTCCTTCCATACCCATTTTCTTGAGATCTTTTGTTGTAAATGGATGTCGGATCTTGTCAAATTCTTTTTCTGCATCTATTTAGATGATCATGTGGTTTTTATTCCTTATTTTGTTAATGTGGTATATCACATTGATTTTGTGGATGTTGAACCATCCCAGCATCCCTGGTATAAATCCTACTTGATCATGGTATATGATCCTTGTAATATATTGCTGTATTTGGTTTGCCAATATTTTGTTAAGGATTTTTGCATCTATGTTCATCAGCTACATTGGCCTGTAATTTTCCTTCTTTGTATTGTCCTTGTCTGACTTTGGGGTCAGGGTGTTAGGAAGTGTTCTTTCTTCTTCAATTTTTTGGAATAGTTTGAGAAGGATCGGTATTAAATCTCCTTTAAATGTTTGGTAGAGTTCTCCAGAGAAGCCATCTAGTCCTGGACTTTTATTTTTTGGGAGGTTTGTGATTACTGTTTCAATCTCCATACTTGTGATTGGTCTATTCAGATTCTCTGTTTCTTCTTGGTTCAGTTGTGGGAGGTTGTATGAGTCTTAAGAATTTATCCGTTTCTTCTAGATTGTCCAATTTGTTGGCACGTAGTTTTTCATAGTATCCTCTTGTAATCCTTTGTATTTCTGTGGTATCTGTTGTAATTTCTCCTCTTTCATTTGTACTTTTATCTATATGAGTCATCTCTCTTTTTTTCTTAGTGAATCTGGCTAAGGGTTTGTTAATTTTGTTTATCTTCTCAAAGTAATAGCTCTTAGTTTCATTGATCCTTTCTACTGCTTTTTTTCTTTGTTTGTTTCAATTTAATTTATTTCTGCTCTAATTTTTAGTATTTCCCTCCTTCAGCTGATTTGGGCTTTGTTTGTTCTTCTTTTTCTGGTTCTGTTAGGTGTAGTTTAAGATTACTTATTTGAGATTTTTCTTGCTTGTTAAGCTGGGCCTCTTAGGACTACTTTTGCTGCATCCCATATAAGTTGGTATGATGTATTGTCATTTTCAATTATCTCCAGGTATTTTTTGATTTCTCCTTTAATTTCTTCAGTGATCCATTGGTTGTTCAGTAGCATGTTGTTTAGTCTCCACATATATGCCACTTTCCCAGCTTTTTTCTTGTGGTTGATTTCTAGTTTCATAGCATTATGGTCAGAAAAGATGCTTGATATAATTTCAGTTTTCTTAAATTTATTGAGTCTTACCTTGTTTCACAACATATGGTCTATATTTGAGAATGTTCCATGTGCACTGGAGAAGACTGTGTATTCTGCTGTTTTGGGATGGAGTGTTATATATATAACATATATATACATAATATATATATATAACTATATATGTATATTAAGTCCATCTGGTCTAGTTTTTTAATTCCATATTTCCTTGTTGACTTTCTGACTGGATGATCTATCCACTGCTGTAAGTGAGGTGTTAGGGTTCCCAGCTATTATTGTTTTGCTATTAATATCTCCTTTCATGTCTGTTAATAGTTGCTTTATGTGCTTTGGTACTCCTGTGTTAGGTGCATATAAATTTATGGGTTGTATCTTTTTCATGGAGCGTCCCTTTTTATCATCATATTCTCCCTCCCTTTGTCTCTCATTGCCTTTTTTATCTTGAAGTCTACTTTGTCTGACACAAGTATGGCAACACTTGCTTTCTTTTCTTGGCCATTAGTTTGGAGTATCACCTTCCATCTCTTCACTCTGAGCCTGTGTTTGTCTTTAGAGCTGAATTGTATTTCCTGGAGGCAGCATATTGTTGGTTCTTGTTTTTGAATCCATCCAGCCACTCTGTGTCTTTTGATTGGAGAATTCAATCCATTTACATTTAGAGTGGTTATTCATATATGAGGGCTTAATGCCACCATTTTATCACTTATTTTCTGGTTGTTCTGTAGTTCCCTTGTCTCTCATCCTATGTATTTTGGACTGCCAATTCAGTTTGGTGGTTCTCTATGTTGGTTTTCTCAATTTTCTCCTTATTTATCACTTGTGTCTCTGTTCTGATTTTTTGTTTAGTGGTTACTGTGAGGTTTGTATAAAAAGATCTAGTAGATGAGATAGTCCACTTTCTGATGCCTCTTATTTCCTTAGTCTAAGCAGGATCCATCTCTTTTCTCTTCCCTGTCTAATTTATTATTGTTACAATTTATTCAGTTTTGTGTTGTGAGTTTGTGGTTAAAATGCAGTGATTATATTTTTGATGTTTCCCTTCCCTTTACCTTTAATGTTATAATTGTTTGCTAACCTATTCCGATAGAGAGCTGCAATTTTCTGATTTTTGTCTGCCTATTCATCTCCTTGCTCAAAGCTTTTTAAACTATTTCTTTCTTTTTCAGGTATGAGGGCCTTCTTGATCATTCCTTGTGGGGTGGGTCTTGTGATGAACTCCCTCAGCTTTTGTTTATCTGGGAAAATTTTTATTTCTCCATTATATCTGAAGGATAGCTTTTCTGGATAGAATATCCTTGGCTGAAAGTTTTTGTCTTTTAGAATTTTGAATATATCATTCCACTCTCTCCTAGCCTGTAATGTTTCCACTGAGAAATCTGCTGAAAGCCTGATAGGAGTTCCTTTATTTGT
This sequence comes from Equus caballus, assembly GCF_041296265.1. NCBI lineage: Eukaryota > Metazoa > Chordata > Mammalia > Perissodactyla > Equidae > Equus > Equus caballus. The sequence continues at coordinate 46,146,482 of NC_091687.1, forward strand.
TTTCTTCTGCCTTGCTGCCCTTAATATTTTTTCTTTGTCATTGACTTTTGCCAAATTTATTAATATATGCCTTGGAGAAGGTCTTTTTACATTGATGTACTTAGGAGTTCTATTAGCTTCTTTTACTTGTAATTCCAGCTCCTTTCCCAGATTTGGGAACTTCTCAGCTATTATTTCTTTGAACAAGCTCTCTGCTCCTTTCTCCCTCACTTCTCCCTCTGGAATATCTATAATCCTTATGTTACAATTCCTAATCAAGTCGGATATTTCTCAGAGAATTTCTTCATTTCTTTTTAGTCTTAGTTCTCTGTCCTCCATCTGAATCATTTCTATATTTCTGTGCTCTAATTTGCTAATTTTGTCATCCATAATATCAGCTCTGTTATTCAAGGACTCCAGATTTTTCTTTATCTCATTCATTGTATTTTTCATCTCCAACATTTCTGATTGGTTTTTCTTTATAGTTTCAATCTCTTTTGTGAAGAATTCCCTCTGTGCATTGATCTTAATTCTGATTTCATTGAAGCTTCTTTCTGAATTTTCTTGTAACTTGTTGAGGTTTTTTTATGATAGCTATTTTGAATTCTCTGTCATTTATATTGTAAATTTCTGTGCCTTCAGGATTGATTTCTGGGTGCTTATCATTTTCCTTCTGGTCTGGAGTATTAATGTACCTCTTCATACTATTTGATGGGGTGGATTTGTGCTTTCACATAGTGGAAGTATCTGGTTGCAGATTCCACTGTTGCCACTCTCAGGAGCTGTGTCTTCTGAGCCTGCTGCAATGCCTGTCAGCTGTGCCTGACCTTTGGTAGCTATCTTGACAGAGTCTGTCTCTGTTTGCCTGCTCACCACTGCTACTTTACACCCTGTATGTGCTGGCGCTCTGGTGGGGGCCCCTGCTCTGGCCGACTGGCACAGCTGGCGTGCCAGGCAGGGGAAGGGGCACTTTCTCTCATGTGCAATCTTGGCGGGGCTCCCACTTTGCCCTCGCTATCTGCTCTCCTGCACTGCTTTGCTCCATGAATACACCCCTGTGATTGCTTTGCCTCCTCGGGATGGAGCTTTCCCATGGGCTGTGAGGAAACTCAGAGAGCGAAGGTGTTCCTGTGGAGGACTGCTCCCTCCTCGCTCTCCTCTCAAGCCTTCATGGTCACTTGCCCTAGGCTGCTAGGCTGCTGCAATTGGAGGAGTGAGAGGATATCCCCTTACCTTCTTCCATTACCTCCTGGAGGGTCCAGCACCTCCACCTTCAGACATATGGCTGTGTAGGTCTTTCAGACATCTATTGTGTTGTGTTAATGTCCTCTGTTATTTTATGAATGTCCTTATCATTGTATCTCATGGAGGAGAGTCTAAGGGAAGAGCTTACTCCATCATGATGTTGATATCACTTTCTAAGAATCTATATTTGTGACACTCAACTCAAGTGATTCTTATGGACAGAGAAATTTGGAAACTGCTTTATTGAGAAGCTCAATATGTATTAGTTGAGGTTAATGATTATATTTGATCTTTATGCCAAATACAATTCCTTGAGTGTTAACTTGATGTCAAAATGCCTGAAGTCCAATCTCAGTAATTACCATCTCAGTGATTTGGGGCTAGTCCAGTGTTTCCCAAACCTGTCTGCCAATTAGAATCACAGGGCTCTTTACAAAAATTCTAAAACCCAGGCCACTCTCAAGACCAATTAAATCTCATTTTCTAGGGCTGCAACATAGGCATCAGTATTCTTTATGCTCCCAGTTTGGTGATTCCAACATGCAGACAAGTTTGGGAACAACTGGATTAATCATTTACCCTCTCTAAGCCTGTTTCTTTGTGAGTAAAATGTGGATAATAACTCCCATTCTAAAATGCTATTAGGAATTAATCTAATTAATGCATGTGACTATACATTATAAATGATAAAACTCTATAAAAATCTAATGCCTTATATTTTAGACTTCAAAATATTTTGAAGTATAATTAACATATGTGCAGATAAGAATTTTTACATTTTCTTTATCTTTATAATTGTGATTGTCAGTTCAACAGTTTAGCTTGATAGAGTCAGCTTGCAAAAGAAACCACCATTCAGAAAGCTGTCCTTACAATTTAGGTACATTTCCATCAGATGGCAAAAACATATCTATGGTCCCGGTTTAAAGCAGTAGTTCTCAGCTCTTACAGTGTATCAAAATCTCCCTTGGCTGGGGTTTGTCTCCAAAGATTTTGATTCAATAGGTCTTGAGTGGGATTCTAGCAACTATAAGTTTATGAAGATCAGCATGTCAATCTCATGCCCTGTTGCTAACCATGATGAGTTTACTCTTTCTGTTTAGGCCCTCTGCTCAATCCACCAGGTTTAGTAAAAAATGTTCTACTTTTTTAATGTCAGAAGTCTCTTCATCATGTAAAGCAGAAAAGAATTTTAGAATAGTTTAAAAAATATTTGAATCCATGTTGATACCATTCCTTACTACCACTGCCATTCAATCTTTTTCTAATCTAATCTTATAATTTTTATTTAAAATTTATCCTGGCCTTCTTGATATATACTCAACATTCCCAGTGGCCATGACCGCTGTTTGCCTCTTAAAAGAGGCAGAGAATGTGTTGTTCCCCTGCTGGTCTGGAATTTGTCTCTCCGGGGCCACGGTTCTTAAACTTTAGAGTGTATAACTAGTACCTGAGAGGCTCATTAACAATGTACAGTCCACCACAGACCTAGTGGATTAGCCTCTGGGTTGAGGCCCAGGATCCTGCATTTAAGTTATCTCCCTATGTTATTCTGATGCATACTAAATTTTGAGAACCATTGGCTCTATGGAACCAAGAGAATGGGATAGCTTTGGTAAGGTAAAGAACACTAAGGGAGGGCTTCTGGGATCCAGATGCAAAACTTATAAGGACTCTCTTCTCTTCTCTCCTTCCTGTGCTTCATCTTTGTGCAAATAGTGGTAAGTAACTATGTTGTTATTCAGGGACCCTGAGGAGAGTTATCAAGCATTGGTTGGTGTTAGTTCTCAACCTCAGGAGTTTCCCAGGGTGAAACTGGGAACTAACCCCCATACACAGAGGACAAGGAGAGACTGAAGAAAGAGGCAGAAGACTTCAGATTGGCAGGTGGCAGTTTTAATGAGCGAGGAAACTTACGTATGAGGCTTGTCTCCAGTGCCACAAGGTGGGTAGATCTCCACATCTGCCCACCAGAATCTTAAGAGTTTGGATAGAGGCCTTAATGGGGTTCAGTCATAAATACCATCTGGACGATTTCAACAACACTGCTCTCTCAAGGCTGTGTCTTTGAAATGGCCCCCGCTGTGGGAATGGTGGGCAGAATGTAAATTCTAAGGATGGGGAGGAGGTAAGGAGCCTCGGATTTCCTGGGTGCAGCTCAAGGGTCAGCTGGCAGTCAAGTCCTCTCGATGACCTCCTCTACCACTTGGTGAGTTTGTAACAGTAGGGCCTACCAACTTTTGTTTCCAGTCCCAGCACGGAGCCTGGGTCAGAGAAGATGCAGTAAATACTGGTTTATGTTGAGGAAATACTCATTTTCCTTCTCTTTCTCTGTTTTCCTTTCCTTCCTCAACCCAACCTTTTCTCATCTATTGTCTTTTTTCCCTGGTTTGTTGGTTTGTGGTCCACTCATGAAGAAACACCCATTTAGAACAGAGCTAGACATCAAAAAGAAAAACCCTATTTCTGAAATATTGATAACAATTAAATCACCCAATTCATCTTTAAATTTCACTAACAGCACACTTGATAATTCACTTGGGTTAATTACTTTTACTGTATGTATAATTGTGTTTGGCTCATCTTTAGTTTCATGACTATGCTTTTATTTCCAACTGTTTTCTTTCACTTACGAGCATTTTAATATATCCTGAGGCTTCATCTGCCTTTGATTTCAGATAAATTGTGCTCCTTCTGCAAAATATGCAGTAAATGATTTTCTACTAAAATATGTTGAATTGGTAGGAACGCATGATAAGGATGGATCATTTGATTTTCATATTTGGTATTTTATGTCTTAAAGAAACTTGTGAATTGCTAATCAATTTTTATGTTAAATTGGTATTGAATAAGGATTAGCTCCAGCAGTACTTGAAGCCAGCAGAATCTTAAGATTAGACTTAAAAAAAGAGTTAGATTATCATAAAAGCAGGCAAATTGATTAATCTTTTCCAAAAGCTTTGCTTAAAACTGCAATTATATACATCTCTCTGTCCACTTCCCCTCCCATCCTGCCCCTGTAGATAAGTTGTTTTCTTTATTGTCGTTTGCAAAGGACTAACCACAATGGCTAGATCAGCGCTGTTTAAATAAGAACCATAATCTTATCCCCACCATCTCTACTTTTGTTTAAGCATTGTTACTTCTTGTAAAAATTATGGCAGTTACTTGTCCTCCCAGAAGTACTCTCCCAATCCATTCTCTAGCCTGAGACTACAATAATCTTTCTAAAGTACAAATTTAATTATTTCTCTCTTTTGCCTAAAATCTTCTGTTGGTCCCCTATGTGGTTGTTATCTGTTTTTCTGGCCACTCAGAACTACTTCTTTATTTAGAAATGAAATGAGATTCTTAAATTTAATACGAGAGGGAGCATGTTCTAGTCTTTCCTGGGGAGTGGAAGCTAAAAGAGGACAAGAGCAAGAGCTGTCAATGCCCATGTTTTTTTTTAACCAAGTGCAGGAAGCCAGTCAACAGAGAGAAAGATCAAAGCCAAGCCACGGGGAGAAGCAGAGATGAGGGATAGGGAGCAGTCCCCTAGTGGTGTTAGAAGCCCTGGTTAAAGTTGTCCCTCACCCTGGGCTTACCTTTGTCCTTCCAGAATTCTGTTGTTCCACCCTTCCTGCATCACATGTGATACCCAGTACATTCCTTTAAATTCCCCCTTTCCACCTAAGCCAGTTGGAAATAAATTTTCATCACTTGCAAACAAAAGGGTCTTGGTTAGAATAGCTTGTAAGGCCCTTCATGAGATGGCCCCAGCTTATCAATTCAGTTTTCATATAACCCTTAGGAAAATGCTCAGCTGCAAGTAAGAGAACACAGACAAGTGACTTAAATAATAAAACCATTCCATTCTCCCACATACGAAGAAATGTAGACAAAGACAAAGATAGTCTCAGGGATGGCTTATCAGTTTAACTAAGTGCTGATGCCTTAGTCAGGTCTTTATAATTCTTTGGATCTTTTCCTTGATCACAAGATGGCCATAGCAGCTCCAGATAGTCTCTAAGACTTATATGAGCATCCCAGGCAGGAAAGAAGGGGGCAACAGCTTTCTCCTTGGGAGGGTCTGTTTTTGGTTTTAGATTGAAAGAGAAGCTTCAACTGACTTCTCTTTAGATTTCATTGGCCAGAACTGGGCCACATGCCCAAACCTAGACTTATCATGATTGTGAACTGAAAATTACCTCAATTCATTCCCTTGCTGTCCCTAAATCAATGGATCTGTGCCAATTATCTGGGGTTCTGTTTGCAGAGAAAGGAAAGTGGGGCTGCAGACAAGGAACCATGTCTCCCATGCATACATTCCCATCACTCTCCTTACCCTTCCACTACTACTGTCACCACCACCCCAATTCTAAGAGCTAGCCTTACTGAACAGCCTTCAACACTCGAACAAGCTATGCTCGCTGTGGTTTCTGGGCCTTTGCATGTAACTTTTGCTCTGCCCAGAACATGCTCTCTTTCCTTTATTTACTAGCACGCTGCTTTGCATGGCTCCTATTTCTCTCCTTAGGTCTCAGTTTAGATAGCATTTCCTTTAGAAAATCTTCCCTGACGCCCAATACCACAGCACTCTCTTGTTAGTCCTGTCTTAGAACTTGTCAAATTGTCCTGTAATTTTCTGTCTACTTTTTCATATCTCCTACTAGACTCTGAACTCTTTGATGGCTATTGACTGGCTCTTTTTTCTCTATGGCCTCACATAGAGCTTACACATGATAGATGATCAATAAATATTTGTAGAAGTAAATGAAGTGAAACACTTTTTGGGTGTACTCAAAATCAACTTGTGTTAAAAATCACTTAAAAAACTCATCGGAATGTGGGTTTTAATTTACTTCTGCTTTTTAAAAAGAAAATAGACAAAAGAATGATTTGCTCAAAAATTCCTAATAGACATTTACATTTAAATCTAGGTTCTGATGGCTTCCAAAGAAAGAGCATGATGAAGGATGATTTCCCACTTGGGTAGGTCAGTATTTATTCTGCCGGTCTCACACAAGAACTAAAGATTCTAAGAGTTTTTGAATGGTCCTTAAATAGTTTTTCAAATGGGCAGATTTCTGCATGTGGATTCATACCACTGAAACTAAAAGCAGCTAAGTGATGAACTTCCTTACTTGAATTTTATAAGATACTCTCTTACCCTTCAACTTCTTGCGACCATTTTATTAGGAAAAAACAATAATGTGATGTGACAAGACACTTTTAATCCCTTTTATAAGAAGATGAAGTTTTTTTTTAAAGACTGGCCCTGAGCTAGCATCTGTTGCCAATCTTTTTTTTCTTCTTCTCCTCAAAGCCCCCAGTAGAGTTAGATATTCTAGTTGTAAGTCCTTCTGTTTCTTCTATGTGGGATGCTGCCACAGCATGGCTTGATGAATGGTGCTAGGTCCGCACCCAGGATCCAAACTGGTGAAACCCTGGGCCTCCAAAGCAGAGTGTGCTGAGTTAACCACTTGGCCACGGTGCCAGCCCCCCGTAGAAGTTTAAATCAGAAAGGAATAAATGAGTGAAATGAAGTGGGAGAAAAATAATCACCAAATTTGATTAATATGATAGAGCAGCACTTTGAAATTTTTGCACTTTGAAGTTAAATATTGAGTTTGTAATTTATATGAGGTAATGAAACAGTCATTCACAAATTTTTAAAGAGAATTTACAAGACACAGTGATTTGAAATCTCTTTGGATTTTAGACATAGTATTGCCACTTTTGGGTGTCACATGCCGACCTTTTTCTGAGTGGTCTCCAAAAGCTACCAGTTTGGAGTGAGGCCCAAAGTGAGAGGGGCTCTCCAGCTGGCCCAGGCTGGCAGGTAAGCAGCTTGCCCCAGCCCTTGTGAGCCAGCAGATCCAGTGCTGCTGGAATGGTCTGTGGCCTGTCCAAACACTGTACAGAGCCCATGACAAGCCCCAGCAAGGCCATCACAGAGGAGACCCTTTGTGTTTGGGAAAATGCAAAGGCTCCTTTAGCAGATTACCCTTCATTTTGAGAAATGACTCCTGGCTTGTTGCTAGGCTCCTGTAGAGACTGAATCATGCAACCATCTGGCCTAAGATGGCCGTGGTACCTTGATGTCTGACATGAAATGGTGCTGTCACATACACTTAGCCATAAAGCCAGGCATTCCCAGTAGTAATCTACATCAAGTGGATTGAGAAGGAAGAGAAACCTTTGAGGCTGAACCTGTGAGAAGCCTGAAGACACAGGTAAGTTGTGTGAGCAGGTGGTGCACTCCTATACTACTCTTTCTTCCTTGTGCCTCATAGGGAGTTTCCTATGACTAGTGTACCAGAGACAGAGTAACTTGAACCTGGTGTACAGATGACTTTGCACGATATCATGGCACCAGACAGATGAAAGGAAGTGCGGTTGTTCTTCAGGGTGGCCCTGAACTGTAATTGAGAAGAAAAATGCTTACAATACTTCAACTTTGAGTGGAATTTTTTTATTTTTAAAAAATCATTTTATCGCATATTGGTTTCTAACATTGTGTAATTTCAGGTATGCATTATTATATATCAGTTTCTGTATAGACTGCATCGTGCTCTGCACCAATGTCTACTTCTTATCTGTCACCATACGTATGTGCCCCTTTACCCCTTTTGCCTACCCCCCACACCCTTCCCCTCTGGTAACCACTAATCTGTTCTCTTTATCCACGTGTTTGTTTATCTTCTATACATGAGTGAAATCATGCACTGTTTGTCTTTCTCTCTCTGGCTGATTTCACTTAACATGATACCCTCAAGGTCCATCCATGTTTTGCAAATGGGACGATTTTGTCTTTTTTTATGACTGAGTAGTATTCCATTGCATATATATATTGAGCAGAGATTTTATTGTTCATTTTGCATATAAAGAAACATTTTATTGTCCACTTTACCTGAGGTCAGGATCTATACTGATTCTTGAGCTAATTATTTGGCACAGAGGTGATATTCAAAATCTGTAACAAGTAAGGCAATTGGAATCTAGTACTGGAACTGGGGATGAAAATTCTCTGTTGTTCCAGACAGCCCTTTCATTGCTGGATTGAGGGGAGGTCAGTGATATCTCTGAGGGAAGGACTATAGTGACTTGGACAATGGTGGATACACTAGGGCAGGGGTTTGAGACAGTGGCAACATTTTAGAGATGGTTAAGGCTGAATGAGTACATAATAGGTCATTTTTAGTCCTGGTCTGACTAGATGGTCAGGGACTTAGAAGGATCAGGATTGGAAAACTGATGCCAAGGAGGGTTTAGGGAAGGGTGGATGGACCATCAGAATGGGCCCAGAGTGTGAGGATATCTCTGTCCATGCGAATCTTCACTAAGAGACCCCTATTGCAGAAGAGGTTCTTAATAACCAGAGGAACAAAATGATTCCTTTTGAGAGTCAGTCATCCGCCTTCTCCAGCCAGTCTTCTGGTTCATGGACATAACAGCTATGATGACCAGAATGGAAGTGATGCTTGGACTCAACAACATAAATTTCCTTTCACTGCGCCTGATCCCTAGACTGTTAGCAACAGTGAGCAGCAATGCACTTCTAGGAGACCTGGGTAACTACCCTGTGGCAGATAAATTATTTTGAGTTGGAAGTCCTCTTCATCATGGAGGAGCAGCAATTTATCCTCATTGGAATAGTCTTTCTGGATTTGGATTTGCTTTCTCTGCTTATATGCCTCTAAAGCATCACAGGATTCCATACGTAGGTTCTGACTGATGAACTCACTGCATTGCAAACAAGCAAGACAGTAGGCTGCTAACTAGCTTCATGGCCTTACTGCATAAATATCCAGTCATCGTGGTGAAGCCAGGCTTTATTGGAATGACCTATTGGAAACTTAGCCACAACATTTTCTAAGAAGTAGCACCTTGTGATATTGGCGTGCTATGTTGTAGGATGTAGAGCATGAGTAGAACCAGTGACCAATACATTTGATATTGTTTTCACAGCCGGAATACAACCTAGGACCTAGGGGTGAAGGCACATCTTTCAATTACACTTACTCTTTCACTTTCAGAATTTTTGCTTTAACTCTTTAAAATTATTTCTTTAAGTCTTTTAATTCTAAGGAATTCAGTACTCAGTGAAGGAGTGCTTCATCCAAGGGTTAAAAAAAATGTAGATTTTATTGAATTGGGAGCTGAGACTACCACCTGAACGTGTTGGATTCTTTGTGTAATCAGGGCAAAGATCCTTGGCAAGCTGTGGTGTTGGCTGAAAGCCGGGGGAACTTGGAACAAGCTGAGAAGGAATCTATCTTGTATGTCAGCTGCAGTCTTGTGAATGCCTGCAGAATGGAGGCCTGTAGCTTGTACCAGTATTTCCTTGCTGAGTATGCTATTTAGTCTCATGTTTCATTTTTTTTTTTTTTGGTTTTTTTTTTTTTAAAGATTTTATTTTTTCCTTTTTCTCCCCAAAGCCCCCCAGTACATAGTTGTATATTTCTCGCTGTGGGTTCTTCTAGTTGTGGCATGTGGGACGCTGCCTCAGCGTGGTCCGATGAGCAGTGCCATGTCCGCCCCCAGGATTCGAACCAACGAAACACTGGGACGCCTGCAGCGGAGCGCGCGAACTTAACCACTCGGCCACGGGGCCAGCCCCTCATGTTTCATTTTTAAATGAGAATTATAATAATTAAATTTTTTCTTTTCTTTCCTCTTTCTTTCTTCCAGGGGTATATAATGTCGTGGATGTATTTATCATGTCATTCAAAGGCTGTAAAATACTGAGATGGGATTGTGACTGAACTGAAGAGGAATGAACATAAGCCAGAGGTCCTCGACTTGAAGGCTGATATCTCACCTCTGTGTGCAGTGGCTGGGGATGACTGTGGTTGTCTCCCATTGCAGCTGTGTGAGCATTGGTTGGAACATGTGTTATGAGTGTTTTTTAGATATAGAGAAGAAAACGTATGTATATGAGAGTGTGTGTGTGTATGTGTGTGTGTGTGTGTGTGTGTTCTGGACAGCCAGAGGGTGGATTATAGCAGATACCTTTGGAGTAGCTGTATGGTCAGCTGTGATTTTTCCTTTGTCAGAGAGATTTTTCCTTTGCCCATAGACACAGGCCTCAGGAGATCAAATCTGTGCTATGTGTTCTGTCTACCTGGCCATAGATGTTTGTCCAGGTTTTGCCACCTGACTTAGTTCTGCATCCTGAGGATTAACATTTAGAATGGTGAGACAGAGAGTTGGGAAGCCATTTGATCCAAGTCACATTAGTGGCAAATTCTAGAGAGACATCTGTAAACTCCTTGAGGCCCTGAAGCCTCCCCCATTCTTGTCCTTTTGAGCCTTTGACTTTCGCTCCTTCCTTGGATTTCCTGCAATGCTCTAGAACACATCCCATGATCTTCCCTTGTCGTCTAATTAGCCAGAGTTGTTTTATGTTCCTCACAACCGAAGAACATTAGTTAACCAATACAGAAGTTAAAGACTACCTAGGTATATGGTGATCCTAGATGTGCTTGCTCAATTTTAACTAAAAATCATCAATTATATGTGAAGAGGAAAGCTACAAAAAGAAAAGCTTCCAAGTTAATCTCTTTCTTCATGGGGTTACCCTGCTCTCCTTCTTCCTTTAATTCTTTCGTGGAAAAAAACTCAACATTGATTACTGGAATAATAGTATTTGTTTTTCTAAAGTTAAAATTTGGATCTACAGAGGAGATGGCATGGGGAGGGATAAAAAAAGCCATCTGGAATGATCAGTAGCATAGGATAGCTAGTCTAGTGAGAGAACTGGGTCAGATGCACAGGAAGTGAAGATGCATAGACCTGGAGTAATGAAGGGCAGAGGTCAAAGCAAATGTAAATACAGAAGCTGGAGGAAGTCCTCCCGTGCCAGCTTCCTCATATCTGTACTGTTTTACCAATCTTGCTGCCACTGGGGCAAAGATAGATGTTCTGGTGATGTTGGATACAGGCCATAAAGAAACTTGCCACATAAACAAAATTATATATTGGTGGCTTTAGGTATATTATTCAATAATGTCACCTCATCCTGTTTATTTTCGTTCACTGGCCTTTCCAGCTTTCTCCTCATTGAAATCTAATGTCTTCTCTTATCAATGCATTCAGTAATTCTTAAATTTTAGTAATCCTAACAATTACCTAGGGGATGCTTGTTAAAATGCATATTCTAAGCCTGCCCCTCGGATGTCCTAACTTATTAGGTTCAAGGTAGGACCCAGGAAGCTCTACTTTTAATAAGAACCAGGATTTTCAAACGTGTTTAGTCATTGGTTGAGTGACCATATAAATTATTTTCTAAACCAGGACACTTTTGAGAGTGAAGCAAGTTGCTGCTAGTAATTACTCTGAAAGGACAGAAGCAAACCAGCACTGTTCTAGGAAAACCATGATAGAGTCAGTCATTGACCACATTTGAGAAACCCTGCTAAGCAAAATTAAATTTCAGTCATAGCGATTCAGACAGTTCATATTTAAACTGATTGTGCCATAAAAGTCTTTGTTTAATATGAGAAATTTTAGGCTGCAAGAAAAAATAGATCAAAGTCCATTTATTTTTCATATGGAGGAATGCCTGCCTGCTGTACCCCAGAAAATTCATTTAAACTCTGGTGGGCTTATTTTGCCTGTTGATTTGTGGGATAGTTCAAGCACTTTTAAGTCACAAAAGTTCTTTCCTTCCCGCTCCCTCCGCCTGTCCCTCCTTCCCTGTCTCCCCTTAGCCATTTATTTATTCAATATTAATCTAGTAATCCAGAAGACAAAGTCAGAAGCTGAGAGAACACAACCATGGACCTCATTCCTCGTGCTATCCATAAAATGCAGAGACAACCCAGCTCCTGCAACCAGTGGGATTTGCTATTGCCTGGACAGATGCTTAGCTCAACATCACATAAAATAAAACAAAATAAAAAAGAAACCCTGTATTTTACTTTGATGCTAGCTTAGCAATTCAACCAGGAACACTTTTACCTTGAATGCTTACTTCATTCAAAGTTACTTCAAAGTATCTTTAAGTGATGTTAGACTGTAAATATGAAATTATGTCTCTTTTGTCTGGCATGATTGTCATTGTGTTTAGAGTCACTTTTGTGGTTGAAGATAAGGTTTCACTTTGTTCTTTGCCAGTTAATTTTGGGTTTGCATTGTAGAGAACAGATCAAGTGTGTCAGAAAAGTAGGCACCTACCAGGGAGGAGGAAGGCATTAACTATTTCGGGCCACTAATAAGAAAAGGTATTTGCTGCAGAATTAGCAAATTACACTCATGGTGACATGGACGAATTCATGTTCCTTAAAAAATTCCTGACTTTTTGAATTATTTGCCTTGTAGAAAATGACCTCTCTTCCCAATTTTTAAAGTTGAGAGTTTTAGTGAGCTTGGCAGAGCTTTATGATGTTTGCTTTTTCTCTCCTTTATCAAAAAGAAAAAGGATTTACTTAGGCAGATAATATCATTCTTTGATCTTTGTTGATGCTGTGTCATCTTATAGATGTTTTTAAAGGCTTGGAACAACATGAAACACTTTGATGCAGAGATATATATTTTTTAAACAAGTTATTTTTTTCTTTGTCCTTTCATCTTTCACATACTAATTACTGTAAACACAATTTAAAAATCATAAGTTGAAATTCTTTATTTAGATTGAGCTCTCCTTCAGGAATCCAACAAGAAGCAAATATCAACTCTAAACAAATCTTTCTTATGCATAGGCCATACTATGGTGTGTGTATTTTCTATAAAATAAATGTCACTTTCAGCTTCTATTAACCCACATTATGCCAGGAAATTTCCTAATGGTTCTTTTAGACATTTTCTCTTTCTGTAAATCTATTACTGTGAAACTAGTTCCTTCCTGGCTTCCTGTTATGTTTCTCCACTATTGCATTATTGGTATTTATTGTGTTGGAATAATCTGTCTTTATAAATTAATTTTGCCTTTTTCTTCTTAATTTTTTTCAATACGCTTGAGTTTTTCAACTTATACCAGCATTTTTATTATTAATTCCTTTCTGAAGAGCCATTCATACTTAAATGAGATTTATTCTGTTTGCAAAATTTAATTAAAATTTTCTCCTTCCTCAATACATTAAACCTGTAATTGTTCTTGGATTTTATTATTTCCTGTCAGGTCAAATCAATAATGGAGAATGAAAATGTTTATACATTGATCTAAATGATTTTCCTTTACTTTCCTATTTTTCCAGGAGCTATTTGAACATTATTTATTTTATCGTCTTTGAGATCCCTTGAATGTAAAAACATATTCTTCTGTCTCCTCTATGTAAAGAAAGTTATTTTCTAATTCTTCATATATCTTACACATCCCACATTTCTGTTATTTGTCTTCTCTGTGTCTGTTCATTCAGCCAGACATTTATGCATCACCTATCCTGGGTCAGACACTGTGTTAGGTTGTTTATTTGTTATTGTTTCTTTTCAATTGCAGTTTTTTTGGATTATATTTCTAACATTGCTCACAAAAAGTACACTTAAAACAAACTCTCTTACTCTGATTTGAACCTTATTCTCTTGCATAGTTAATTGAACTGTAGTGTGTTTATAGATCTAAGAGACATAACTACTAACTAAATACACTAGTGGTTCTGATAATTCTAAAAATACCCAGTGAAATCATCCATCTATAGGGTCTTTGTTCATGTATAAAATTTCATTAAGATCTGCAAAAATTATGGAAAACTTGATGACTGTTACTGGTAATACTTTTATTTAAAATGGCAAGTTAAACACATGGAACTATAACTGTAACTTAGTATCATTTATTATGCACCAACTTGGTCAAATCAATGATTTCATGTAGCGTAAAAAAAGCTAGACACATGAAAAATTTTTGGCAGTCATGTTAAAATTATCCTACTCACTAAAAACTGATCTTTTTCAAATAAAGTTTTATTTTTAGATCTTTATAGATTACTCTGAGAAAAGTATTAGGAGAAATAGAAAATAAATTAAAAGTGGACATTTTGCTCAGATGGTTTAATTAATTGGAAGCCATTGCTATTAGCCAGGTCTTTTCAGCCAGCATTGGTAGAGCAGAGGGTACTGTTTAGAGCAACTAAATGTCCAGGGCATTCTGGAACAACTGTGAAAGGAATTCTGTTTTTTTTGCAGGGGAAGATTTACTCTAAGCTAACATCTGTTGTCAGTCTCTCTCCTTTTTCCTTCCTTTTTCCCCCACAAAGCCCCAGTACATAGCTGTGTATAGTTGTAAGTTCTTCTGGTTCTTCTGTGTGAGCCACTGCTATACCATGGCTACTGACAGACAAGTCATGTGGTTCTGTGCCTGGGAACTGAACCTGGGCCACCAAAGAGGAGTGCGCCAAACGAATCGCTAGGCCATCAGGGCTGGCTCAAGAGGAATTCTTGACTTTGGCCTCTGCTGCCCTCAGTGTCCACATTTTGCCTGATTGGACCCAGGACTGGCCAGCATTTTATGAATTGTAATATTGTGATTTATAATAAGAAATATATGTTTTATCTTCATCTCTGTTTCTAGCACAGAGCTTCTAAAACCCTTGGAATTTCCTAAGTGATGAGAGCCATAAAGGTGTCTTGTTATGTGAATGAGGTGACATTTGGAAGAACCTAAGAATGGGGGCTGGTTGCTAGGAGAACCGACCATATGATTAGAGGGTTGGAACTGTCAGTCTCACCCCCAACCTCCGGGGAGGGAAGAGAGGCTGGAGGTCAGATCAATCACCAACTGCCAATGATTTAATCAATCACGTCTATGTAACAAAGCATCCATAGAAACCCAAAAGCTTCAGAGAGCTTCCAGGCTGGTGAATACGTGGAGATTTGGGGAGCATGGTGTACTTGGAAAGAGCATGGAAGCTCTGTGCCCTTTCCCCATGCATCTCTTCCATCTGGCTATTCCTGAGTCATATCCTTTTATAATAAACTGGTAATCTAGTAAGTAAAATTTTTCTCTGAGTTCTGTGAGCCACTCTAGCAAATTAATCAGACCCAAGGAGAGAGTGGTGGGAACCTCTGGTTTATGATCAGTCTGGTAAGAAACACAGGTACCAACCTGGACTGGTGTTTGAAGTCTGAATTGGTGGAGAAAGGGCAGTCTTGTAGAACTGAGCCCTTAACCTGCGGAATCTGATGTTATCTCTGGGTGGATAGTATCAGAATTGAGTTAAATTGTAAGACACTCAACTGGTGTCCCGAGCATGGCTTGATGGTGGTGGGGGAACTGCTCCCCGTGACCCTCCGCATTGGAATTGGTGTCAGAACCATTTTAGACTCATGTGTTTAAAAGCCTCGTGTATAGGTATTCTTGAGAGGTTAACATATGCAGGAGTAAGATAACTTCTCCCTAGTGAGATGAACTGATCTGATGAGATAGGAATTAAAAGTCACAGAGAAAAGTTGCCAATTAATGGTGGATGCTGGACCTAAAAGGTCAAATGGATTTGAGAACTGAAGTCTCCATTTGGCCTGTTGCAAGCTGGTGATGGAGGAGAGAAGTCTCTGTAACTCAGCAGAGGAAGCCAACTGAGGGCAGGTAGGGGATTGGGGGGTGGACAAAAGAAGAATGGAACTGACAAACAAGGGAATAAAGAAAGGTGTGTGTGTGTGTGTGTGTGTGAGAGAGAGAGAGAGAGTTTAGTTGATCACAGCTAACCTACTTTTTGCCCTTCTTGAGGGCTTGTGATTTAGCTTTTCTCCTTTAGAACCTCCTCTTTTCTTCTGCTTTAGTTTTAGTGACTGTATTCCATGAATTCAGGAGACCCTAACTAGAACTTCTGCTGGAAGCTTGATCATGACTTATGACACTACACAGGGGGAAACTTCATCTCTGCCCCTGTCATGTGGCAGCCTCAACCAACAGAGAAGGGGATTCTGGCCTTTTTTCCCCATGAGGGGAGATATTGGCGAGAGAACATTTTTGCCTCTACCCACATGCTTGGTTTCTGTCCCTGAGGGACAAATGGCTCATCTTATTGGCTAGACTCTCGCGCTGATTGAGCCACGTTTTTACTGCTGGGCAGGGTCTCCATGTGGAAGGCCATGGTTCATGTTTGGGGTGTGTTCTTCGCTCTCTCGTCTGCTTTTGTAATCCATGCGCTGGTACAGTAAGAGAGCCAGAGCATTTTCCCTGTGTGGGAAGTAGCCCAGCCACATTCTCTCTGCATTCTCTTTACTCAGATGGCAATCTGACTTAGACCGCTGGCAGATAAGCCAGCAAGGGACAAGACAGCTTGGCATCAGGCAAGGGGACAATGCGTTCTTCCTTCTTAGACCCTGGTACTTCCTTTACCCTGGTGTTGCAGAAGGGTTTTGTGCTGGTCTCCTCTCTCATTGCATTGTAATAACCCCACTTTGACATCAGAAGTGAAACAGATAGCAGGTTCGTGTGGGGAAACAGGAAAATTACCTAGGTCTTCTGGCCTAAGCTATGTCCTCCAATCTTTAGCTTTCTTAAAAGCTGTATCACAGACTATCACAGTTACTTGCCAAGATTTATCAAGCTGTGCTTCATTTCTTACCTGCACTTGTATGTTTGCTCTCTGGGTGGGAAATGCTAGAGTAAAGAAGAGGTGAGTGGCACCTGGGCCTCACAGTTAGCGCTCATTTCATTATTTCAAATAGAATTTAAATTTAAATAATATTTAAGAATTATTTTAGTCATGTATGTGTTGGATCTTGCATTTTAATAATGTGAAAAACTATCATTAACTTTATTGGGCCCTTTTTATAAAGTCTATTTTATTAGCTCAATTTCCATTAGGGGAAACACATACACATACATGAAAAGGACAATTAATGCCAAAATCTTGGGATGCAGGAACATGTAAACAAAATTCTAGTTCTGGTCAGTCTCCTCCATTGAAAACACCTGCTCTGAGCCAGGCAGCATGCTGGGGATGCAAGGGGACTCACCTGAATCATGAGCACGGACGTAGCCTTATTTCTGCTAGATTTAAGCTTTGTGATGCTCTGTGGAATCACTTTGAAACCCTGCTGCCAGCTAAATAGGATGAAACACAATTGTAAGCATTCTTTAAACACTTGATAGTTTGTGTTTCAGCACACTTATTTCCTAAAACCCAGAGATATGGCACGATGCAAAAGAAGCCCCAGACTCTGCTCCTACGTCCCACCCAGGCGTCCCATCCCCTTTCTGCTCTGTCAGATGTCTTGCCAATCACTCTTCTAAGGGGAAGTTCCATCCTCTCCTCACAGTCTACAACTTGTGTCTTGAGCAGTTGGTAAGTTTACTCATCTTTGTGGTAATCAATGTTCTCAGGACTTAATACTTTATCTTTGATTGTGTACTTCTTTCTGAGATTTATTTTTCACCTGCTTTTCCTTTGTTTACCGTTATTGTTGAAAAGCACCCACACTATTTATAGGTTAGATTTTTTATTCTTAAGTTAGACAGTTTTTTCTCCTCCCCAAATGATATAGGTTAGAAAGTCACTCGTAATGGAGGCTGAATCATTTTTGCTTCTAATCCAATGCCTAAAATAGTGCTCTAGCTCCGTAGACTGTTTGTACTAATTTTCTTAGTTCGATCCATGTGGCTTTGGTTTGGTAGAATTTGAAGTGCTCGTGAATGTAAAAAAGTACCCGATATAAGCAACTCAACATTGAGCAGGAGTAAACAAAATGTCCCCTGTGTGGTTACCAGTGCGATGTTTACTGGTCTTGCTCAGGAGGAATCATGGCATCTATAACTTAACATCTTGGAGTATTCAGACTGTAATTAGGAAAGGCCACTTCTCACCCATTGGAGTTTAAAAATGTTGACACATGTCCCATTCTTAAACTGATAGTCTAATATTAGAGCTTTATCTCTATGAAATAAAATGAAAAAATATTGGACATAAACATGACTTGATATATATGTCATTTTCTACTCAAATATGTTTTACTATGAAAAGACTTGTATACGAAAATTTTTATGTATCTAGTCCTGAGATATTTGATATTGATCCATTTCCATTGCCATGATGAATACTTGAACTTCTTTGCAGATGGACCTGGATGCAGAGTAGAACAAGCAGCAAGCATCTTGACTGACCCACTATAGGATTTTCTTTTAATGAGGCTTATTTCTAGTTGGATATGTTGGGATTATACCTGATGTTTGCTAAGTGCTCGATAAATAATTATTTGAGTGAACATATGAATGAATGAACAAATGAACTTGAAAGTAGAAAGATAAAGCTAATTCTATGCTCTGCCTCTAAGGGAAATTTATAGAAATAGACAATTTAAATTACTTTCAGATGTTAAATCTAGTTAGGAGAGGGATAAGTTTTAAGCAAAACTAGAAGAATGCATCTAGAGTGGGGGTGAGGTAATGAGAAATGCATGTGAGGTATTGAAGCCTTACTGTGTACTCACATTATGCTACAAAGTTCCACAGATCTTACCCTCTGTATATTAGGTAATAACCCTCTAGATGAGGCATTACTAGTCTTGCTTTGCAAGGGAGGATACAGGGGCTCCAAAAGTTAGGTAACTACCCAAGATTAGAAGTGATGGAAGCCAGATTTAAACTTCCATCGCCATATCCAGTGATCTTATGATGATGGCCTTGTCTGGATTTCAATATTGTTCTGCTGAAACATAATGGAATCCCCACAGCTATAAGGTGAGTTCAAGCGTGAGAAGGAATGAAAAAGACATACTGCATAAAGATTTCATTCATCAGGGAAACTTAGGGATTTGGGAGTATAAACTAGCCTAACAGAAACGAATTCCAGACCAATTCATTTCATTTATTCATTTATGATTTATTTATTCATTCAATAAATATTGATTTGGCGTCCTCCAAGTACCATGGCATGGGTCTCAGGTGTCTCTCTGGTACCATGTTGCATTTATATGGCTCGCCAAAGTGAAACCTGTGTTTGCAGGCTCTATTCTTGAATCCATCCACTGAAGTTGAAATGGCAATTTGCCTCAATTTGCAACCAGGGACTTCACAGTTAGTGAGAGAGGCTGACATAACGAAGAGTGAAG